>NC_052056.1:93185725-93509225 GCF_903992535.2 Arvicola amphibius
AAACAGGGCTCCTGAGCCCCAGCCCCCCCGGACTGGGATGTGAGGGGCAGTGGGGTTCGATCCGCACATGTAGAAGGCAGGGCTCCTTGCCCTGTTTCAAGCCTGGAGTTGAACAAGTCATTGCCCTTGTCACCAGTAGACCAGGCCTGCTGTGAAGATTGTGGTGGCCAGGGATGGTGGTACACACTTGTGATCCCAGCAGGTGGGGGTTGGAGGATCAGGAGTTCAAGGTCATCCTCTGTTACAAAGTGAGTTCCAGGCCAGCCTCCACCTCACCAGCTACCTAGCTTTTTCCTAAGGGCACAGGGATGTCAGGCTGCTCTCCTAGGGTGCTGGGAAGGAGGATCTGTGCATGGATGGATGCATGGATGGAGGGAGGGATGGACAGACAGACGAACGGATGGACAGGGAGAAGGAGATAGTAAGTCACCTGATGAATTGGAGGTTGCTCGGCCCAACCCCTCCCTCCTTGATGCCCCTGGGAGCAGATGGCAACTCTGAGGTGGCTGACAGAGTAGGCAAGCTTCCTGTGATATCTGGCACCCTGCCCCTTAGTAGACCAGAGTCCCGCATTCTTGTGGCTCCAGGAAGTTAATCACCTGTCTCCCTTCACACAGGGAGCCTGCGTGTATCTAGATCCCACACTGTCCTAAACAGGGTCTGGCCTGGTCTTCACACTCCTGTTGAGGGGTATGTGTGTGTGTGTGTGTGTGTGTGTGTGTTGTAGCCAGGCCCAGCCAAGACCCTCTTCCCTGGAGGGTTTTAACTGCAGGCTCCCTGAGGCACTGGCCGGCCACTCCTCTGCCTCAGGGACCGAGGCTAGCCAACCACTCGTACCTCCTAGTTCCTGGAAGCTTGCTATCCTGTCATTCCATGTCCTCTGGGAGTGCCAGCCCCCTGTGCTTCACAAAAGACAAGGGAAGGCTTTTGTGTCAAGCGTGTGTCCCCCTCATCCAGGGTCCCTCACCCTCTGGACCAGGATAAGGTTCCCTCTGGCCCTTTGGTTCAATATGTAGGGATGGCAGCTGTGCTGTGCCTGCCCACCCCCCTCTGCCAAGGCAGAATGAAGCGTCTGGGACCTAAGGAGACGTCCTAGGAGGGGAGGGGAGGGGAGAGGAAGAGAGGGGAGGAAAGGGAAGGGAAGGGGAGGGGAGGGAGGAAGGAACCGCCGGGGCCGTCACTGGGGCCCAGGGAAGGCTGTACAACCATCTCACGTTATCCCTTCCTGAAGCTTTGTCCACGATGGCTGCAGTGATGTATGTGTCGCTGTCTGTGGTTATCTAGGTCACCCTGTGGCTCCGTGTGGGCTGCATAATCTGCTCGTTTTGTGGTGAGAAGGAAGCAATAAGTTCCAGATGTAACTCACTGGATGGAGTACTTGACTAGCTTGTGCAAAGTTCTGGGTTCAATCCCCAGCTCCCTGTAACTGGGACATGGTGGCACACGCCCGTAGCCATTCTAGCACTAGGCTAGGAAGGTAGAGGTGGGAGATTAGAAGTTCAAGGTCATCTGTGGCTGCACAGTAAGTTTCAGGATAGCCTGGGCTCTATCTGAAGGAAGGGGAGGAGCTGGCAGGGAGACCCCTCAGCTGCTGGAGGTGGGGCGGGCATACCATACCTGAACTACCCGGCTTCCTCGCTCAGCTTCCAGTGCTACCGCTGTCCACACTTATCCCTGTGTGGCCCACAGAGTGGGTATGGTTCCCACGAACTGGGCAGCAGAGCCACATGGAGATGCAGCTGCTCATCAAGGGGAGAGGGCATCCATGGGACTGGGAGGCAGGGCAGAGCTAAGGAGGAATATGGAAATTGGCAGTGGGTCGGGGGCTTTCCTGGATCAACGCTGCTTCTCGCTCGTGGGGGGCCGCCATCCGGCTGGGCTATTTTAGGTCTGAGCAAAAAAGGCTGAGACGGCAGGAGCAGCTGGTGACCAAGTTTCCTCTTGTTCGTGGGAGGAAGGCTCCCTCCTCCACTCCGCAGAGCCCCCCTGACATTCGTCAGGATCGGTGACCCTCCTGTCCTGTTAGTCACTGCTATCACCCCTAAGCCCTCTGTCCCCAGTGTGTATGGGAGGAAAGGTGAGAGCCAAGAAGCTGATCCCAGTTTCTCCTGAAGAGAGGGCGGTACTGGTGGCTTGGGGGAGAGGGAGCAGCGAGCTGAGCACCCTGAGGCCTCTGCCAGTTAAAGTCATAGCTGTGGCTAAGACAAGGCTTTCCCTCACCTTTAGTCACCTCTCATGACCCCCAGTGACCTATCACCTCCAGGGCTACAACCCCCTTGGGGAAGTGCTCCCTTTGAAACTGCTACCTCCCACCAAGACCACGGTGGCCCCTCTCAGCCACTCAGGGGAGCGAAGCCCCTAGAAAGGACAGCCTTGTGAGGAGTTCAGGGTCAGTTGTTGCTTCGACTGAGTAGTCAAGGTGGACACCCTGCTGACCTGGTAGGTTTCCACTTACCCTCCTGAGCCACCAGGTGAAGCCAGGTGAACCCGGCCCCATGCCACCCCCAGCACCCAACAAGCAAACAGTCCTCAGCGCCGCTGACTGCAGCCCGACCAGCCTTAAATTTAGCCCCATCTGTTATCCGCAAGGGATGGGGGAAGCAGCAAAACCGGAGGGCGGCTTCTTGGAAGGCAGCGGGAGAGGGGTGGGGAGACTGTAGCTGAGGTGGCCTCTACCTAGAATTGCGACTGTAGACAAAGATGGGGGGGGGGAGGGAGAACGCTGTAATGTTGGGGTTTGCCCAGAGCCCCCTGTTCACTCTTGGTGCCAGAGGCCGGGTCTGAAAGAGGAGGAAAACATGTATGTATCCTGCACCGCATGTCCCCCCTCCCTCTGTAGAGACCAAGGAGGAGCTGGAAGAGCTCATGTCGGATATCAAGAAGACAGCAAACAAAGTTCGCTCCAAGTTAAAGAGTAAGTCACTCCGGGTTAGGTGGCTGGGGATGTGGCTCAGTTGGTACAGCCCAGCCTATGTGAAGCCCTGAATCTGATTCACAGAACCCTGTAAGATGGGTGTGAAGACTCACACCTGTAATCTCCAAACGTGGAGACGTAAGGGTCAAGAGTTCAAGGACAGTCTAGGCTACACAGTTTGAGGACAGCCTGGGCTATATGAGAATTACGTAGAAATAATACATTTTAAGATCCACCCAAGGAGGTGGTTGGCATCCTGGACTCATGCAGAGACCATCTGGTGTGTTGTCGGTGTTCACAAATATAAATACATGTCCCATGGCCTTTGCAGTTTAAGGACACCTGGTCCTCACTTTCCTGAACAAAAGAGGAATTATCAGGTCACAAAGTGGCCCGAACTGCCAGTCCTAGCATAAGCAAGTACATCCAGGTGCGCTCACACACACCCCTACCTTACTTAGAGTATCCACAGGTGGGTGTGTGCTTGCACACAGATGTACACAGCTGCACACACTATCCAGCGAGAACCGTTGTTGGTTCCCCCCCATTATTGTTTACAGTTTGTTTTCTGTATGAACCCCTCTCCGCCATACCTTTTGACACGGGCAGAGGCTTCGGTGGGCGAGGGAGGTTTGGGGTGGGAAGCTGAAGCCTCCACTTGTGGGAGGAGCCGATGCACGGAGGCCATGCACTGCTCAGCCGTCCCCTATCATCACCCTCCACCCAGGCATCGAGCAGAGCATAGAGCAGGAGGAAGGTCTGAACCGCTCATCTGCCGACCTGAGGATCCGGAAGACGCAGGTGCAGCAAGATGGTGGGGGTGGGCGGGTCTCTGGGTCCCAGTGGAGTCTGATACCTACCAGCTCTCCTGTCTCCCCGCCCCCGACTCCCAGCACTCCACTCTGTCACGAAAGTTTGTGGAGGTTATGTCCGAGTACAATGCCACACAGTCCGACTACCGAGAACGCTGCAAAGGACGCATCCAGAGGCAACTGGAGATCAGTGAGCTGGGGCGAGGGTCCGGGCTGGAAAGGAAGGGCCTGTGGCTGAAGGAGTGGTAGATGGGGCTTGTGGCTAGTAATGTAGTTTGGACTGGAGAGTTGGAGCCACAAGCCGGGGCTGGTGGCAGTGGTTCGAGCTTAAGTGGTGGTAGGTGTGGCCTGTGGCTAGGGGTGTGGTTTGTGCTGCATGGGTGGTGCCATGGGTAGAGCCTGGGTATGGGCCTTGGACTAAAGTGAGGTGGGTAGGACCTTGTGGTGCATGTATGGCCTGGGTTGGAAGGATGGGGCCCTTCCCTAACAAAAGCCTAGGGGTGGGAGTTGTAGCCAGAGGTGTGGTTGAGGGTGGGGCTTCGGCTGGAGGGCTAGGACTAGAAGCTACTGCGTTCCCTGGAGAAGGCAGGATTTACTGTAATTCTATCCACAGCTGGCCGGACCACGACCAGTGAGGAGTTGGAAGACATGCTGGAGAGCGGGAACCCTGCCATCTTTGCCTCTGGGGTGAGTGGGAAGCATTCCGTTACCGGGACCCATGGACCACATGCCTCCACACAAGGCCCAGTGCAAGTGCCACATCTACGGTCAGGACAGTGTTTGGATTTTAGAGAAAGCCTGAGTCTCAGTCAAGAAAAGGAAGGAGACCAAGTTCAGGGTCCCATAAATATCAGGGGCAACGGTGAAAATCAAAACTTGTATCCAGGTTAGGATGCATCATCAGATAAAGGAGCTTGCTGCCAGCCCTGGCTGATGACCAGAGCTGGATCCCTCGGACACGATAGTGAGAGCAGAGGACTAACTCCTACAAGTTGTCCACACACACACCACACACATACATACACACTCCACACACATACCACATAGATACATACACATACCCCCACATACATACATAGCACGTGAGTGTGTACACGCACGTGCAAATAAAACGTAATAAAAATTAAGACCGGAATCTAAGCCGGGCACGATGCCTCACACCTGTAAACCCAGCGCTTGAGAGGCTGAAGAGAGCGTAGTGCTGCTGGTTCAAGGCCAACCAGGGTATGTCTGTAGACCAAGCAGGTGCGATGTTGCACACCTGGCATCCCGGCACCAGGCAGGTGGAGGGAGGAGGATGGAGTCGCTATCATCCTTGGCTACACAGCTCATTGGTGAACAGGCTGGGCTCTGTGGAGACCCTGCCTCAGAACAGACTCGAAGTGTCTGTAACTGCAGCAGTGAGCAGGCAGATCTAGGCCAAAACAGAGCTTGACGGCCGGCCAGCCTAACCCAAAAGGTGAATTTCTGGCTCAGTGAGAGACTGTGTCTCACAGAGGCAGGGCCGACAAGATGGCTAAGAGGGGAAAGGAACTTGCTGCTGAGTCTTATGACCTGGGTTCAATCCCCAAGAAGTACACAGAGGAAGGAGAGAGCTGGCTTCACCAAGCTGTCCTCTGACTACAAGCAAGCTGCGGCATGCACACACTCCCATACATGCAAATAAAAACTGTGTTAAATCTATTTAAGAAATGGTGAAGAAGAGTGATAGGGGAGAATACCTTGTTCTGACCACTGCGTGTGTGCAAGTTGGTACACAGACCTGTTCATGCGCGCACGTGCACACACACACACACACACACACACACACACACACACAAATGTTTAGGAAACCCCTGAAACAGGACTGGGCTGTAGCTCGGTGGTTAAAGTATTTGCCTGCTACTCATGAAACCCTGGATTTAGTTCTCAGCACTTACTAAAACCCAGCGAGGTGGCAGGTCAGGCATGGTGGCACACGTCTTTAATCCTCACACGTAGGAGGCAGAAGCAGGTGGATCTCTGTGAGTTCGAGACCTGACCACTCTGCCTATTGAGTTCCAGGACAGCCAGGACTGTTATACAGAGAAATCCTGTCTTGGAAAACCAAAAAAAAAAAAAAAGATAGAGTCAGGATAATCAGGAGTTTAAGGTTATCTTTGGCTGTGTCACCAGTTCTGAGGCAGTCTAGGATACATGAGATCCTGTTTCAAACAAAGATGGCTCAGCAACTACCTAGGTTTGATGCCAGGACTATTTATAAAAGGAGAAAATTGACTCCTTGTCTGGATTCCACCTATGTGCTGTTGAGCATGGTTGCACACACACTCACATTTACACAATAAATAATGGCATGTGTGTGCATTTTATATTATTTATTTGTTTGTTTATTTTTGATGGCAGGGTCTCACTATATGGCCCTGGCTGTCCTAGAACTCTCTGTGCAGACCTGGCTGATTTGGAACTCACAGAGATTTGTCTGCTGATGCCTCTCAAGTGCTGGGATTAAAGGGGTTCACGCTCATGCCTGCCATAACAAAACAGTCATTTGTTGAGCACTAATTCTGTGTGTGTGTGTGTGAGTCGGGGGTGTGTCATCAGCTCCTCATTTCAGGCAGGAATTGAGTCACACAGAAACTAATTAGCAGTGGAGCAAAAAAAGGAGGCTGGAAGGGCTATGGCGGCAGCTGCTTCTGGGTAACCTCTGCTCATCTCAGCCACCTTTCTTCTTGGCCCCTGTTCTGGTTTCATTTCCATGGCTGTGATAAAATGCCAGGACAGAAAGCAATCCAGGGGAGAGGAGTCATGATCTAGCTCACAGGAGCTTGAAGTAGCTAGTCACATCACAGTCAAAGCAGAGAGAAAAATGAATGTTCGCATGCTTAGTGCTCGGCGAGCTTCCTCTTAACATAGTCCAGGATCTTCGGGGTAGGGAATGGTGCCACTCACAGTGGGCTGGGTCTTCTCATCTCCGTTAACATTGATAATTAGACAATCCTTCATTGATAATTAGACAATTCTTCATAGATATGTCCCTAACTAAGCTGATTTGAACAGTCCTCATTGAGATGAGACTCTTCCTGGTGATTTCAGGTTATGTCAGGTTGACAGAATTAATGTTGTTAATGCGGTGGTGGCGCACGCCTTTAATTCCAGCACTCGGAGGCAGACACAGGCGGATCTCTGAGTTTGAGGCCAACCTGGTCTACAGAACGAGTTCAGAACAGGCACCAAAGCTACAGAGAAACCCTGTCTCCAACAACAACAACAACAACAAATTGACAAAATTAATCATTGAGCTTGGAGAAATGACTGTGGTTAGGAGCCCTTGCTGCTCTTCCGGGAAGCATGAGATTGGCTCCCAGTACCCATGTCTGACAGCTCCTAACCACCTGTCACTCCAGCTCTAGGGAGTCCAACATCCTCTTCTGGCCCTCAGTCACTACACTCACACTAAACAAACACATACACATAAATTGAAAAACGAACAATGGCAGGCTCCCCGTTCTAGATCATCATGGACTCCAGCATCTCGAAGCAGGCGCTGAGTGAGATTGAGACCAGGCACAGTGAGATCATCAAGCTGGAGAACAGCATCCGGGAGCTGCACGATATGTTCATGGACATGGCCATGCTGGTGGAGAGCCAGGTGAGTGCCCTTGTCTGCCATGCTAGGACCTCTGGCTCCCAGCAGCATCCAGGACCACACTAACCCCCTTCCCTTTCCACCCAACACGCTGCCCTGCCCGGGAGGGACAGTGTCTTCAGGTAACCATAGTCTGTTGTAAGGGCCTCCAGGGATCCTGCTGCATGGCTCTGCGTGGTCCCCCTGGCCCTGCATGGTCCCACCCCTCACCCCAGCCCTGTCCTGGCTTCACAAACTCGGTCATGGGTCACTGTGGACTGACTGCCTTGCTAGGGGCTGATGGCGTAGCAGTGGACAAGACAGTTGAGCATTGCTTGCAGGAGCGAATGGCTGTTGGGTGGGAAAGGGTAGCACAGCATCTCTATAGAACAAATAGAATATTCTCTGGAATTGGGAGCCACAGGAGACCTGGGATAGTTATGAATGAGGCCTAACACAAAGTCATAAACTAAAACTTGAGATTTTGTGTGTGTGTGTGTGTGTGTATGTATATGTGTGTCTGTGTGTATATATATATATACATGCGTATGTGCCTTATTTCTTCGAGACACCTTCTCTCACTGAATCCGGAGCTCACCAAATCAGCTAGACTGACTGACCAGTGAGCCTCAAATATTCATTTCTGGCTCACAGAACTGGGGTTAGAGGCACAGGTCTCTATGGTTGGCTTTATATATGGGTGCTTTTTACAGGGGATCCAAACTGAGGTACTTGTCAACTGAGCCATTTCACCCTAATTACCTGACATCCGCCTGCCACTGCAAGTTTGTTTTTTCTTTCTTGATCTGTTTTTGTTTTGAGACAGCATCTTGTTCTGTAGACCAGATTGAACTCAGACATAGAGATCAGCTTCTGCCTCCTGAGCACTGAAGTGAAGGCTGTGCCCATGTGCTAACCCACATTCAGGGCTCCATCCACTCAGGGCTTCCTCTGCCCCTCAAAAAGGGACCAACCAAGAAGGGTTCCCAGGAGAAATGAGAAGCAGCCTCTGGCTGAGGGACCAGCAATGCCAGGGGCTCAGCAGGAGGCTGAGCTTGAGAAAGGAGGTCTGTGGGATACAGGGAGTGGTCAAGACCAAGCCAAAGTTGGAGACAGAAGAGGTGGGAAAACTGGTGGTGCTGAGCACCATGCCAAGAAGCTGTTCTTTTATTTCTGTAGCTCTTATTGAGTGGGTTTTGTTTTGGAGACAGGGTCTTAGATGTGTCATGCCAGCCTCAAACTTGGTTTGTAGCTTAAGATGACCTTGAACTAATAGATATACACACACACATATATATATATATATATATATATATATGTATATATATATATATATATTAATGTGTATGGGTGTTTCGTCTGCATACATGTCTGCACTATGTTCCTGGGGCTCATGGAGGCCAGGAGAGGGTGTCCGATCCCCTGGAATTGGGGTTATGTGATCTGCCATGTGATGTGGATATTAGGAGTTGAACCAATATCCTCTGGAGGAGCTGCCAGTGCTCTTAACCACTGAGCCATCTCAGTCTAACCTTGGATTTTTTTTATTTAAAAAAGAAAAACAAAACCTTGTGTGTGTGTGTGTGTGTGTGCGCGCGCACAACCCTATGTGTCTGTGTCTGTTTATGCTTTTGGAAGTAAGTTTTCTCCTTCAGTTATGTGGGCCAACTGAACTCAGGCTTGGCAGGAATTGGCTTTATCTCCTGAGCCGCCTCACGTCCTGGACCTTTACCGCCTATCCTAGCCCCTTGCCTCCACTTCCTCCCAAGCGATGTGATCACAAGTGTGTGCCGCTGAACTCAGTGCTGAGGACCGAATGTGGGAGAGACACCCTGCATTCCAGGCATTCTCGGCAACTGCCATAGCAACTGAGCTTCAGCAGCTCCAGCCCTTTGTTCTGAGATGGGGGTCTTCCTTGGCTGGCCTCAGGTCTATGGTGATCCTCCTCCTCCAGCCTCCTGAGGGCTGGGAGTACAGGGCTAAGTCTCCACGTTCTGCTTTGTTGATGTCAATTTAGTTTTGTTTTTTTTGCTTTTGTGAGATAATCTTGCTGTTTAGCACAAGCCAGGCTTTGAACTCCTTATGCTGGCTCAGCCTCCTCGGTGCTAGAATTTTAGTCACCACACCTGGTTTTCTTGGGATTTTGGTGCTGTTTGTTTGTTTTTGGTTTTGTTTTTATTATTATTATTATCATCATCATCATCATCATCATCATCATCATCATCTGTTTGGGTCTTTTTGTTGGGGGGTGATTGTGATTTCTTTTACCTTTGTAAGGAAGGGTCTTGCTTTGTAGACCAGGCTAGCCTTGAACTCCTGATCCTCTTGCTCAGCCTCTTAAGTGCTAGGCTCTTAAGTCATGCCTGGGTAGACTAGGGGTTCTGTGGGTAGACGTAACATCACCTTAGTGGGGCGCTGCTGCTGTGTCCTGGTGAGAAGCTCCCAGGAGGAAGTGTCAGACTTAGACATGACATTGCTGTGAGCCTGTAGGGCGGAGTCACGGGCAGATGAAGCACATAGGACCCAGAGAGGTGGGCTGGCTAAAGGTCTCAAAATTTGAAGACAGCAGATATTAAGAACTTCATGGAGGGCTGGAGAGATGTCTTTAAGGTTAAGAGGGTCCTGAGTTCAATTCCCAGCAACCACATAGTGATTCATAACCATCTATGATAGGATCTGGTGCCCTCTTCTGGCATGCAGGTGTACATGCAGACAGAACACTGTATACATAATAAATAAACAAAATCTTTATAAAAAGAATCAGAACCGGCCCCTAAGGAAAGAGTCAGAGGCTTGCCCATGGTCACCTGCTAAATCTCGGCCAGGCCCGGCTCAGGCTGCAGCCCACTCATTCCCGCCTTGCCTTTCTTTGCCTGGCATAATGCATTTCATACGGTCACAGCTGACCACCCTCTGCATGGTCTTCACCCTTGCCTGAGACTGCATGGCCAATTTCACCCCCAGGATGGCTGCTGTTTGGGAAAGATGGGAGATATTCCTGGCATGCCTTGTACTCAAGATGTCCTGGCTAGGTGCCTGGCCTGGTGGCACAGGTGAGAAGCTCCCTGCCCTCCTCACAACTCTCTCTCTCTCTCTCTCTCTCTCTCTCTCTCTCTCTCTCTCTCTCTCTCTCTCTCTCTCTCTCTCTCTCTCTCTCTCTCTCTCTGACTTCAGGGTACTTTCCTGAATCCCTCCTCTGAGCTCCCTTCTGGTTCTGAGGAGGGAGGCCTGGACCTTGGGTACCCCTGGTGCTGCAGGGGGAGATGATTGACAGAATCGAGTACAACGTGGAGCATGCTGTGGACTACGTGGAGAGGGCGGTGTCTGACACCAAGAAAGCCGTCAAGTACCAGAGCAAGGCGCGCAGGGTCAGTGGCCAGCTCTGTCCAAGCCCGTGCCCCAGAGAGCCCTCAGACTGTGAGACACTCCTCCCCATCTGCCTCTGTCCCGTTTTCAGAAACCCAACCATAGCCTTCACCGCTCCATCAACAGCCCATTCTAGGCCATTACCTACCCCCTTGTCCTGACCCTTCAGATCTCAACCCTCATTTTCCTGATTTTGGGGTGTTTTTGTCCATATGGGGGATGGAACCCAGGATCTAGCACATGCTAGACAGAAGCTCTACTACTGAGCTACACCCCCAGCCCCTCACCAGGGGATTCCAGGCTGGCTATCACCCCCCTAGCCCCTCACCGGGGGCTTCTAGGCTGGCATTCTATTATTCAGCCCCAGCCTGAGTCCTCATTCTGGCTCCTCCTTTCCGGTACCCCCATGGCTCTTCTGAGGTCTGCCCTTTGTCTCCCTGCAGAAGAAGATCATGATCATCATTTGCTGTGTGATTCTGGGCATCGTCATCGCCTCCACTATCGGGGGCATCTTTGGATAGATACCAGCTCCACCTGCCTCTCCACTCTGGACCGGTCTCCCGGAGGAGGCCTCTGGCTGCTGCGCCTAGCTGGGTTGCCCTCCCCATCCCTGCCTTCTGGCTGGGAGCCCTTTCCCTCCCCATCCCATACTGCTCCCTCTCTGCCATGAGGCTCCCGTTCCTACCACCCTGCCCCAAGCCGTGTCGTGTGCATGATCTTGTGACAGTGTGTATCTGTACAGGAGGCAGAGGGGAGCAGGATCAGGAACAGCCAGAGGGGCTGGGGACAGGTCAGTGTGGGCAAGACTCGGGCCCTGACCAGATCCGTCTTTCTTCAGGCCTGAGGTCCACCCTCCCCTGGAACTCGGGCTTCTTTCTGGACCCCAACCTTGCCCTCCCCTGCCCTGCCCTCTGGCTTCTCCAGCTCTCCCCACCATGCCAAGGCACCTGGAGGGTGGGGACCAGCTGGTCACATGGTGCTGCTTTTCAGGTTAGGGGAGAGGTGTCCTAAGGGATAGCCCAACACTGAAGTCTTTGTTAGCTTACCACTGCCAGGAGGCTCAGGGTGTCATGGCTGCCGGTGTGTTAGGAGCAACCAGCATCCCTACTTTGGGCAAAGCTGACAATGTCTCTGGCCTTGGCTACCCTTACTACAGCCCCGGGAGTCGTGTCCCTGGGCTGGGCCTGAGCCTAGTGAACTTCTGCACGAAGCGTGGTGGTGTCCTCTCCAGCCTGGCTTGGAGCTGAGAGGTGGAGCAGACCTCAAGCCTCTGCCCAGTCTCTTAACAGGCATGTCGAGTCGCGGCCAGGGTTGCATGTTGGGGACAGTGGTCCCCTGCTCTCTGTATGTTCTGAAAAGCCAGGTGTCTCCCACTGATGTGCCACGTGATGTCAGGTGTACTGGATGCAGTATTCAGCAGCCAGCTGGGGAGGGGGCTCCCCACTTCCCCTCCCCTGCTATCTTGGGGCTTCTCAGAGTAAAAAATGTATCCCGTGCCCCAGGAACCTTTTCTTGTCCACAGGCAAGGAGTATGCATGCGAGCGCATGCAGCGGGAGTTGGGGCCGTGTCTGTGTGCCCCCTTCCTCAGCTTTGCTCCTGCCCAGTGACTGTGACCACTGTCCGTGCTGCCTTCTCTCACGGCCACTCCCCCCACCCCTTCACCAAAGGTCTTGGTACAACCAGCTACCCATTTTGTGAGATTTTTATGTAGAATAAACATTTGTATCTGTAGTGAGCCTCTGCTTGGAACTTTTTTTTCCCATTTGCAGTGTAGGGGGTACAAGATTGACCATGTGGGTACGGAAGGGGAAGGGGCTCAGAGATGGAGGATTCCCAACTTTCCTGCAATACGCAGGTCTTCAGCTGCTTCTGGATGGTCAGTGGGTAACACCTGGGCTTTTCTGAGACCACCCCAGAACCCCACCCTTGCCTAGGGCAGAGCCACCTTCACCCACCAGAGGTATGAATGTTTTGCCAGCATGTGTGCCTGGAGCCAGCAGAGCTCAGAAGAGTGGGTTGGATCCCCTGCAACTGGACTTGTGGATGGTTGTTAGCTGCCACATGGGTGCTGAGAACCAATTCCAGTTTCTCTGCCCAGACAACCAATGCTCTTAACCGCCAAGTCATCTCTCCAACTCCAGATCTTTCTTATTTATTTTAATTTTGTTTAAGACAGGGTCTCACTATGTAGCCCTTACTGTTCTGGAACTTACTAGGTAGATCAGCTGACTTCAAATTCAAAGTCAGAAGTAGGCTTCCAGAGTGCTGGGATTAAAAGGGAGAACCACCATGCCTGTTTATGTGTATGTGTCTGTTGTGTGAGTGCAGGTGCCTGTGGAGGCCAGAAGAGGGCATTGGTCCCCTGGTGCTGGGATTATAGCTGGTTATGTGGGTTGTAGAAACCAAACTCTTCTGGAAGAGAAGTATATGCTCTTAACCACTGGGACATCTCTCTAGCCCCTAAAAAGAAAAGTCCACATGTGTGCCTGTGCGGACGTACATGTGTGAGATCAAAGGATAACTTTGGTCTTTGGTCCTCACCTTCTGCCTTGTGCAAGGCAGGATCTTTTGTTCACTGTGTATAGCTGACCCATGAGTTTCAGGGACTTCTGCCTACCTAGCAGCATTACTGCATCCAGCTTTACCTGGGTTCGTGAATCTGAACTCATTCGCATGGCAAGAACTGTACCCACTGGGCCAAAGTCCCAGATCTGGTCCCTGAGAGATGCAACTCTAGGGGTTAAGGCCCTTAGGCCCCTCACCTTCCTTCTTCAGTGCCTTCCTGCTGTGCCATATCTAGGTGTAGTCGCCACCTCCTAGGGAGATACATATGTATCAACTGTCCTTAGCCTGGGGAGATACATATGCATCAACTGTCCTTAGTCTGGTGGACACCACACCTCCTAGAGCAGGGCCTGTGCTTCTGACCACTTGGGATTGTCCCAATAGCCTGAGGTCACCAAGTGCTAAGATATTTAACACCTCCCATGTGAGACAAAGGACTTGGCAGAAACTTGAGGCAGTGGATACCTCATACCCAAACCCCATTCCCAACCTCGCATGGCATTATGACATGAGAAATGAGTCCTGATTCAAGGAACCCATCTGTGCCCCTCCCAAGGTGAAAGAAAGCTTCTGTCCATTCCAGGTCTTTAAATCCAGTTCCTGGCTAGGAGCCATGCAGTGGTCCCTAACAGAGGAACCCGAGACACAGGTTAATATAGAGCCACCAGTTACTTAGAAACTAAATTAATGTATTTAGGACAAAATAAAACATTCTTAGAAATTTTTTTCACTTTGTTTTTTTAAAACAGGTTTTTGCTATGTAGCCCAGACTGGCCTGGAACTTTCCATCTTGATGCCTTAGCCTCCAAGGAGGGTGTTGGAATTACATGATCTGGGCTGCCAAACCCAAATCCCCGGAACACTTTTAGTGAAAAAATATTTTGAGAAATTCGCAACTTTTCTAAAATACTATGTTGCTAGCTGCTGAGGTAAACAGTTCAATCTAGAAAATTCCTCAGAGGCAGGTCCTGGTTTGGACAGCTCCCAACCTCTGAGCAGAGTGGGTGGCCAGGCCCATCTGCAGGACTGGATGAAGGTGTGGGTGGCCAGGGCCGGCTGCAGGACTGGATGCAGGTGTGGGTGGCCAGGGCCGGCTGCAGGACTGGATGCAGGTGTGGGTGGCCAGGGCCGGCTGCAGGACTGGATGCAGGTGTGGGTGGCCAGACTCCACTTGATTAGATGCAGCGCCCTCAGAAGCGGGGCTTGCGCTTGCGGCCTGTGTACTGGGTGTCAGGTCTGACCTCCCTGCAGACAGACAGAACAGACTCAGGAGAAGGAAGAGCTCTGTGATCACAAACACAGGTTACGTCTTGGTGGCCACGGCCTCCCCCTCCCTACCTGCCGCCCACCCCCAGCTGGTACTCACTTGCCCTGGCGCCTGCGCCTCTCCTTCTTCTCTAGGACCCACTCCCGGCTCTTCTTCACCAGGTCCCGCCGTGCTTTCTTGTGTGGAGCCCTAGCCAGAGACAGAAGTGAGAGGGTGGCTAAGCTGTCACAGGGAGGGGGAGTGTTAGCTCTGAAGCCCCTTCTTCCCATCTATCACCTCCACTCTGGACACCTCTGCAACAGGACCAGAACCCTGGGTTAGCAGAGTTGTGGGGCAAAGTCCCTGTCCCTACAAAGTATCACTAGGCAGATGGCCTTGTGTCTGGAACACACCTTATCTATCTGTAAGGTGACTCCAGGAAGGAGTAACTTAAAAAAAAAAAAGAAAGAAAAAGTAACCTGGTTGTGTCCAAGGAAAACCATGGAACCTGCAGTCCAATGCTGCCACGTAAGGTCCTTGTCTGGGTTGGGGCTCAGTGTGCCTAGCAGAAGCCAGTGTCATTCAACCCCAATCCCCACCCCACCCCACCCCAGCTTCTGTCAATGTCTGAGGCCGGAAAACAAGGCTGCCCGCTCATGGCAGTCCTGACGACGATGCCACTCACAGATCATCTTGGCCTCCAGCCCTGGCTGAGGAGGAATGTGATCCCCACAGCCCAGTGGACAAAAGGCCCACGGAAGAAAGGGAGTCTGCGCAACCACCCATAGCCACAATCCCAATGGCTGCCGGGATGAAGTGATCCAGCCTAGCTTGAGGGAGAGCTGCCAGCTGCTTCAGTATGGACTGTGGCCCCTGGGTGCAGACAGGAGCCATGTCAAACCTTCCCCTAGCAGAGGCAGAGCAGGGCTCCAAGAGCTACTCAGCATTTGTAGCAGGGGCTGGGCTATGTGCAGCGACCCAGGCCACCAGGAAAGAGAAGCAGGCACAAGAGGCCAAAAGGTTGCAACGGAAGGAAAGGAGAAGCATCCATGTTGCTCCTGGAAGCCAGGTGCAGTCAGAGGTTACAGCAAATGCAGGAGATCCAAAGGTCTTACGGAACACACAGAACACTGTAAGGGCAGTGCAAACGGGAACATGCTGTGGAATAGAATATTGTTTTCAGTAAAGATGTGTTATATTTGTTTGTGTTATGTTTGTGTTGCAGAATATTTGTTTTACTGTGTAAAGGTGTGTTACATTTGTTCATGCTGCATTTGTTTAACTATGTAAAGATATGTTACTGTTTCACCTTGCCTGCCTAAGGCACCTGATTGGTCTAATAAAAAGCTGACCAGTGAATAGCTAGGCAGAGGAGGGCTAGGTAGGACTGGCAAGCAGAAAGAAAAGCCCCCACCCCCCCACCCCCGTCAGCCAGCCAGCCACAGAGGAAGCAGGAAAGCAGGATGGACAGTATGTAGATGAGGTAAACAAGCTTCGGGGCAGCACACAGATCAACAGAAATGGGTTAAGTTAAAGAAGCTATCTAGAAACAAGCGTAAGGTAAGGCCAAGCACTCATAACCAATAAGCCTCCATGTCATGATTTGGGGGCTGATCCGAGAAAGCCTGCTACAGGAACAAGATGCGAGCCACTAAAGAAAGGCAAGAGAAAGTCATCAAGGTGGGTGAAAGGAAAGGGTAGGTGATCACGGGTGCCAGGAGTGATGGGGCAGGGAAGTGACGCCATGTGGAAACCTGTTTCTTCTCATAGTGAAACAGAACAAACAGCAAGTGAGCTGGCTGAGAACAGGAACTTGCGCATAAGCCTGGCCCCTGACCCTTGCCCACTCCTTTCTTAGCTCCCCATTGAGACTCTTTAGATGTTTATACTTGGCTTTGCTGAGGAAGTACCAGGCATCCAACTCCTCCATGCACCTTAGGGTCCCTCGTCCTCACGCTAGTGTTGGTTGGTGATATGTGATCCATATTACCTGGGCTGTGTTGAACAGCCTGGGCATCTGTTCCCAAACTGTGAGCTATGTGTGTGGATAGGAAGACTCTAGAGGGTAGAGATGAGGATGCAGGAGCCAGGGAAGCCTGGGGTCCAGGCTGTAGCTGAAAGTGGCTGGAGGAGGCCGAGAAGTGGGGGCACATCACAGGAACACCCTGCCAAGTGTGTGAAGGGGCTGTGCAGGCTCACGCAGGAAGCTAAGGCACTGTGGCTGTCCCAGCACCCAGACTGAGGAGGAGGCACATCTGGTTGTGACATCACTTTGGCACTGCAGCTGGGTCTAACCTGACTCAGGTGAAAGTAGAGGAAAATGCCCGAGCCCTTGCCTGGGTCCCGCACCTAGGCCCCTTACACTTTACCTTTCACTGGTGAAGGCGGACTCGGTGGCCTCATCTGCATCCTGACTTTCAGTCAGCCCCTGAAGGAGACAAAGCTTCTGAGTCACCCTGGTGCTCTCTGCCCCAATACATTCAGGCCTGAGTAACCCCAGCAGGCCTAAAAGTCAGGCTACAGGGGTTGGTGGTCCTTCCCAGGACCTGCAGAGGTCTCAGTTGGGCTCTGTGCATGGGACTGGGAAATGCTGACCACCGAAGCCCTCCCAGCATGCTCTTGTGCTGGGAGTATAAGGCACCCTAGGAGCCCAAGACCCTTACCTTTGGCAGGGAGGTGGAAGGCCCAGAAAACAGACAGAGGTAGAACCTGAAACAAGGCAGAGCAACGTGAAGCCTGGCTCACAAGGCCTAGCAGGAAGAGATAAGCCCTGCATCTTTTGTGGCCCTGTGCTCCTACCCAGCATCCCTTTGTTTACTCAGCAGCCTGCAAGGGCCCCAGATGTGTAGACAGAGCTTGGCCCAGCACTCACCATGTACGTGTATGCCGAGGTCAAGCTCAGCTGTCACTCCCCAAGACTCTCCACCTCATGTCTGACAGCGTCTCTCACTGTACTAGAGCTCACCGTCCAGGAATCTGCCTGTCTCTGTCTCCCCAGCGCCTTGTGGGGACTACGAGCAAGCACACCATGCCCAGCCTTTTTTTTTTTTAAATATTTATTTATTATGTATACAATATTCTGTCTGTATGTCTGCCTGCAGGCCAGAAGAGGGTACCAAACCCCATTACAGATGGTTGTAAGTCACCATGTGGTTGCTGGGAATTGAACTCAGGACCTTTGGAAGAGCAGCCAATGCTCTTAACCTCTGAGCCATCTCTCCAGCCCCCTCATGCCCAGCCTTTTACACGGGTGCTGGAAATGGGAGCTCAGGCCCTCACACTTGCTCAGCACCCCGCCACTTACTTCTTTGCTTTGGCGCTGTTGGGGAAGTCGACCACCACGCCGCCAGTGAAGCCTGCCCTTGTGGCCTGGGTTGTGATTAGCTCCAGCTGAGGAGAGAGGGGTGGGAGGGACAGACAGAGGTCCCCAGCCCTCATTGGTCAGAATATAAAACACGGTCTAGCTAGGTCTTTCTGACTCAGAGGCCTCCAAAGCCACCAAGGCAGAAAGTGGGCAGTCTCTGTAGCCCCACCCTGAGGAGAGTGTCAGCACAAAGCGGTTCTGCTCGTTCCCATGTTCTGGTCCAGGGACCCATCTCCTTACCCTCAGGAAACCAGACTCGGTTCTGTTCCATGTCAGGGACCTGCAGCTCACTGTCATTCTAAGCCCTAACTCCTGCCACAGAAGGCAGAACTGCTGAGGTCCTCTAGCTGTGGGTTATGGAGATGTCACATCACGGCACATTCTGGGACACCGCCTTATCTGTTTCCATTTTTCTCTCCGTGCTGGGGATGGAGGCCAGGTCCTCATGGATACTAGATGAGTGCTCGACCACATTCCCAGCCTCCCGCCATCTCCTCTGTCAACAACGCACCAGCCTCCCCTACGGCCACACCCCTCTCAGGGAGCCATCTGGGGTCACTGTGCCATCACAAGGGTGCTCCTTCCCTCTTTTCCACTGGGCCACCAGAGTTCCTTGTTCTACCATGGCAAGAAAGCAGTTGAATGGAGAAGGCTGCTCCACATCCCGCTCCCGGCAGATCTAGATAGCGGCTCACCTGCTCCGAGTTCTCCGGGTACAGCTGCAGGACAGCTCGGGCCCCACGGACCTGTGAGCAGCAGAAATGTCATGACCATGTAAGCGCTTGTGGGGTGATGGCCACTACACACTTCACTCACTACACATTTACAGAGCTCCCGTCATAGGCAAGGATCACAACACCATCATGTACACGACTCCTGAATGGGGCACTCGCTGTTAAGGCAGGCATTTAACTTACAACAGTGGCAAGTGGCAAAGGAAAACATGGCGCATGCCTGTAACCTAAGCCTCTGGGAGGCAGAGGCAGGAGGATCACTACTTGCTCACGCCCAGCATAGTTTACACAGTTTAGGACAAGAAACAATAATTACGCAGTAAGTGTTGGGACTGAAGGTGTGCACCACAACACCTGCCATGATTTTTTAATTAAAAAAAGGTGACAGTGCAGAGGACACGGGCGCCCTGTGTGCCGGACATGACGTCACTGCCCTCGCTCAACTGCCTCAGACGTTGACTGTGACGCTCCTGGGCTTCGTCAGATGTCCGCCCTTGGCACCCGGACCCTTCTTCCTTTTGCATTTTTGAGACATCTCTGGTTGACTTTGAATTTCCTATGTAGCCAAGGCTGGTCTTGAGCTCCCAACTCTCCAGTCTCTGCCTCCAAGTGTTAGGATTCCAGGTCTATACCACCATGCCCAACCGAGTCTTAACAGGCTATGTGTCCTTTCTAAGCAGCTTTCCCATCATGACCTCAACTTCATCCTTGAACATCCGAGGCAGGAGAATGACAGACAGACAGAACCGCGAGGAGGGGAGCTATACTCACGAGGGCAGAGTACAGAGAAGAAAAGAAGCGGTAGAGTCGCCTGGCAGGGACGTCTGACTTCTTGTTTGCGTTGCAGAGCCACTGAACAGCTGAGATGCTGAAAAGGAAAGGAGCCGGTCACGAGGGCCGACGCCCAAGCCAGTGACTCCTGAGGAGTCTGTCATTATCCACCATACTCTGCTGCACATGGCTCCTGGCCTGCAGGCCAGGCCACTCTTGGTCACTTCCTTTCAGCACAGAACAACTGGGGCCGCGCTCACTTCCTTCAGTTACCCAGGGAAATGCTCTCTCAGCCAGCGTCTGTGTGCGTCCAGGAGCCCAGGCTGCTACTACCCACCTACCCTGCACTCTCCGCCGACCGTCAGAGGAAACCTGCTGGACAGCAAGCACTTACACCCAGCCGTTCATCTGCCTTTTCCGTGCTTCTGCTGCAGCTATCAAGGCTCGTACCCTCCCCACCCTACCCCCTGCTCTCAATCGCACTCCTCACTGCTGGGGTGACAACCATGGGCGGCGACATTTCATATTTTTAACAGCAATTTTAATGCTCCAAAGCTGGTTATTAAAGTCCAGAGCTGTAGAGATGGCTCGGCAGTTAGGAGCACTGACTGCTTGTCCAGGAGACACAGGTTCAGTTCCCAGCACCCACACAGTAGCTCACAACCATCTCCAGTTCCAGGTCCAGGGAACTGAACACTGTCCTCTAGCCACCACAGGGACCAGGCATGCATGGGAAACACACACACACACACACACACACGTCAACATGCTCAAAAAATAAATTTTTAAAAAAATTTATTTAGTTTTTCAAAACAGGGTCTCTCTATATATAGTCCTGGACACCCTGAAACTCACTCTGTAGACCAGGCTGGCCTTGAACTCAGAGATCCGCCTGCCTCTGCCTCCAAAGTGCTGGGATTAAAGGGGTGTACCATCACCGCCTGGAAAAATAATTAATTATAGGTCAGTGTGTCTATAATCCCAGCAACGGGGGAATTGGAAGCAGAGCCAGGCAGATGCCTGGAAGCTCACTGGGCAGCTAATCTGGTCTGTGTGACAATGGTCCACAAAGAGAGCTTGTCTGAAACAAAAGGCAGAGTCTGAGGACCGGTACCTAAGGATGCTCCCTTGCCTCCACCTGCTTGTACCCACATATACAAGGATGCACGTACACACAACTATTTTTTAGCAGCCTTTGACCTTTTAAATCTCAGAATCTTAGAAGATGTACATTTGTTTAATTACATCTATTTACTGTGCATGCATCCTGGCTGATGCACAGAAGAGAGACAATAATCTTTAAGAACCGTTTTTCTCTCCACCATGTGTGTTCTGTACCGAACAGGTTTGTCAGGCCTGGTAACAAGCACCTATAATCAGAGCCAGCTCACAGGCCCAGAACACGTAAAATTTTAAATATCACATATACCTGCTATGCAGCTGGGTTTAGGAAACACTGGTGTACGAAATTACAAGTAGGAAGTGAAGACCCTCACCTGATGCAGCCATCGAAAGAACCTGGTCGGAAAGGGACTCCCTGCCCCATGTCCCCTAGCAGCAGGTCCCCCTCTGTGTCTCGGTCCAAGGCAGCATCTACATGAGAGGAAGGGGAAGTATGGGTACTGCTGCTGCAGACAGGTGTGGTGGGCAGGCCTGTGATCTCAGCAACAGGGAGGCTGAGGCAGGAGCATCCCACGCTGGGGATGGCTAAATGGCAAGACCCGATCTCAACCCAGAAATCCAATTTAGCTGCTCCATACTCAAGAGAATAGCCACGTTGGTACAGACGGGGCAAACTTACCCAACATGGCAGAGCTGATGTCAATGCCCACCCAATAGTGCCCCTCCTCTGAGATATAGTCTCCACTCAGTCCAGTACCACACCTGTAGGAAACAACCCACAGGGGTCACAGAGCTGAATAGTAAAGACCCTCCACCCCACCCAGGCACTGAGACCTGGGGCCCAGGGACCTCACCCAATGTCCAACAGATAAGAGGGCTGACCCTCTGGCAGACAGAGGAGCTCCAGTGCTCTCTCTGTCATCTTGGTCTGGATGTCAATCATCCGTGAGCTGGGAAGCAGAAAAACATAGGAGTAGTTAGAGTTTTTTAGATCAAAAGAGTTAGGAGAATTAAAAAAAGAAACAATCAACTAGAGGTACTTTCTCTTAACTTTAAAAATTTTTTATTTTGCCTGGCAGTGGTGGCACACACCTTTAATACCACGACTCGGGAGGCAGGGGCAAGCAGATCTCTGAGTTCAAGGCCAGCCTGGTCTATAAGAGATAGTTCCAGGATAGTCAGGGCTACACAGAGAAACCCTATCTCAAATAACAAAACAACAACAAAAAATTTATTTATTTCATTTAGTGTGTATGTGTCCGGATGCATATGGAGGTCAGAAGCCAACTTGCTCAATTTGGTTCTCCTTTCCATCATGGAGGTTTTAGGGATCAAACTGAGTCACGAAGCTTGGTTATTAACCCCTGAGCCATCTTGCCAGTCCTTGCCCAACATTTTAAACCTACAATTCTAACCTGAAATCAACAACTCAAATGTAGTTATTGAATGCAGCCCCATGATGGGCATGGATGTTCCTACAAAATCCCACCACTCAGAAGGCTGCCATGAGACTAAGAGCTTAAGGCCAATCTGGGCAAGACCCTGTCTCAAAACAACATCAACAAAGTAAGCCCAAAAGTCCAATTGATACAGTAGCATGCCATTTGATCATGGACAGATTGTTAAATGCACCAGCTGCAAGGCCGACAGAACTGGGGCAAGTCACTCAGCAGATGAGCAATGACTCTCTGCACCTATGCTGGTTTGGATGCTCATTCTTTAGGGATGCGTTCTCTCTGAGAGTCATCTGCCATTCTACTCCCGTCTACACGGATCAACAATGCCCCAAGTGTTAGGCACGTGTGACATGTGTCTCGGGGGTGGAGCACTTGTCAACTCATAAGAGGCCCTAAATTCAAAGCCCTGTACCTCCAAAACCCAAAACGATTCGCCTCAGTAGTAAAAAGTGTGTGCCAGACCACACATCCTACCCCCAGTACCGGAAAACAAAAACCAGGTATGGTGATGCACACCTCCACTGAACCGGAACCTGAGCAAGCACACCTCTGTGAGTTCAAGGGCAGCCAGGGCTACATAGTGAGACTCTGTCTCAAAGGAAGGAGGGAGAGAAAAAGTAAACAGAAGAACAGGACATGATTGTACATGCCTATAATCTCAGCATGCAGAAGGCTGAAGCAGGAGGGTCACTTCAAGTGAGGCCAATCTGGGTCACCTAATGTGAACATATCTCAAAAAAAAACCAAAAACTAACAAAAATAGAATAAACATTGTAATTATTTGATATATGTTTCATATACTCGAAGAGTTATTTCAGTATGGAATTAGAGAAAAATTGTGAGTTGTGTCTTTTTTTTTTTCACTTCTCCACCCAGTCATTTAGACTTAAAGAATTTTACTAGCTAGCTACTGGCTGCCATATTGAACATTATAGTTCTACACCTGGTCTGTCCAAAATCAAGGTAAATAATCACACACAATAGTTTCCATAGAGCCACACATGCTGGACCATGTCTGCAATTTTAGCACTTGGAAGGTGGAGACAGTAGGGTCAGGAATTCAGTCACTTCCAATACACAGAAAGTTCAAGAATACCCTGGGCTACGGGAAACCATGTTTCAAACAAACAAAACCAAATAAACTATCATGTAGAGGATTCAGACGATATTTCTGTCAATGGCTGCCATAACAATTTAGTGCAATTATGCATTTAAATAAGAATCACAAGAAACCCATAATGAGTATGTCCTCCCTCCTAGAAGTAGTCATTCCTTTCTGGGGGTGTGGCTCAATGGTAAAACTTCTGCCTAGAATCCCCAAGTGAGGGGCTGAGGGTGTGGCTCAATGACAGAGCACAGAGACAATATGACAGTATCCTACAGGTATCTTCTAACTATGCCTACTTTACCACAAGTTTAAAACACATTGTCTGCCGGGCGGTGGTGGCGCATGCCTTTAATCACAGCACTGGGGAGGCAGAGACCGGTGGATCTCTGGAGTTCAAGGCCAGCCTGGTCTACAAGAGCTAGTTCCAGGACAGGCTCCAAAGCTAGAGAAACCCTGTCTCGAAAAAGCCAAAAACAAACAAACAAACAAATAAATAACCACACATTGTCAAACGACCTAGTGTAAACTAGAGACGAAAACATCCACACTGGAACCAAGGTATCAAGATCCTTCCAAGAGTTCGACGGTTTAAAATTCACTTTACCGGTGGCAGAACTGCATTTACTCAGGTCCCTCATTTCCCCCACTCCCAAATTCTAGATGCTTTCCAAGCAACGCCCATAATCCGGGCGACTCGCCGATCCCGACCCCCGATGCCATTCAACGGCCATGCTCTCCTCACTTGCGAACGTATTTCCGGGCTTCATTTTGGTCATAAAACTGTTGGGAAGAGAAAGACACATGGGATATGAGGAGAAGAATCCAAAAACAGGCATGCTAGAAGAAGACCAAGTCCTGACAAGGTTCTCACCAGCTCTGGCGGTCCGCTGTGCTCGGGTCTCCGGCTACGAGACGCCATCTCTAGGGTACCGCAGCACGCCGGTGCCGGCAAACCGCGGCGCAGTGTTTGACGTCATCAACCCTGCGACTACCCCCACCCCGTAGAGCTCACGCTCTAAACGGTCCCCGCCTATCTTTTTATTTGATTGGCTACAAACCGGAGGCGCCGCTCACGATTCGCGGTTCCCATTGGCCGTCTGGGAGCCGCCCAGTCCCCGCCACAACATGGCGGCCGCGCGCTGCCTGGGCTGGACGCTATCACCGCTATGGAGGCTGTGGCAGGCTCGGGGCTTGCTACAAAATTCGGCCGCGGGCTGGTGCTCGAGAGGGAGGCCTTACTCCCGCACTGCCCTCTACGAGATGCTGGGCGTCCCCTCCACGGCCACGCAGGCGCAGATCAAAGCGGCGTACTACCGGCAGAGCTTCCTCTACCATCCTGATCGCAATCCCGGGAGCCCCGAGGCCGCCGAGCGCTTCACGCGCATCGCCGAAGCTTATCGAGTCCTGGGCAGCACCATCCTCCGTCGCAAGTATGATCGAGGTCTGCTCAGCGACCAGGACCTGCGCGGACCCGGTGTCAGGCCCTCTAGGACACCCCCGGACGATCCCCCTCCTCCTCCTCGCCCTCCTCCCCATGCTCCTCGGGCTCACTATGGCTCTCAGGCCTTTCCCGGCGACCGTCGCACTATGTTCGACTTTGACGCCTTCTACCAGGCGCACTATGGAGAACAGCTAGAAAGAGAGCGGCGTCTGCGCGCCCGGAGGGAGGCCCTTCGCAAAAAGCAGGAGAACCGGGCCAACAAGGGGCTACGCTGGGATGATACCCGAGATGCCACTTTCTTTGTCCTCATTTTCCTCATCTTCGTCTTCGTCGGCTTTCGTATTTAATCGGAGAAACGGAGGGAAGGGGAACCAGCCCAAGAAACTTGCCTTTCTTGACCTTTGAACTATTGGTCTCGGAATGAATTGACTACCTCTAGTGGCGTTCCCTTTACTCTCCTAGCACCTTCTCAGCCTGGCTGGTGATCAACACAGCCTTCTCCTGTGATCCAGAAAAAAAAAAAAAAAAAAGCTCTTCCGTGGCCAAGAAAGAGGCCCCAGGAGAAAGATAACTGAAAACCAGGAATGTACGTGCTTTCCAGAGCCCCCCTGGTTGCCTGCTTGTTTCTAGAAGTTGCCTTCCAGATGTCAACTCCTAGAACAAGTGCTGTGGTTTTATCCGGAAGCCTTTAGCAAGTCTTGTCTGGTCCCTTACCTCATGTTTATACCATGGGGCAGCACTTCCTCTGTAACCCTTGAACCGTGCCAATCTTTTTGTCCTCTGTCAAAAAGATTAATTCTTGGGGCTTGCCTGAAACTTGTCTTTCTGTGTTACCCCACGCCACAGGTGAGACTTGATCAACGATCCCGCAGATGCTGGGGATGTAGCTCAGTGAGAGAATGCTAGCATGCAACAGGCACTGGGTTTGGTCCCCAGCATTGCTGTTGTCCTGTGTCCCCTTTCCCCTCCAAGAAAAAAGTTAGTGAAAGATTGCCATTTTCTTAGGTCTGTTCCACACCGCCTCTGTCACGTGGGAACAAGGAAGCAAAGCCCTTGAGTAAGAGGAATGTGTTCCTGTGTTCATACTTATCCAGGGTGGGACCTTGGGGAAGGTGCCCTGTGGGTGTGATAGCAGAAGAGTAAATAATTTGCTCTCCTGAGGTCTGTCACTAGTATGTATTCTACTCACGGTGGTGATGTAGGTTGATACTACTTAGGCCAGGTTCTTGGGACTGTGTTCCTGTCCTTGGTCTGCCTTTTCCTAGCCACTTGCATTGCTAACTGAGCATTCTGCTGATTGTGACGAGACTTAGCACTTGAGTGTGGCCCATGCATCTGCAGTGCTGATCAGAGGTGCCACAAGTCAAATCTTTCTAACAGGCTCTTGGACTATGTGAGTAATTTTGGGCCCTGGAGTAGAAGCAGCAGGAAGCTCACTAATTAAGATGGAGTTGAAGACCAGATTGTAGTACAGGCCTGTAATCCACACAGGAGGCTGAGGCTGGAGGGTTGTGACCAGTTACATAGCAAGGCTTGTCATTAATAAAGATAAGACAGGCATGGTGACTCACATCTTTAATCAGAGCTACATAGTGAGACTGAGACTCTTAATCTCAGGGTTATGGGTTTGAGCCCCACGTTGGGTGCCATTTGTAGACAGAAATTTCTGTCCCACCTGTTTCTGCAGTTGTTCAGTCCCAAAGAAACACAAAACAAAGTTTTATATTAATTATAAACTGTTTGGCCTATTGCTCAGGCTTATTACTAGCTGGCTTTTAAAATTTAGATTAACCCATAATTATTATCTATGTTTAGCCACATGGCTTGGTACCTTTTCTCAGTAAGGCATTCTCATCTTGCTTCCTCTGCATCTGGCTGGTGACTGACTCTCTGCCTTTCCTCTTCCCAGAATTCTCTTAGTCTGGTCACCCCACCTATACTTCCTGCCTAACTACTGACCAATAAGTGTTTTATTAAACTAATACAAGTGACAAATCTTTACAGTGTACAAGAGCATTATCCCACAGCATAAGACCCTGTCTCAAGAAAAAAAAAAAGTTGAAAAATATGTTCCTTATATGCTGCTGACCAAGAATTGTAATGAGTTTTTTGGGGGGAGACTTGTCATTTAGATTTGGGAAAATTTTTGTTGTTTTATTTTGTTATTTGAGGTAGTCTCTAGTAACCCAGGCTGATCATGAACTCTCTTTGTGCCTGATCATGAACTCTTGACCCTTTATTTTTGTTTTTGTTTTGTTTTTGATACAGGGTTTTCCTGTGTAATACTAGCTGTCCTGGAACTCGCTCTGCTCTGCAGACCAGGCTGGCCTCAAACTCAGAGATAGCTGCCTACTTCTGCCTCCCTGAGTGCTGGGATTAAAGGAGTGTGCCACCACACCCAGCTTTCTGCCTCCACCTTCTGAGTGCTGGCACACTCAGAAGTACAGAAGTACACAGGTGTGTACCACCATGACCCCGTTAGTTTTCTAGGTTTTGGTTTTCTTATACCAAGCAGTTAGTAGTAACTTGTGGTCAGATCTACAGTAGTCCTGTGGTCCCTTACTTCTGACTCACACTGGGAATGGGCTAAGACATCCTGAGTGCCGGGGCACACTGGTGCCGTGTGCAAAGCCAAGAAGTAGAGATCCACAGCAGAGCTCAGGATGTGGCTCAGTTGATGCACAGATCCCTGGGTTCCTCCCCCAGTACCCTATAAACCAGCATTTTTTGAAATCACGGATAGGCCTAGAACTTTCCATCCTCTGCCTCAATCTGCTGAGTGTTAGGATTTCTGGCATGGGCCATATACCCACAGGGGTATAGGAGGCTTTCTGAAGGACTACCACATGGTGGCTTCCTCCTCCCAGGGTTGTAGTGAGTTTTCCCTTTCCCTACTTCCCGATGCCCTAGCAAGAGGCATTGGCCTCTTGGCAGTGGCCATTACCCCTGCCTCTGTGGCTCTTGCCCAGTTCTGGCAGTGGAGGGCATGGTTGAAGGGGGCAAGTACAGAGCAAGGCTGAATACTCAGCAGGCATGGGGCTAAAGCCTGTGGGTCCAGTCGAGAAGATAGGAAACAAAGATCTGTACAGCTGGTGATTGTCTTTTAGACGGCTAAAATGGGCAAACTGGGCCAAATGCCCTTCTAGTGACCACAGTGTTTGCACAACCGAATTCCTTTCTTCTGAATTCACATGGTGCATCTTTGGCCTCCATCTTGGCTCCAGTATTAGTTAGGATAGGATGTGATAGCATGTATATATCCCAGCATGTGGCAGGCTGAAGAGAGACAGGTCTCAGTTTAAGGCCAGCCTAGGCTATATAGTGAGACCCTGTCTCAAAAACGATAGAAGCTGGATGTGGTGGTGGACACATGTATTCCCAGCACTGGAGAAGCAGGAGGATGACCCACAAGTTTGTGGACCAGCTGGGTTGACATAGTGAGTTCCAGGCCAGCTAGAGCTACACAGTGAGGTCCTGTTTCAAAAAGAGGAAAGGGAGTGGGGGTAGACCCATGAATGGCCCAGAAGGTTAAGTAAGGAGTTTGTCTTGTTCTGTCCTGGGATCTATATGTTAGAAGGAGAGAAGGGACCCCAGAACTCCTAACTTCCACATAAATGCAGTGGCATGTGCATGGGTGTGCATGTGCACTCACATACCTCACACAGACTGAATAAATACATGTTATTAAAAGAGATGTGTAGCTTTGGGCCAGGGAGTTGTTCCCGGTCACGACTGACTCAGGAGATCCCTGCAGCACCAGGGGAATGGTCACCAACATTCGTTTTGTGAAACAGGGTCCTGTATCTTGAACCTGTGTGCTTCCTGGGAGGTCACCAGACCCCACGAAGGGAGAGAAGGAACAGCTGACAAGTCACCGGGCTCTCTTGGCCATTGTCTGTGGGTGAGGGTGGAGAAAAGTGGGAATGTGGTTCAGCTGGCAGAATGTATGCCCTGGCTTCCGCCTGCAGCACGACTGGCACCGAGCATGGTGGTGTCACCTATAATCACAGCACTCAGCGAAGGCAAGAGGATCCGAAGTTCAGTGTCATCCTAAGACACAGAGAATTTAAGGCTAGCCTAGGCTACATAAGCCCTGTCTCAAAATAAATAAAGGATATTTACTTAATCTCAGACTTTGACTGCTTTCAGTTCAGCTTCCCTGTGATGAGGTCATACTCCCATCTGCCTGCAGATGACATCATAAGGAGCATGTCCCTCACGGGGTGTTAACCCCCCAGGTAGGTCAGCTCTCAGATCCAACTTGCAACGTAGGTAGGGTGCTGAGAGCCTCTGAGTGGGTGAGTAGTGCCCTCTCTGTGTTAAAGCCACAGTAAGCACCGGGAATGGAGTGCACTAGAAACCCTGTGTTCCATCCCTAACATGGTATCCATGGAAATGGTGGTGCATGTCTAGTACGCAAGAAGTGGAGGAATAGGGATCAGAAGTTCAAGGTCTTCTCCAGATACAGTAGAAGAAACCTTTAATTTCAGGAGGCAGGAGCAGGCCAATCTTTGAATCTGAGGCCAGCCAGGACTACATAATCAGACCCTGTCTCAAACCATAACAGCAAAACATGAAGACAGGATAGAGTGTAGGGCTTGGAGGTATGGGTCTGTAGTTAAGAGCATGCACTGCTCTTGTAGAGGACCAAGTTCCATTCCCAGCACCAGTATTGGATGGCTCACCTGTAGCTCCAAGGGATCCAACACCCTCTTCTGGTTTCTGTGGGTACTGCATTCACACATAGACAGACACACATACAAAAAACGATTAAATATCTGGGTGGAGGTCTTATACTCTTTAATTCCAGCAGGCGCATCTCTGGAAGTTTGAGGACAGCCAGGGCTACACAGAGAATCCCTGTCTCGAGAAAAAACAAAAAACTCTTGTTCTGGGACTGGAGAGCTGGCTCAGTGGTTAAGAGCACTGTCTGCTCTTCCAAAGGACCTGGGTTCAATACCCACACACATGGCAGGTCACAACTGAGTTCCAGGAGATCCAACACCCTCATGGAGGCAAACATTAAAAAATAAAAATAAAACAGAGGGAAAGAGGCAAAAATTGGGTAGAGTCCCACAGCCTGCTGGGGCTTGTGTTTTAAAAAAAATTATATAAAATAAATCCCTAAAAAGAAAGGATGGCCAAGTGGTGGTGGCGCACACCTTTAATCCCAGCACTCAGGAGGCAGAGGCAGGCGGATCTCTGTGAGTTTGAGGCCAGCCTAGTCCAGGACAGTCAGGATTATTAGACAGAGAAACCCTGTCTCAAAAAAGAAAAGAAAAAGGACGAGTTTGAGGCCAGCTTGGGCTACCCATGAGAGACAGTGTCTCAAAGCAACCTCATAAAAAATAGAACTAAATGAAAGAGAGAGGGTGGGAGCATTTCTTATAGAAAAAGACTGCTTTGCCTCATCACCTTGCTGACCCCTGCAGGAATTTGGGTTTGATATAATAACCCATACCTGGGCCCATGAGATGGATCACCAACTGAAGGTGCTCACCACCAAGCCCAACAACATGAATCGCTCCTGATTCCCAGGATCTACAGTAAAAAGAACCAACTCTCAGAAGGTGTCCTCTGACCACCACTTATGTGCATACACACACACACACACACACACACACACACACACACACACAAATAAATACATGTTTTTAAATAATCTTTGTTTTATACAGAAAGATGAGTATGAATAATTTTTTTTCAATGCTGGAATTGAACCCAGAACTTGCACATGCTAGGTAAGTACTCTACCATTCATCCATATCTCTAGCCCCTCTCTGGGGGATTCTAAGCAGGTGCTTTACCTCTGAGCCACACCCCAGCTCCTCACTGGGGGATTCTAGGCAGGTGCTCTACCTCTGAGCCACACCCCAGCTCCTCACTGGGGGATTCTAGACAGGTGCTCTACCTCTGAGCCACACCCCAGCCCCTCACTGGGGGATTCTAGGCAGGTGCTCTACCTCTGAGCTACACCCCAGCCCCTCACTATGAAATTCTGGACAATGTCTCCACCTACTTTGGAGTTACATAGAGTCTCAGCTCCTGAGTGTATGTCACTGTAGTTAGGACTCATGGTTGGTTTGTTACCATCAGCAGGGACAGTGTATTTCTATGTAGCCAAGGCTGGCCTTGAGTTGTCTGTATTTTTTTTTTTTTTTGGTTTTTTCGAGACAGGGTTTCCCTGTAGTTTCTAGAGCCTGTCCTGGAGCTAGCTCTTGTAGACCAGGCTGGCCTCGAACTCAGAGATCCGCCTGCCTCTGCCTCCCGAGTGCTGGGATTAAAGGCATGCGCCACCACCGCCCAGCCAGTTGTCTGTATTCTTTACAGGTACACTAAGGATCTTTAACGATCCCTAGCAACGGCAAGGGCTTAGCCAAATGCAGAAGTTCTTGGCACAGTCACACCAACTTCTCCACTCAGTCCTGAGGGTAAACTAGTGTATAAAGTGGAATAAACCCACAGCTAGCCCAGATACTGGAAACCACCATTGTTTCCCTCCCTGGGTGATTAGGGGCAAGCTTTTAGCCAGACCTTTGTAGAGATCATAGGCTGGTTGGCAGCTGCTTGGCTTGGTGAACCTTGCTTAGCACAGTGTTCATTTAGCAGAGTACAATGGTGAGCACTTTAATCTGAGCACTCAGGAGGCAGAGGCAGGCAGATCTCTGAGTTCAAGGTCAACCTGATCTACAGAGCGAGTTCCAGGATGGTTAGGGCTGTTACGCAGAGAAACCCTGACTCGTAACACCCCCCCCCCCAAAAAAAAACAATACCAGACAGTGGTGGTGGCACACTCCTTTAATCCCAGTTCTTGGGAAGCAGAGGTAGATGAATCTCTGAGTTCAAGGCCAGCCTGGTCTACAGGGCAAGTTCCAGGACAGCCAGGGCTACACAGAGAAACCCTGTTTTGAAAATATAACAAAACGAAACACTGTGTTTACAAACCCAATGCTCTGCCCCTGTAAAAAGAAAAAAGTCCCCTATAAGGGTTTTTAAAGTTTATTTATTTATTATGTATACAGTGTTCTGCCTGCATGTATGCCTGTAGGCCAGAAGAGGGCACCAGATTTCATTATAGATAGCAGTGAGCCACCATGTGGTTGCTAGGAATTGAACTCAGGACCTCCTCAGGAACTCAGGAAGGGCAAGTGTGCTTAACCTCTGAGCCATCTCTATAGCCCACCAGTAAGGATTTTCAAGATGGTTCAGTAGATAAAGCACTTGATGCCAACTTGATTGACACCTTGAGTTTGATCCCTGAGACCCACATGGTGGAAGGAGAGGACTAACTCCCATAAGGTGTTCTCTGGCTTCAAAATGCATCTCATACGGCCTCCCTTACAAATTAAATAAATAAATGTGACTTAAAAAATATTTTCCAGTTCTTCAGATAACCAAACAGTCGTTCCTGGGGTTATGGATGTGTGCCACGGTGCTAACTGCAGATTCTAGGAGTCTGTAATAGGTAGAAGCAGGATTTAACCCCAGGAATCACACACGCCAGGCAATCAATGGCTCTACTGTTGAGGCTCACCTACAGCCCCCAGAAAGACTTTCCTTCTAGACTTTTCGCTGCCTACTCTAGTTTTTCCTCCCTCACAAAGGGTCATCCCAGGGTCATTTCTGGGTATGTTCATCCCTAGAACCCAGAGGCAGGATATTGAAAGTAAGCATGACTGAAATCTTCAGAACATACATGCTCCTGCTAGTCAGGGACATATGAGTCTTAGTTTTTAGACGGTCTCAGCATGTTGTCCTGTCAGGCCTGGAACTCACTACGTAGACTAGGTTGGCCTTGAACTCATAGAGATATTTCTATCTCTGCCTCCCAAGTACTGGGATTAGTGGGTGAGGTGTGACCCACACCTCACCCCACTGGGAGGTCACTTGAAGGACCCATCCGGTTCCCATGGTAACATTTATCTCTTCTTATACTCTCTCTTGACTAGAATTTTTTGTTTTGTTTTAAATTTTGAGGCAGAGTTTTGTTTAGCTCAGGCTGGTTTTAAACTTCCTTTGTAGCCAAATTTGAATTAATTTCTGACCCTCCTGCCACCAGCTCCCAAGTACTGGGATTACAGGCATGCACTACCATATCTAGTTTATGTGGTGCTGGGGATGGAATCCAGGACCTTCAGGCATGTGAGACGGGCACACTACCAACCGAGTCACATGGCTCTTTCTCTACTTCTTACCTGCCCTAGGTAAGAGGCCAGTCCTGGACACTGACCCCTTCTAGAAGCTACTCCTCAGAGTCCTGATGATGGAAAAAGAGGTAGCCATGCCCAATCTTAGCTCTCCCCATTCCACTCTTTTGCAACAAAGTCTTACTATGTAGCCTTGGCTGGCAGAGAATTCACAGAGAGTCTCCTGCCTCTGCCTCCTAAGTGCTGAGATCAAAGGCATGCGCCACCACACCTGCCTCGTTCTCTCTTTGGTTGTATTCTTAAATAAAACTGCCCAGAATGTTGGTCCAGGGATGGGGCATCCTGTAGGATGCGAGCATCCCGTCTGCTCCCAGGCTGAGCTGGAAGTCAAGGGAGGTCTTCCCAAGTTGTTACCCAGGGACCCTGAGGTTCATGTATCCCTTGGCCCCCAGCAGCAACGAGGTTGGGAGAATAACCATATGGGGTTTCTCCGGGGTTTCTCCAGTTGGGTGCTTTCCCCTGCATCCTTCTGGGGGTGACTGATTGAGCTTACAAGGCTCTAAGGTTCAACCTCCCCCCCCCCCCCCGTGCTCCAGCTGTTGGGTGAAGGTCCAAAGATCATCAAATCCTTAAGTGCTTCTCGCACACCTACAGGGATCCCTGCCTCCAGGAACAGCCACTAAGAGCCCCTACCTAGTCCCCAAATTCTCACCCCACTGTTCTTGGCTCTATCTCTGGGGTCACACTTGATTGTGGACTGAACAGCACACGCCTGCATTTGCACACTTTTCTTGTGGATCTTAGTCCCAAGCCTCTTTTATACTTTTATACTTCAAAGATGCCAATGTGGGGGTCCCTTTTGTATCTCAAACTTCAGTGAAAAGTAGAGTAACTCAATGTCAACATTCTAGATGATTCTATCTCTAGAAACACGGACAAAGACCACACTAGCTTTGTAAACTTCAATAGCACTCTTGTTACTTTGAGACAAACTCTCACTTTGTAAACTAGGTGTGGTAGAAGCACTTTTACTCAGCACTCCTGAGGCAAAGGCAGGCGGCCTCTATGAGTTCAAGGCCAGCCTTTTCTAAAAAGTGAGTTCTCCTGTCTCAAAAACAAACAAATAAGCAAGCAAAACTCACTCTGTAGGGCTGGAGAGATGGCTCGGAGGTTATGAGCACTGACTGCTCTTCCAACGGTCCTGAGTTCAATTCACAGCAACCACACCATGGCTCACAGCCATCTGTAATAAGATCTGGTGCCCTCTTCTGGCCTGCAGGCATATATGCAGGAAGAACACTGTATAGATAATAAATAAACCTTTAAAAAATTTTATTTATTTATTTATTTATTTATTTATTTATTTATTATGTATACAACATTCCTTCCCTGTATGCTTGCACCAGATCTCATTATAGATGGTTGTGAGCCATCATGTGGTTGCTGGGAATCGAACTCAGGACCTCTGGAAGAGCAGTCAGTGCTCTTAACTTCTGAGCCATCTCTCCAGCCCTTTAAAAAAATTTTTTAAGAACTCACTCTGTAGCTTACAGTGGCCTGGAACTCTCCACCCCAGGCTAGATTCAAACTCAAGGCAATCCTCCCGCCTCTGCCACCCAAATGCTGAGATTATGGGAATGAGCCAGCATGCCTCTGGCAGACTACTCTTGTTTATAGACGTTTCTATGCTTCTTGACCAAATTTCCTGTGCGTGAACTTGACCCTGATTGACCCCAGGAATGCTACTGCTGCATTATTTCAAAGATAGGGCCTCATCGTGTATTTAGTTTGGACTTGAACTTTCTATGTTGCCTAGGCTGGCCTTGAATGTGGTGGGGTTTTTTTGTTGTTGTTGGTTTTTTTTTTTTTTTTTTTTTTTGCGGGTTTTGTTTGTTTGTTGAGACAGCAGCCTAGCCAGCTTCAGACCTACTTCTTGGTGGTCGAGAATGACCTTGAACTCCTGATCTTTCAGCCTCCACCTCCTATGTGCAAGATTACAGGTGTCATCCAACATGCCTGGTTTAGGGGGTGCTAGGGATCGAACCGAGGGCTTCCTGCATATTAAACACATGTTCTTCCAACTGTGCTATGTCCCCAGCTCCGAGTCTTGAACTTCCAATCTTCCTCCTTCAGCCTTCCACGTTCTAGGTGGGGAGGTCACAGTTTTGCCCCTTCCTCTGATGTTCTGCACGCCAGTCTTCTTGCCCCACATCCAGCAGCCTAATTGGCCGCCTAATGCGTCCCTAGTGGAGGACAGATGCCTGCATTCCTAACAGAGCCCCTCCTCTGTCACCCATCAAAGGTGTGTCACCAGCGGAGGCTATGGTGTGGCAGGAGAAGGTACAGTACCATCCAGGTGAGCATACAAGCAATCCTAGAAGAGAGGGTGCAGCCAGGTGAGGCTACTGGTTACAGTGGAGTAGGCGGTGTCACTTCTGGCCAGGCTGGGAAGTAAGGCTTAGAAAAGGCTCTTTGGAAACTAAGCAGCTCAGAGGAGGAGGCTTCTATTGGCCTTGCAGGTCAGTTGAGTTTTGGATGGGCAAGGAAAAGAAGGCCAGCTCCATGGGAGGATGAGCCAGAGGAGGTCGGCTGAGGGAGCAGAGAGGAGGCGGGGAATCATCACCGTCATCCATCAGCACATTTATTGACAGCCCCTAGGAGGTGGGGCTGGGGACAGAACATACAAAGACAAGGACCTGCCCTCAAAAAGGTTCCATTCTAAGGAGACAGGGACAGAAAAATACAGAATGGTCTTTCCTGGGGATGGCCGGCTCTCACCTGGGCAGGTCAGAAGCCTCTGTCCTACTTTGTTTGCCCCAGGGCCACCTGCAAGGCCCTTGGGAGTGTCCCTGGGACCGCAGCTGGAGCATGACCACCTGGCTCCTAGGCGGAGGGCCCCCAAACTGCGGAAAGGGTTAGCTCAGAAGGAGAACAATCCAGTAAGCCTTGGCCAATAAGTTCGAGCCCAGTAATGTGGCAGGGTGCGACAGCCCCCCACCCCAAGCAAGACCCCCTGGGGGAAGCAGGCCCCATAAAGTTCTTTTCATTTAGGGACCTGATTTGGCACCCTGGAGGACCGGGGAGACGAAATAAAATAAAATAAAAAGGCAGAGTTTCCTTGGTGACCGAGGTCCAGCACCCTGCCCACCCACCCCCCAGCCCTCTACGGGCCTCTTCGGGGAGCCCCTCTTCCCCAGCTCAGCCTCCAGGGCCCTGGGCCTGCCTGAGGCTAGGGGGAGGGGCCTGCCCCTCCCCCCACCCAGACAGTGGGGGAGGAGGAGGAGCCACGAATCAAGTTTGTCTGGACCCCCGCTGGGAGGCCGTACCCTGGCTCCTACCGATGAGGGGGTTCAGGCTGAGAGGGTCGAGGGCTCAGCAGGGGGGCTGGCCCAAAAGGGCACCCGGGGGAGCTCTTCAGTGGGGGCACTGGGCGGGAGTCCAAGGGGGGCAGGCTCCGGGGTACGGCTGGAGGTGGTCCCCGGGCGGCCCCAGTGGGCAGGACGGCAGCAGCAGGGAAGGGTTTCGGGGGATCCATGGCGGTGGCGGCGGCGGCGGCAGCAGCAGCAGCAGTAGTGGGAGCCGGCTGGGCAGAGCGTTCCCGACGCCTCAGCACTTCCTGTAGTTTCTCTGCCTGGGTCCGCCTCAGGTGGGCCAGGGCACGGCCCCTCTGGAAGGCTGGCAGGAAGGCCTCCAGGCTTTGTTCCCCCAGCAGCAGCTGCTCCATCTGGATCTGGGAGTGTCCAGGAGGGAAAGGGAAAGTTGGGAGGAGGCAATCCGATCAGAGACTGAGTCCTTCTTCCCCCACGGTGACCAGCCAGCAGAGGCCCTGAGCTTCCAACCTGGCCCAGACTCTGGTTACCCAGACTGGACAGAGTCCACCCTCTTTCCACAGTAAAGGTCTGTTTCAGGCCTTTCAACTCATTTAGTGTCCACTCCCAACCCAGCCCAGAGGAACGGGGAAGGGGGGGCATTCCTACTCAGCGGACCCTGCCCTCCAATGTCTGTAGACATTCCTAGGACATCAATCTCTGCCATTCTGGAAAGTTCTGTAGGAAATCATGGCGGGATTCTTAGAGGAGACGCTCCCAAGTCTTTGATGTAATGACAACCCCAATGGGACAAGATGGGTCTCCCTCCCTGTTCACCTGGACCCAGCCGCCTCTACCCCTCACCTCAGCCTCCTGCTCAGCCTCTTCCAGTTCAGCCTGCAGCCAGCCCAGCGCACATTGGGGGCTCCAGCGATGCATGCTCTCCTCTGAGGACCACAGGGGGACAGACAGGGACTCTGACTCTCCCATTGACCGCAGGTGGCTCTACAGTTTCCATCTCTGTGGCCTCCAAATCCTCAACTCTTTTTTTTTGTTTGTTTGTTTTGTTTGAGGCAGGGTCTCTTATAGCCTCTAACCTTGAACTTGCTGTGTAGCCCAGGCTAGCCTTGACCCCCATCCTCCAGTCTCTAGACCTCAGAGTGCTGAGATTATAGGCATGCACAAACAAGTTCGGCTTATTTTTTTCTTTGTTTTTCTACTGTTGTTTCTTTTTTTTTAAAATCTTTTAATTTTAATTATGAGTATGTATCTGCACATGGGTATGTGCACTTGACAGAGTTCAGGATCCTGAGAGGCCAGAGGTTGTCAGACCCGACCAACATGGCTACTGGGAAGCCAACTCCAGTCCTTCCCAGCTGCTGAGCCATCTCTCCAGCCACCACCATCATATGACTTGAGGAAGGTCTCACTGTGCAGCCCAGGCTGGCCTGCCAAATGTGGTACTCTCCAGCCTCCTGAGTGCAGGGATCATAAGCATGCACCACCATGCCTGGCTCAGCTTCTTCAATAACATGGACGCTACCGGACGTTTATGAACAGATACCCTCCCCATTGCCACATCCAGGCCACCGCCACCCAACCCATTAGTAAGGTCAGACTGAGGCAGCCCTTCACCCTAGAGTAAAAGGATAAAGTCGAGACTGATGGGGGGGGGGCACTCCAGGGTTCAAGGTTAGGTTCTTGTTTTCCTTTTCTTTCTTCCTTTTTACAAATTTTATTTAATGTCATGTTCGTTTTGCCTGCACGTACGCATGTGTACCACGTGAGTGCCTAGTGCCCGTGGAGATCAGAGAGTATCACTGGATCCCCTGGAACTGGAGTTCCAGGCAGTCGTGAGCTGCCATGTGGGGTGCTGGGAATCGAACCCAGGTCTCCTAGAAGAGCACACAGTACACTCACTTAATCACTGAGTTGTCTGTCCTCCAGACCCCCTTTCTTGTTTGTTTGGGTGTTGGGTTTTTCTAAAGCCGCTTACGTTTTTATATTAATAAATAATAATAAATAAATACATATTTATTTCTCATGTGTAGTCTGTGTGGGCACACTCATGCCACTGCATAGCTGTGGAGGTCAGAGAATAGTTTATGGGAGCTGGTTTTCTGCTACCACGTGGGTCCCAGGGATCAAACTCAGGCTTGGCACCAAGTGTCTTTACTCAGTGGACCATGTCATCAATGTCATCAGCCTTGACCTTTTTCCTTTTTCTTTCTTTTCTTATCTTTTTCTAGTGTCTCAGGTAACCCAGGCTGGCCTCAGACTCACTCAGTAGCCAAGTTTGGCCTTGAACTACTGACCCTCCTGCGTCTGTTTCCCTCCTGTGTCTGCATATAGGCATATGGCTCCCTACCCAGCTTGGCCTCCTTTCTTCTACTACCCAGAACCCCCATCATGTCACTTCTTTTTCTTTTCCTTTTTTTTTTGGGGGGGGGCGGGGTTCAAGACAGAGTTTCACTGTGTGTAGCCCTGGTTGCCCTGGAACTTGCTCTGTAGAGCAGGCTGGCCTCAAAATCAGATCACCGAGATCCACCTGCCTCAGCCTCCAAAGTGCTGGGGTTAAAAACATTTAGGCCTCTTCAACCCGGCTGTTTGTTTTTGTTTCTGAGGCAGGACAGCCCCTCAAGAGACAGCACAGTCCGGGCCCAGAACTCACTAGAGAGCCTAGAGATGATCTTGAAGTTTTGCGATCCATCTGCTTCTGCCTCCCAAGTACGGGGATCACACACACGGGAACCCAGCCCAGCTTGCCAAGTCGCTCCTCCACAGCTCACAACCTCACTTTCCGGAAGGCCCAGATCAGCTCCCTTCAGCCCCACCCTTAGGAGCCCAGCACAAACGAAAGCCAACCCCACCCCAGGCAGGTCTCCTGCGCCTCCCCTCACCCAGTCTCTGCAGTTTGTCTGCGCAGTTCTCAGCCACCTCTCGGAGCTCTTGGTACTTGATGGCCAGGGCAGTCCGGCCCATCTCCAGGCGGGGCCGCAAGGCCAGGTTCTCCTTAGCCAGCGCGTAGTTAGAGGCCAAGCAGGCATCCCGCTCCAGCTGCAGACCCTGGAACTGCCAGTGGAGGAGAGCTAAGAGGCCTGGGCTCGAACTGCCCAGGGTCACCCAGGCGTCCACCATAGCACAGCACAGGCCTAGTCTAAGGCACACGGGAGTCCCCGACCGGCAGGGGTGTGGGGACCAACAGGTGGAGAGGCCTAGGTTGGCCCGTTCCAGGCTTTGCCTGGCGTCCTCTCTCTCTGGGCCCCAGTTCCTTCTACAATTAAAAACAAAACAAAACAAAAACAAAACAAAAACCGCCTCTCCTTACCGAGTTGTCGTGAGACCTAAGTGAGCCAAACTATGAAGGCCTCTACAAATGTTAGTTAATTTTTAATTTTTCAATTAATATGTCTGCTCAGGTCCCCGAGGACTACCCCTCCCCTCTCTGTCCCATTTTCCATGCTTGGACAGCTTGCCTCTCATTCCAGGCCTTTGTCTCGCGTCCTCCTCAGGTGTTTGTGTGGGAAACATTTCCACCCTCTGTTCTGACTCTTGGGGGAGTGGTGTTTTCACCCTGTGCCTTCCCAGCACCCCCCCCCCCCCCAACTCAGGACACCCTCTCATCTCTTATAACCCCTCACCGGCCCTCTAGCGGAACCTCACACACCCCCACGAATACAATACACACCCCCTTTGCTTCTGTGGTCCCCTGCACCTGCTAGCTGCTCACCTAGCAGAAGGCAGCACTGGGGCCCAGAAGAAGGATCTTTGAGCCTGTTTCTAGGAGGGCCAAGCCTCGCTCCCCGCCCCTGGAGAACACGCTCCCCTCCATCTGTCCCCTGATCCAAGCACATGCCCCTCCTCGTCTGGCTCCTTCTAACACACACTTTCTCTTTCTGCACCCCCCTCCCAACAGACAACCAGCCCGGGCCTATGTCTCCCGTGAAATATACAACTTTCTCTTATGGTGGCCTACGGAATACAAGCCTCTGTATTCATGGACCCATCCCCAATGGCAGACACAAAGCCCCCTCCCCATCTAAAGCATAACCCTCCTTCCCAGCTATCCTCCCCACCCCAGGTGTCAAGCAGGCCTTCAGTTCTCCCCCAAGCAAGGCGCCTCCCCTTTCTGGCCCTAAAGAACGTGGGTGTGCTGAGCCAGGGCCCCCAACAACACAGCTCACCCTCCACCTCCCGCCCCCCAGAACACACCTCCCCGGAGCATCCTCAGGAGGGCACGCCTCGCGGCCATCCCGGGGTGCACGGGTGCATCCCCGGGCGCCCCCTCCCGCACCACCCGCCCCAGGCCGGATCGGGGCGCCCCCCATCCCCCGGGGGCGGCTCCGCGGGGCCCACTCGGACGTGCCAGGCTCCCATGATCCCGAGGCCTGGCAGCTTCAGGGGGCTGGCCTCCGCTGGCTGGGTCTCCGGGTCCCCGCAGGCCGCGGCCCGTCCTCTCCATCGCCCCCCTCAAACACCCTCCTCTTGCCCGCGCCCCCCGCGTTACCTTCCTGCTGAGCCGCACAATCCGGTCCAGCTTGGGCTCATCTTGAAGCAGATCCCGGAGCTGCCCGGTGCTGAGGATCCCAAAGCGCCCCGGGCTGCCGGGCTCCGGCCCCGCCCGCGCCGCCCGGGCCCGGTACATACCGCCCGCCCGCGCCCCCAGCTCGGCTGCTGGCTCGGCCCGATCGGCCCCGCTCCGCCCCGGCTCCGCTCCGGCTCCGCTCCGGGCTCCGGGCTCCGGCTCCAGCTCCGGCCGCGCGCTGCGCTGTTCGCGTTCTGCCTCCAGGGGGCGCTTCGACCGCTCTTAAAGGGACCGCCGCCGCCGCTGGCAGGACTGGGGGTGGGGCAGGTAGTGGGCGGGCCTCACCCGGAGATCCCCCGCCGGGGTGCGGCGGAGCCACCGCGAACCTGTCGCTCAAAGCGTCCTCTCTCCAGAAGCCCATCCTTCCTCCTCCCTCTAGAAACCCAAGTCTTCTCCTCTCACCCTTTCATCCTGCCACGCTTCATCGCAGACCTTACCACCCTAGGCGCCTACAGTTTGCAAGGCTCTTTCATATTTCCCCTCCGGATTCCTACAGCTTTCTTAGGTGGGCTGGGCGCCAAAGCCCCTGTCTGGCTGCTAACTTGGACATGTCATTTATCGTCCCCACCCCACTCCATGCCTCAATTTTTGTCCTCTGTAAAATGGGGAGTTGAGCATGGAAAGTTATTACTGAGTGCCTCGGCGCAGGGCAGGTAACTAACTTGATTTACAGTTACTTTAGAGATACCGAAGTATCACAGAGGGCTGGGGCCGTGGCTCGGCTGTATTGTTTGCCTAGCCTGAAAGTCCTTCCCCAACACCACCAAAACATAAATTAATAAAAGGTAACACACAATAAAATAGATTTAAAAATCTTAGAGATGACATCACCTCCCTAACATCACATTACAGATTATTGACAATCCTTGCACAGAGCACAAAGGCTGAACCACTACCCAGGGGCACGCTTTCCCACCTTCAGAGAGTTCATAGGTCAAGGCAGAGTCTCCACCCCGCATCTAGTGCAAGACAGAATGGCAGAGGCAAGCATAGTGGCACTTGCCAGTAATTCCAGCACTAAGAAGGCTGAGGCAGGGGGATTGTCCCAAATTTGAGGCCAGCCTGGGCTACATAGTAAAGCTCTGTTCCAAAATACTCAGTATGGCAGGAGCAAGGGCTCAGCTGGTGAATGCTTGCTGCACAGGAACGCGGAGCAGAGCGCAATTCCTTGAAGTCAGGAAAAAAGCCAGGCATGGTGGTTCATGCTTCTAGTCACAGAGGCAGGTGGATTCCTGGGACAAGATGGTCAGCCAGCCTAGCATAGTCAGTGAGGTCCACGCTCTGTCCAAAAACAAATCAACAAACAAATCCACATGACAGCCACCATTGACTTCTGTTTTCCAGACGCACCCACACCTGCACATTTCCCCCAATCTCGTACACATACATAGTGAATGTGATCCCTGTATGTACACACGCAGCACCGTGAGAGCACATGACTAGGACCAGCCAATCAGAAAGAGTTATCTGAGGAAGTGATGACTGAACCGGGTTTCATAGGCTGAACAGGAATGCTGAAAAAGATCATAAACCAAGGCGCAGGAACCAAGAGAGCATTAGGGACTCTCCCTAATCCGGCTCCATCCTCCTGCCTCAGCCTCCGAGTGCTAGAACGGCAAGTGTTCTCTTCTGCCACCTTCCCATAACTGAAATCCACTCATATGAAATTCCGTGTCCCCGTCCCCCTCAACTGCAACCCCGTCGTCGTGTCCCGTCCTGTGTTGTCCCTTCTCGTCTATCTCCCCCCAAACCCCAGCCCTCTGCACCTCCACAGCCTGGACATTTACCGTTTTCCTGTGAACTCGCAATTCGGCTCTCCCTTGACCATAGTCGCCGGACTTATCAACAGTCAGTCTCCTCACACCCTGCTGACCTCCTCTATTCTGCTTCTCTAGGGCCAACTATTTATTCGTGGGAATTTTTCAGGGGTCTCTTCCTGTCCGGATCTCCCTTGGCCCAGCCTACTCTGGAAACCTTTGTCCTCTTTGATCCATAAGTGAGATGGTGGGGAGGTTCCTGCCTCTCTGGTCTGTTTATTCAACTCCCTCCCCCATGCTTCACATAAATGCTCTCAGTAACACTACACAACCTTCTCCCCTTCCCCCTCCCTCCAGTCCCAGAGACTAGAGAGATGGCTTAGCTTTTAAGAACATTTGCTGCTCTAGCAGAGGACCAGAGTTTGGGTCCTAGAGTCCTCATGGTGGCTCACAGCTGCCTGTAATTCCAGTTCCTGGGGAACTAATGCCCTCCTTAGGCTTCCTCTGGCACCTACATATATATGGTGCACATATATCCACTCAAGCGCACCCCCCACACACACAAACACATAAAATAAGTAGATAAGGGCTGGAGAGATGATCTCAGAGGTTAAGAGAACTGGTTGCTCTTCCAGAGGTCCTGAGTTCAATTCCCAGCCACGATATGGTGGCTCACAACCATCTGTAATGAGATCTGGTGCCCTCTTCTGGAGGCAGACTGTTGTGTACATAATAAATAAATAGATAAACTTTTGTTGTTTTGAGACAGAGTCTCACTCCATGGCTATGGCTGGCCTGGAACTCATGTAGACCATACTGGCCTCGAACTCACAGAGGTCTGCCTGTCTTTGCCTCCTGAGTGCTGGATTAAAGGCGTGCACCACCATCTCTGGCAATAAATAAGTTCCTTTTTTTTTTTTGAAAGACCACTGGTCCTTCTGTGTCCTCCTAGAAAGAAAGCTGTCTGTCCCATCCCCCACTCCGAGAATGCTCTTTGAGCCTGCCCTTTGCTCCAGCTTCCCTCTGGCTGCCAGGAAGAGCAACCTTTCCATTCAGAGGTCAACACTAGCAGATACAGCTTTAGTTTGAGGCTCGGCCAACTCTCACCTCTGAGGTGACTGACGAGTCCCTTGCTCTGCTCCTGATGTCTGCTGTCCATCTCCTTCATCTTAGTTTTTGCTCTGATTCTCTTTTATCGTCACTCCACCCCCAGGGCTTTTTTTTTTTTTTTTGGAGGTAGTGCGGTTAGAAACGGAGGGCTCACCCTGCAAAGTGCTCTGCTGTTGAGCTACACCCCCAGCCCCTCACCGGGGATCCTAGACAGGCTGCTCTACCACGGAGTTAGAGTTCAGTCTGGTTTTTGTTTTATTTTCTACCTTGCCATTGCCTTCCTTCCACCCTCTCCTCTGAGTTCTGGTATTACCGGTGTGGGCTACCACGTCCCACTCGATGATGCTTATAGTTGTTTGCATCTTATTTTTGAGCAGATCAAATGTAGAGAAAAGTGATAAGCAACTTGAGAGTGGCAAGGGCTTCGGGGAGGGATACCACCATTTCAATTTTTAGAAGGCTATTCCTTGTTTATATTTTTAAAATCTTGGGATTATTATTATTATTATTATTATTATTATTATTATTATTATTTTGGAGACAGCGTTTCCCTGTAGCTTTGGAGCCTGTCCTGGAACTAGCTCTTGTAGACCAGGCTGGCCTCAAACTCACAGAGATCTGCCTGCCTCTGCCTCCCAAGTGCTGGGATTAAAGGTCTGAGCCACCATTGCTCGGTAACACCAAGACCTTTAAAGTCCTGTCTGTGGCTGCCGTTTCCTGTGTCCGTTTCCTCAGCCCTCTCCCTCGGCTTGACTCACTCCCCACACTCCCTTCAGGCCATCAAGGGAAGGCTAAGGTCTAGCCAAGGCTAAGGTCGTCACCCCCTTTCTTACTGCCAGGACCAATTTCACACTCCATACCATTGGCCGCCTTTTTTGCGGGCAACATAACTGGAGCCCAGGTGTCTCATTAGCTATGGGGTTGGCAGAAATAAAGAAGTCAGCTAAAGGTGTCATGAGGGGGCACACACCTGTAATCCCTGCCCTCCAGAGGCTGAGGCAGGAAGAACATGTAGTCCGCTGGGACTACATAGCCACACTTCAGCTCATGAAAGAAACAAGGGCTGGCAGGATGGCTCAATGGATAAGAACCAGTTGCTGAGCCCGAGGAGGATCTGAATTGAATCCCTGGATGCACATGGTGGAAGGACAGAACCAACTCCTGGAAACTGATCCACGTATGACTCTATGGCATGTGTGCAGACATAATACATAGACACAGACACGGGTGGGTAGATAGGTGGACGGATGGACAGACAGATAGATGTTATAAAAGAAAAATGAGTGCTAAAGATATGGCTCAGTTGCTAAGAGCACTAACTGTTCTCTCAGAGGATCTGGGATCAATTCCCAGCACCCACATGGCAGCTCACAAGTGTCTGTAACTCTAGTTCCAGATGACTCAGCACCCATGGCATAATACCAATGCACATAAAACAAAAACAAACAAACAAAAAAGAAAACGAACAGAATCTAAGAGCCTGAGGAAAGGGTAGAGTGTTGTTCAAAGCACAATGTGGGCTCTTGAATTCGCAGCAGCTTGTTCATCTTCCCAAAGCTTGAATAATTTGGCTTGGCCAGCATTTCATCCCTGAGTGGGGCGGGACCCAGGAAGCCCTTGAGTTTGTGCCTGCTGCGGGAGGAAGGATGTTTCTTCAGTGGGGTAGTCACTGGTAAGTTGTTCATGTTCTTCCGCTCTCTTGTAAGCAACAAGAATACATGGGACTGATAAGGTGGCTCACTGGGTAAAGGCTCTTATCATGTAGAAAGCTGATGACCTGAGTTCCATCCCTAGGACCCACATAAAGGCGGAAGAAGAGAACTGACTCAAAAACATTGTCCTCTGCCCTCCAAAGCATGCTGTGGCATGCGGGCAGCTCCATCATGCAAACATCATACTGCTACTTCTGCTAGTAACAGTAGTAAGATAGCTAAGCGTGGTGAAGGCACTTGCTACCAAGCCTGACAATCTGAGTTTGATCCCTCGGACCCACAAGGTACAAGGAGAGAACCAACTTCCATAAGTTCTGCTCTGACCTCCACATAGGCTCCTGGCATGTACACTCATGTGCATATACACAATTAATTAATTAAAAGAAGAGAGAGAGTGAGCAAAACATCATCAAATTGAGTATTCAGAACACCCAGCAGTTCCATTGTAGGTATTTTTTTTATGTATCCCTGGCTGTCCTGGAGTTCACTCTGTAGTTCAGGCTGGCCTCGAACTCACAGAGATCTGCCTTCCTCTGCCTCCCGAGTGCTGGGATCAAAGGTGTGTGCCACTCTACCCAGCCAGCTCTTTCATTCCATGGGGTAAACACTAATGACCTCTGTTGGAAATGGGTCACCTTCCAGCTGGTCTTGAGGGCACATGGTTTCACTCTTGGGCTGTTCTGCTGCCCTCTTCCCTCCCTGTCACAGGGTTAGGGGGACCCAATGCATCCCCAGACAAGGGGCCTTGGAGGACACTTGACATCAGCAGTATGCTTGGGTCTGAAGTGGGACAGGACATGGTCACTTCCAGAGCCAACGTCTCAGTGAGCTCACACAGCACCCAACAGTTACGCGCCATCTGCTACATTACTGTAAGGCCACAAAAAGGGTCTTGTTTGGGCTCACAGTTTCCATCAGTCATGCATATTCAAAGGGTGCAGTCGCAGGAGTTCAGGAACAGTTCTGTGAAACCACCTAGAAACAAAGAATGCATTATCCAGGGCCTGGGGAGGTAGCTCAGTAGTTAAGAGCACTTGTTGCCTTTCCAGAAGACCCAGGTTCAGTCCCCAGCACCTGTGGGACAGCATGAACTATTTAAAAGAAAAGAAAAAAAAAGAATCATTTCTTAAAAAAAAAAAAACTATCTTTAGCTGGGTGGTGGTGGTGCACGCTTTTAATCCCAGCGCTTGGGAGGCAGAGGCAGGAGGATCTCTTTGAGTTTGAGAACAGCCTGGTCTACAGAGTGAGTTCCAGGACAGGCTCCAAAGCTACAGAGAAACCCTGTCTCGAAAAACAAAAACAAAAACAAAAAACAAAAGCAAAACAAAAACCCACTTTAGATTTATTGATTTTATGATTTTATTCTTATGTGTATGGATGTTTGCCTACATGTACGTCTACGCACCACATGTGTGCCTTGTGCCTGCTAAGGTCAAAGAAGGGAATTAGATCCTCTGGTACTGGAGTTACCTATGACTGTGAGCTACCATGTGGGTGCTGGGAACCGAACCCAGGCTGGCTGTAAGAGCAGACAGTGCTCTAAACACTGAACAATCTCTGCAGCTTCATTGTGTATTTCTTAGCTTCTTCTCCCAACCCTTAACTCCATTCCCTCTCCTCTTCTGTCACTACTAGTTAGTCTGAATTTCTAGATTTTTTTGGTATAGATTCATGTTATATTCTATTTTTAAAATCAGTATCAATTATGCATAATAATGGGTTTCAGCTGGGTGGTGGTGGTGTACGCTTTTGATTCCAGCGCTTGGGAGACAGAGACAGGTGGATCTCTGAGTGTGAGGCCAGCCTGGTCTACAGAGTGAGTTTCAAGACATTCAGAGCTACACAGAGAGAAACCCTATCTTGAAAAATCTAAAATAGGGCTGGAGAGATGGCTTAGAGGTTAAGAGAACTGACTGCTATTCCAGAGGTCCTGAGTTCAATTTCCAGCAACCACGTGATGACTCACACCCATCTATAATGAGATCTGGTGCTCAGAACACTATATACAAAATAAAAAAGAAAAGAACCTTAAAAAGAAAAACCTAAATAATAATAGTAATAATAATAATAATAATGGTTCTATCATGGTATTTTCATGGGTGCATACATGCATATTGCATGTTGATCGTGCTCACCCTCTCCCCCCGCCCCCCCGTGCTCACCCTCTTATTCTTCCCAATCCATTTCCTTTTTCCTACTAGTTCACCATTTACTTTCTCTTTCTCTTTTGGCGATTCAGTGAGTTTAATTGGGGTTGTTGATAAGAACATGGGTATCATGGGTATATATATATATATTTCATGTGACTTCTTTCTCTCTGAATTTCTTTGACTATTATCCACAGCAGAACAATTATCAAGCATCTTCCCTTTTAAGATTTTTTTATTATGTAGACATGTGTGTGTATGTGTGCATCCACATGGGTATAGTGCATATGGGTGCAGATGCAACCCCAAGTTTCATCATCATCATCAGACAGATCTCACTGTGTAGCCTTGGCTGGCCTTGAACTCATGGAGATCTGGCTGGTTTTACCTCCTGAGTGCTGGGATTAAAAGCATACACCAACAAGCATGACCCAAGTTTCTTCCTTTTTAATGGCAGTATAGTATTTCTTTGTATGGCTAGACCATTATTTGCTTATCCATTTGCCTGTGGATTGATATATCCATGGCTTCCGGTATGAGATTTGAAAAAACAAAACTGCCATGGATTTCGAATCATTGAATGGGCATATTCTTTCTTTTGTCTTTTAAAGATTTATCTAATTTTTACTTATATGTATGTATGTGTTTGTGTGATTGTATACCATGTATGTACCAGTGTCTACAGCGGCCAGAAGAGTGTGTTGAAGACCCCTAGAGCTGGAGGTATAGGCAGTTGTGAGCTGCCCAACGTGGATGGGGAATTGAACTCTGGTCTTTTGCAAGAGTAGGAAGTACTCTCTTCTCCTCTCTTCTCCTCTCCTCTCCTCTCCTCTCCTCTCCTCTCTTCTCTTCTCTTCTTTCTTTTTCTTTCTTTTTTTTTTGAGGGGTGGGTTTCTCTGTGTAGCCCTGGCTGTCCTGGAACTCACTCTGTAGACTCCACTGACCTCGAACTCAGAGATTCTCCAGCCTCTGCCTCCCAAGTGCTGGGATTACAGGCATGTGCCACCACCACCTGGCTTGAGCCTTTTTAAGTTAGTGCTGTGAATCCCACTGAGGTCTTCAGGCTTCTGCAGCAAACACGGATCCCACTCCCTGGTTGTTATTCCTAACCCTTTCTGCTGCTGCTTAGAGCACCCCTGGACCTGAACACCCCCCCCCCCGTTTCCCACCTTTTACCCTATGAGTTACTGAAGGACTGAGACCGCCACTCTAGCCTCTCAGACGCTGCCTAGACTGTACCACAGTAGTTTAAGATTTGCAGAGTCCATGAAGGAGGGGACCAGGTCCATACCATCTCTCCAGCCCCTGGCGCAGGGTATCTTATACTGTAAGGGTGGAAATACACCACCAAGGACCAAAGCCCAGCTCCACCACCTCCCACCCACAGGACCCCAGATAAATTACCAAGCACCCATGTGCTCTTGGTTCTTCCTTCTTTTCTTTCGTTCTTCCCCTTTTATGTAGGCTTTCATGTACCCAGACTGGCCTTAAACTCTCTATGTAGCCCAGGCTTTCCTTGATCTCACAGTCTCCTCCTCTCAGCCTCCTGAATGCTGGGATAACAGGCACGCACCACCATACTTGGTTTGTGTGGTGCCGGGGCTGGAATCCTAGACTTAGGGCTCACTGGGCATGGCACTCTACCAACCGAATTGCATTTCCAACCCCTCTCTTTTCTTACTAGTAAAATGGTGAGCAGTCACCCCACCGCCTCTGATTGTTGTTGGATGAAGTGAGTCTAAGCCCTAGTAAGCTCCGAGTGCTGGGCAAGTGGCAGAAATGAGAAGCAGCCAGGTGTAGTGGGTTCGAGGGCACCCTGGGCTGCAAACCAAAATCATCTCTCAAACAAGAACAAAAAGGGTCTTTAGACGATGGTTTCTGCTGTTCTTAAGGAGCCTCCCTTCACACGAGGATGCCTCCCATCTCCCCGCACTTCATTGAGCAAGGGAGAATAATTCATGAGAAACCATCTAACCCACCCTCTTATTCCTCAGCATCCAAGTAGCCCTAAACATTTTTCTTCTAAGGAAGGTTTAGAGCGTAGCTCAGCAGTGGAGCACTGGCCTAGAACCCCCAGTGAGGCGCTGGGAGTGTGCCCCAGAGGTAGCACTTGCCCAACACGCACCAGGCTCGTGTCCCATCCCCTTCAATCAGCCTTCCAGGAGTAGGCTGGTTCTAGAAGTTTCTGCCCTTCTCCACCCCATCTCTCTGATGGAGTCCGTTATGATGACTACAGTTCTCCCTGCTTCCATCTCTATCTTGTTCTCCTCTTGCCTTGCACGAGATGAATGTGAACACAGCTGTACCCTTCTGGATCCACCCAAGATTGTCGCAGCGTGAGCTAGAGCCAGGAGAAGACCTGAGTAACAATGTCTTGCCCAAACTTTCCTGCTTCCACTATTCTATGAGTGGGTATGGCCAACCCAGATAAATTTGAGGTTTTGTTTTTGAGGTTTTTTTAATTTTGTTTTTTGTTTGTTTGTTTTCAGAAGTATCTTGGTATACACAGCTCTGGCTGGCTCGGAGCGCATCATAACCTTCCTCTATCTGCCTTCTGAGTGCTGGGACTACCGGTGTGCACCACACTACCTGACTGAAATGTGAATTTTAGATAAATGTTATGAATAGTATTTGATAATAAATAAGAAATAAGGCCAGGATTATTGCTTAGATAGTAGATGCGCTTTCTGCCAAGCCTGAGGACCGGAATTTGATACTTGGTGGAAAAAGAGCCAACTCTCACAAGTTGCCCTCTGACTTCCACGTGTGTGCCTTGGCAGGCATGTGCTCAAACACGTAAACAAACATGCACACACACAATAAGTAAGTAAAATGCAATCGATTTTTTCTTTATTTTTGCCATAGATTTACATATTTTGTTTCATATGAAAGTATTTTGCCTGCATGTTTGCATGCATTCACCACGTGTGCACACTTTGTCAAAAAAGGGCATCAGAGTCCCGGGAATTGGAGTTACAGATAATGGTGAACCCATGTGGGTGCTGAGAATCAAACATGGTCCTCTGCAAGAGCAACCAGTTCGCTGAACCCCTGCCCATCTCTCCAGCCCCATGTAATAACTTTTCAAAACAGACATTCTGACACCAAATCCTTGTCACCAGGTGTGGTGACTCACACCTGCAACACAAGTGCTCGGGAAGTGGAGGCAGCAGAACCAGGAGTTCAAGGTCAAGCCTCAGCTACTAGGCCAGCCTGGGCTCAGAACCTGTTTCAAAAACGGAGGATTTAGGGCTGGGGAGATGGCTCAGTGGTTAAAAGCACTTGCTGTTCTTGCAGAGGGCCCACCATCAGTTCCCAGCACCCCAAGGGGAGGATGTTCCAGGAGAGGTCTAGCTGGGAAGAGAAGGGAGCTTGGAGAACGGGGGCCGGGGGGCTCCTCAGCAGAGGACGAAGGATGAAGCTGACTCCTTGGGGCACAGATAGGGATCGGTGAGCATCTGGGAGCTGTAGACAAGTGGAACCGACAACCCCAAGTGAGGTTCAAATAGGGCCTGGGGCTGGGACGGGTAGCTGAGACTTCCCACGCTCTCCTTGGCCCGGTACCTGGGGCTCCTCCCTTCTCGCACCCAGCCTACAGTTTGGGAACCAAACATCAAGCCCCCAAGGAGAGGGCGGTTAAAGGTGAGCGGGGCACGAGCGGGACGGCAGAAGGTGATTGGCGGGCGCCTGAACCCACGGCGCGCGCCACAGCTGCTCCACAGGCCACCAGCCGGAGGAGCGGCTGCCATCCACGTGCTAAGGAGAGAAGGAGGCACCGGACCAAGGGGCAAAGGACACCTCGGAGAGGGAGGGCGGGGAGGCCTGCAGCGCCTAGCTGTCCACACCCCAGTCTAAAAGCCGGGCCTCGTGCAGGAGCAGCGCACGGAGCCCTCTGCCGCCGGCGCTGAGAAGGCGCGGGGTGAGGCAGCGCCGGCCTGAGCATCTGCAGCCCCGCGGAGACCCGAGGCCCGGGAGCCGAGCCCAGCCGGACTCCCCCTGAGGATCGCGTGGAGCTCAGGTGAGCAGGGAAGGTCTTCAGGTATCAGAGGGACTTGGATGCCTTGCGCAGGAGGACTCAGAGCCCCGCCAGACCTCATTTGCCACAGTGTGCAACGGTGAGGGAGCATTCCTAAATCACAACTGGAGTAGGGGGCACCCACTTTCTCTGCCCTGCCCCCAACTTGCTCATGAGTGGAGCCGGTGGGGAAAGGGGCAGGCTCAGATGCCAGGGAGGACTGGGCATCAAGAATCCTAATCTATTTTGCTTGACCTTTTAGGATTACCCACTCAGGCTCCCAGGGTCAACTCCTGGATCCCCCATACTGGGTTGGGATTAAATGGTGACCCGGTGAAGGGGGGCCTGACCGGATCCAGGGAGGCAGGAGGGAGGGGACAGATGCCAGGGTGGGGCCTGTGGATTTCCGGTCACCCAGCTTGGCTGCAGGCAGGGGCTAGCTAGGGACCTGGTTGAAGCCTTGAAAGTGCCCGAGCTTCTTGTTGGCTCCTAGCCACTCTATCACCAAGCCCATGACTCTTGAGGCCACCGTGGTGGGAGAGGAGACCGTGTGGCCAGGTCTGGGCTGTGTTTCCGTCTTTAGATTCCTGCCTTTGTCAGGCTTTGTGACCTTGGCCCTTTTCGGGGCCTGGTTCTTCCCCTTTGACACTGGAAGTTCCCTCCAGGGCCACCGTATAGAGACAGGGCCAGGATAAAACGGCACACCAAGACACCTTGGGAGGGAAAGAAAGGCAGGCCATCCAATCAAGGTCCCAGGTCAGACACACCAAGACACCTTGGGAGGGAAAGAAAGGCAGGCCATCCAATCAAGGTCCCAGGTCAGCTGGGGTGTGAAGATCTAGTCCAGTCTGCCAACTTACCCAAGAGCTTGGTATCTCAGCAACTGGCCTGTCTGTACTTCTGCCATGGCCCCCATATCCAAAGGAAGGCTCAAATAGATCTATAGCAGTGGTTGGTGCATGCCTCTGATCCCAGCGCTCAAAAGGATGAGGCAGGAGGATTAACGAGTTTGAGGCCTGCCTAAGCTACAGGGTGAGATCCTGTCTCACAACAAACAAAGGAAAAAGGGGGCTGGGATTATAGCCCAGTTGGTAGAGTGTTCACCTACGTGTACAAAGCTCTGGTTCCATACCACACTGTAATACCAGGTGTGGTGGTGCACACCTGTAATGCTGGCATTGGGGAGTGGGGGTGGAGGCAGGAGTTCAAGACCTTCCTGGGTTACATAGCAAGTTTGAGGCCAGCCTGAGATACATGAAACCCTGTCTCAAGAATAAACAACAAAGACTGGTAAAAAGAGCCTGTGCGTGGTGGCACACGCCTTTAATTCCAGCACCGTGGGGGCCTAAGCAGGCAGATCTCTATGAGCGCAAGGCTGGCCAGCCTGGTTTCCATAATGAGGCCAGCCAAGGTTACATAGTGAGACCCTGTCTCGAAAGAGCAACACACACACATACACACACACACACCACCACCACCACCACCACCACCAACACCAACACCACCACCACCACCACCACCACCACCACCAATAATAATAATTATAGCAATAACAACAATGACCAAAAAACTGAGGGCTGTCTTTGGCCACAGAAAGAAGGAATGGGAACACAAGCCTTTAATCCCAGCACTCAGGAGACAGAGGCAGGCGGATCTCTGTGAGTTTGAGGCCAGCCTGGTCTACAGAGTGAGTTCCAGGACAGCCAAGGATACACAGAGAAACCCTGTCTTGAAAACAAAGCAAATTAGAAGGAACAGGAAACTCCTTACATTGACTGCAAACTAAATACCACGTGGGGTTTTTCTTGGCCCCGTTCCTCCTTTATGACCACCCAAGCTAGAAAGGATATTATCTATGCTTTGCAGTTTAGGAAGCAGAGGCCCATAGAGGTCAAGGCAGTGGCTGGAGGTCGCACAGCCTAGATGTAGCAGAGCTAGGATGTGAACCCTGGCAGCCTGATCATACATAATGCTGTTTCCCCCTCTGACTCTTCCACTGGCTTCCTCTGGCTTCCTCTGGCTTCATTCCACCTAGCTGTACCTGAGGCTAGAAATACTGTAGGCAAGGAAATGCCTACCCTGCCTCGGCAGGCTGTGTGGGTGTGACCCTGTCCTAGATCAGATCCTAAGTGTCCATATGCCATGTACCTGCCTTCTCCACTGCACCTCTCTCCGTACCCACATGCCTTAAGGCGGAGACTCCGACAAGGTGGCCCATCCCTGCCTCTCCTCTTTGAAGCTGATGGTCCTGACAGTGGAGAAGAGGGACCCCCGACCGGGGCAAGGGACAGAACATTGCCAGCGCTAGTCGTGACACTGATCAATACCGCTGTGCCTCCGGGGCTAGACCGGAATCCTGGTTGAGTTGACAGTCCCAGAGCCGTTGCCTACTGGATGGCTCGGGGGGTGGGGGGAGGTCACCTCAACTTTTGTTTCACAATCAGACTCAGCAGGTGTGTGACCCGAAATGAATTGTCCCTGAGGCACATTTTCCATCTTGTCCAGTGGCCTGATGCCCTGGCAGAGCGGGCATGAACGTATTATGCTGGAGGAGTCAAGGCTGACATTCCAGGCAGAGAGAAGCCAGCCGCAGCCGGCGTCAGAAAGCTTTCTATTCCTAAGTCCCTTTGAAAAAGCTGTCAGACTGTTTGTCCTCTACATCAGTATTCCCAGGTTCTACCATGTCTTATGATTACTATTATTTTACATCTTAATTTGTTGGTGTGTGGCTGTATGCGTATGGGCACATAGTGGTGTGTGACATTTGTATAAGTGTATGGGCGCATGCATGCGGCGGTCGGAGGACAGCTCTCTAGAGTTTCTCTCTCCACCATGTGGGACCCGGGGATTGAACTCAGGTCACCAGGTGTGGCATTTGCCAGTTGAGCCCTCTCCCTGACCCTGTTGTACTTTTTGCAATGACAATACAAGGTAAATGGCATGCTGCGTCGTGGTGGTGGCCTCTGCGGAGTCCAAACCAATCTCCAAAGCCACTGAGTGGCGCCTGCCGTGTGCTCCTTCTCCTTGTGTAGTGGAGCCCAAGATCGTGTGGTAGGAGAGCTTCCGTCTGTGCCCTGCACCCCTGAGCTCTGTCCCAGGAAGCCCCAATCATCTAACTCCATGGCCGGGTCTGACCCTGCTCTTCCCCAGGTAGATGGTAACTTGGGATGGGGCAACTTTGGCTGTCACCCCTTCTCTAGGGTCCCCCTCTTCTTCTAAGCAATGGACACAGGATTCACCCAGGCACATGAGGAAGCTGGAGGTAATGTCTTCCGATAATGCACAAAGGAAGAGGCTACACTTTGGAATTTATCTGCTAAGTGGCCTCAACTTTTCTACCTGGAAAATGGACAGATTGTAACCATCCATGTCTGTGCTGTGCCTTTTGACTCCCAGTCTTTCTCTCTCTCTCTTCCTCTGTCTCCTCATCTTTTTTTGCTTTCTTCCCTCATCACTCTCTCTGTGTCTCTGTCTTCCTTTTCTCTCTCTCCGCCTCTCTAGCTTTATCTTTGTCCCTGTGTCTATTTCTGTTTCCTTATGCCTCTCTCTTTAATCTCTTTTTCTTTTTGTCTTTCTTTGATCTCTCTTTTTCTTTGCATGTCTCTCTTTCTGATCTGTTTCTTTCTTTCCTTTTTTTTTTTCGAGACATGGTCTCTCTGTAGCTTTGGAGCCTGTCCTGGAACTAGTTCTTTTTTTTTTTTTTTTAAAGATTTATTTATTATGTACACAGTGTTCAGCCTCCATGTATGCCTGCAGGCCAGAAGAGGGCACCAGACCTCATTACAGATGGTTGTGAGCCACCATGTGGTTGCTGGGAATTGAACTCAGGACCTCTGGAAGAGCAGCCATTGCTCTTAACCTCTGAGCCATCTCTCCAGCCCCTGGAACTAGTTTTTTTTTTTTTTTTTTTGAGACAGGGTTTCCCTGTAGTTTCTAGAGCCTGTCCTGGAACTAGCTCTTGTAGACCAGGCTGGCCTCGAACTCAGAGATCCGCCTGCCTCTGCCTCCTGAGTGCTCGGATTAAAGGCGTGCGCCACCACCTGGCCTGTTTCTTTCTTTGTATGTATTTCACTCTCTCTCCATCTCTCTGCCCGTCCCTTTTAAAAAAATCTCCCTCTCTCTCCTCTTTGTCTCTGTCTCTTTCTCCTTTCTCTTTCCTCTGTCTTTCTTTGTCTTTCTGTCCTTTCCTCTCTTCTCTGCCCTTCCTTCCTCTCTCCCACCCCCCCTTCCTATGATGCAAGGCTTCTGGGGAGACTGCTGGGGGAACCCTGAGGTCAGTCAGTCTCCTTTGCCTACTTTCCGCTGGTCCAACCCGCCAAACTTCCGGCACAGCAGTGGGTGAGCCCCCCCACCCCCCTCCACGTCTCCTCTACCAGAGTCAGGGACTTTCCAGACCTGCACCGGTACAGAGGAGACCTGAGAGACGGGTCACCCTCCTGCTCCCCAACAGTTATTACAGTCAGGTGCGACAGCCCTGAAGCTGCGGCAGTGGTCCTCGGTCCTTTTTATTGTTTACAGGGTCTCCCCGTGTCGCTCTAGCTGGCCTTGAACTCACAGGTGTCTGCCTCTCTAGTGTTGGGATTAAAGATATTTGCCTCCGCGTTTAGCAAGTTGTTATTTAAAAATTTCTTTTTATTGGGTGTGATTGGTGGCACACACCCTAAATCCCAGCACTCTGAGGCAGAGGCACACAGGTCTGTGTGAGTTCAATGCCTCCTATACAGTGAGACCCTGTTGTTTTTCAAGTCTTAATTTGTGTGTATATATGTTACGTGCACATGAGTGCAAATGCCCTTGGAGACCAAATTGTAGCTGGAGCTGAGGGTGCTGGGAACTGAGCACGGGCCCTCTGCAGAAACAGGACAAGCTTGTAAGGGCTGAGGCGTCTCTCCAGCCCTTGTTACTGTTTGTATTGACTTTTTTCTTCTCGGTCCAGGTGGCTGAACCCTAGCACTGAGTCCCAGCCCCTGCTCCAGGTTTTTTTCTTTACTTATCTGTTTGTGTTGGGATGGGTGTTTTGGTGCAGTTCGTAATTAGTTATTTTTAAGAGGGGATGTTGAGAAAGGGTCTCCCAAAGCCCTGGCCTCAAACTCTCTATGTAGCAGAAGCTAGCCTTGAACTCCTAACCCTCCTGCCTCGACCTCCCAAGAGCCGAGATGACAGGAATATGCTAACATGTTCATTTCCTACTTTCTAAGACATTTTGAGACAGGATCTTGTTGGGTCGCCCAGGTTAGTGTGTGGAACTCGCTATGTCGCTCAGGCTGTCCTGGTCCTACTATCTTGGTTTTCTGAGTGCTGGGATTGCAGGCATATGCCACCACACCAGGCTAGACCAGAACTTGCATGATTGAGATGACTGAGGATATGATTGAATGCTTTGATTAAACCACTAGATAAGTCTAGCAGGCAGCTGTAGTGTTTGGCTACATTCTAATGGAGACTATGTTTTTACTCTTTCGGGGGAGGGCTTTCGAGACAGGGTTTCTCTGTGTAACAGCCCTAAGTGTCGTGGAACTAGCTCTGTAGACCAGGCTGGCCTCGAAGTCAGAGATCCATCTCCCTCTGCCTCCCGAGTGCTGGGATTAAAAGCATGTATCACTACTGCCCGGCTGTTTTTGCTTTTTAAAATTACTGGTGACCCCAGATAGTTTAAGCATAGGTGGTAGCTAATGGAGACCAGGGTGAATGGTTATATTTTATTTACGTTTTTCTTTTTCCTTTCTCTCTTTCTGTCTCTTTGTCTTTTTCTTTTTCTCTCTCCCTTTCCCTCTCTCTCTTCCATGCAAGGTCTTACTGTGTACCTCTGGCTGTCCTGGAATTTACTATGTAAACTAGGCTTGCCTCCAAGTCACAGAGATCCAGAGTTCTGGGATTAAAGTGTACACCACAATGCCTGGCAAGAAGGGTTAAATTTTCAACGACTCTCCCACTAACTAATAGCATGGGGGTATGAGGGGAGGAGCAAGACAGGATGGGGGCCGGTGGGGGGGACGGGAGGGACACTAGAGGTTCAGTTCAATCACTGTACCTGGAATTTTTTGTTACTTTAACAAATTACCAAGACATCTGACATTATAGAGAAGAAAGGCAGGGGCCGGGAGTGTGGGTCCTTTGGGTGAGTGCTTGCTCAATGTGCACGAAGTCAGGGGTTCCGTTCCCTATATGAAGCCTTTGTTGTGGTGCACACCCACAATCCCAACACTCAAGAGACTTAAGTAAGAGGGGTGTCATGAGTTTGAGGCCAGCCTGAGCTACATTAGTGAGTTCCAGTCTCAGACTCACTGGGACCAAAATAACATTGTATTCTTGTTTTGTTTTGCTTTTTTTTTTTTTTTTTGATACAGGGTTTCTCTGTGTAGCCCTGGCTGTCCTAGAATACTCTGTAGACCAGGTTGGGCTCAAACTCACAGAGATTTGCCAGCCCTTACCTCTAGAGTGCTGGGACTAGAGGTGTGCTCTACCACACCGAGTATATATAGTTTTTTGTTTGTTTGTTTCCTTCCTTCTTTTCTTCCTTTGTGTGTGTGTATCTGTGTGTGTCTATGTCTCTGTGTGTGTCTGAGTGTCTATGTCTCTGTGTGTCAGTGTGTGTGTGTCTGCACACACAAACATGATTTTGAAGGGGTTGCAGTTGCGGAGGTCAGAGAACAACGTTTATGGAGTTGGTTCTCTTCCGGCTTTCCGTGGGTTCTGGGAATCAAACTCACATCTCCAGGCTGGAGAGGCAACCCTTACCAGCTGACCCATCTTGCTGCCCAAATAAGGGGTTGGTGGTTTCCACCCTCTTTAATACCATTGACGTGTGACTTTGGTCACAATCAAGCCTCACAGTCACCAATGCCCAAATCTAGTCAGCCATGCTTGCATGATATGGCCACTACCAAACCACTACACAGTAGGGATCAGTGGCAAAGGTGCCGCCTAGTCTGCGTGAAGCCCTTAGTTCCATCACCAGCACTGCACGAACTGGATATGACGGTGCCAGGTCTGTGATCCCAGCACTGGGGACAGGAAAAGAGCTGGAGTTCGAGTCCAGCCTGGGCTACATGACACGCTGTCTCCAAAGGAAAAAGCAAAGAATAAACAAGCAGCAACAACCAGATGTGCCCCAGCACTCAGGAGGCAGAGGCAGGTAGCCTGTTGGGCGTCTGAGATCAGCGAGGCTATATAGTGACCTATACACACATCCCACCTCAAACAAACAAACAAACAAACAACAACAAAAAAAACCCCCAGAATTTTTCTTTGTTCTGCTTTAAAAAGAGAAATGAAGGAGGAAGTGAGGCATGGTGGGACAAGGACCAGTCAAGGGGCATTGGTGTGCACCACTGTACCCACTTCTTTTATATTTATTTATTTAGTGTGGCGGCGGGTGTGTAGGACAACTTGTGGGAAGTGGTTCTCTGCTTCCGTTACTGGTATTGAACTCAGTCTTGATGGCAAAAGCCCCAGACCCGTCCCCTCACTACGTAGCCCAGCCTGCCTTATCTTCCTGCCTCAGCCTCCCGAGTGCTGACGTTCTAGGCACTTGCCACCACATCCAGCCCCCGGAAGATAAGCTGATCGTGTTTCAAGCTGGAATCTACCACCCAGCCATGATCCAATGGCCACACTTTACTGATTTCTATTGTTTGTGGTGCTGGAGAGGAACCTAATACACGTGGGTGTGGGTGTGTGTGGGGGGATCTACCACTGAGCTACACCTCAACCCCTCAGTGGGGGATTCCTGGCAGACTCACCCCAAGCTGCACTATGAGGGACACTGGAGCCAGGCTTTTAGGCAGAACTAGAATACGACTGCCTATGTCCTGGCCCGGGTGAGCCAGTGGGCTTAGCAGCTGTGTGGACTTCTGGACCCCACCTCAGCCCAGCCAGTGAAGTGGCCTGCCACTTTGGTTCCCCAGTCCCCCTACCCCCATTCCATCCCCAGGTACGCTCTCTGACATCTGTGTGCCCAGTTCCCACTCAGTCTTTGGCAAGCATGCTTTCTCGTTGTGTGTCCTCTGTGACCCCTCGGGCACAAGTGCCCCTACATTCACTGACCTCCACCTTCTGTGGCATTGTTTCTGTCCCTCTCTGATCTCTGCTGGGCATTCTGCCTGCTGAGTTGCAAGGGGGCAGAGCCTCTGAGCTCCCCTCTTGACTTTCACACACATGAGGGTGGGTGTTTGGGCAGCAAGTAGATGAAGCAAGTAGATGAAGAATAAATAAACGAGATGTGGTGGCAAGTTCTTGCAATTCCAATATTCTGAAAGCAGAGGCAGTAGGATTAGGAGTTCAAGGCCATCCTTGGCTGTGTAGTGAGTTCCAGGCTAGCTCCAGCTACGTAAGACCTGCTGAGAGAGAGAGAGAGAGAGAGAGAGAGAGAGAGAGAGAGAGAGAGAGAGAGAGGAACGGAGGGAGGGAGGGAGGGAGGGAGGGAGAGAGGGAGGGAGAAAGGGGGCCTGTAAGAGGGCTTGGTGGCCTCTGCCTCTGTTTAATCTTTATAACCCACAGTAGACAGAGAGAACAGACTCTCAAAAGTTGCCATCTGGCCTCCTTGTGTACACCATGACACCAAGCGTGCGCACACAAGCGAGGGCACACTAATAATAACAATAATAATAGCAAATTTTACATGGAGAAGTAGGTGAGCATGTGTATGGAGATACGGTAGGAGATGAGCGGTGGGTGAGCGGACAGATAGGTGAAGCCAGGTGAGGCGCCACGCACCTGTGATTCCAGCACTCAGGAGGCCTAGAGGTGGGGGAGGGGGAGAGAGAGAATGAACATGGCCGCCGGCTGAGTTGGATGGGATGGATAGATGGGTGGACAGAGAGATGCTGGAGGTAGACGAACAACAGGTGGATCGACACATTGATCACCGCGGGAGGGATTGAAAGAAAGTAGGCGGATGGCCATGGTAGACGGCAGAGAGAAGAATGGATGAACTCACAGCAGGCGTGCTGGTCCAATTCCTCCACCTCTTCTTCCTCTCCTTCTTTGCCTCCTCAACCCCGTTTTCCTCTCGGAGCCAGAGATCAGCGTTTTTTTTCAGGAAGGACCAGAGGCGGCCTGCGCAGAACGGTCACAGCTGCGTGGGTAGCAGTGGTTTTGTTGTTATTGTTGTTGTGAGACAGAGTCTCACTGCGCCACAGCCTCCCAAGCAAGGAAGTTAGTGTTTTGTCACTCTTGGCTTGAGACGCTTTTTAAGTTTTATTTTATTATTCTTTTCGAGACAGGGTTTCTCTGTGTATCCCTGGCTGTCCTGGAACTCACTCTGTAGACCAGGCTGGCCTCAGACTCGGAGATCCGCCTGCCTCTGCCTCCCGAGGGTTGAGACTAAAGGTGTGCGCTACCATGTCAGGGTCACTTTTATTTTTTTTATTTTACTTTTGATTAATTTATTTTATGGCAGTGGTGTTTTGCCTGCACGTATGTCTGTGTGAGGGCGTTGGAGCCCCTGGAACTGGAGTTGCAGACAGTGGTGAGCTGTGAGCTGTGGGTGCCAGGAATTGATCTCTGGTCCTCTGGAAGAGCCATCAGTGTTCTTAACTGCTGAGCCATCTCTCCAGCCCCCAACTTTTATTTTCTTGAGACAGGGTCTAGCACCTGCTACTTAGCTGAGAAGGATGACCTTGAACTTCTGACCCTCACGTTCCCATCTCCTGAGTGTTGGGATTACAGCCTTGTGCCGCTTGTTCCAAACTGACGTAGGGATGGGAATCAAATACAGGGCTTTGTGTATTCTAGGCAAGCCTACAGCCAACTGAACCCCAAGCCCAGCCCTGAGGCTCATATGTTTGATAGAAAAATTGGATACTTCTGTTATGAAAATTAGTCCAATCTGACGTCCTTTCTTTAACGCCGTTACGTTTATCAGTGTGTGAAGGTCAGAGGTCAGAGGACAGATTGCAGGAGTTTGTTCTCTCCTTTCACCACACGGGGCCTGGGGATCACACTCGGTTGGCAGAGTGCGCAGTGAGCACTTGCTGAGCCGTCTCCACAGCCCACACTTCAATGACATTTTGCCTCCCTCATGCAGGAGCTCAGTGCTCACACAGAAACAAGGAAGTAGCTCCCCTCCTTGTTACCAATCAGTCACACAGTGAGTCTCTCTCTGGGTTTTGAAACAGACTCTCATCAAAGTCTTTTCTGGCTTGGAACTCACTATGTAGCTTAGACTGGCCCCCAACTCACCATAATTCTCCTGCAATCAGCCTCTCAAGTGCTGATTAGAGGCATAAGCCATTGTGCCCTGAATCTTTCTAGCTACATAAGACCATGTCTCAAAAAAAAAAAAAAAAAATTAAACAAAGAAGCTGGGTGGTGATGGCACACACTTTTAATCCAAGCACTTGGGGGGCAGAGCCAGGCTCTCTGTGAGTTTGAGGCCAGCCTGATCTATAAAGTGAGTTCCAGGACAGCCAGGGCTAGACAGAGAAACCCTTTCTCAAAAACAAACAAGAAACAAACAAAAAAAATTCCAAAAGTTGATGTGGGAGAGTCTTCTGCTTGTGTTGATTTCATTCGTTAATAAAGAAACTGCCTTGGCCCATTTAATAAGCCCGCCCTTAGGTGGGTGGAGTAGACAAAACAGGAAGAAGGAAGTGAGGTAGATGGCTCAGGCAGATGCCTCAGACAGATGCCATGCCTCTCCTCTCTGAGAAAGATGCGATGAAGCTCCCGCCCAAGATGAACAGTATGCTAGAATCATCCCGGTAAAGCACTACTTCGTGGTGCTACATAGATTGTTAGATATGGGTTAAAGCAAGAGATGTGAGAATTAGCTAGTAGGAAGCTGAAACTAATGGGCCAAGCAGTGTTTAAATGAATACAGTTTGTGTTTTGTTATTTTGGGGCACAAGCTAGCAGGCAGCTGGGAGCCAGACAGGATGAAAAGCAGGCCTGCCTGCAGTTCTCACTACAAAAAGTTACTTAATTAATTGAAAAACACAAAAAGAAAAAAACCCTAAAGCAAATCCTCCAAACACTCCTGTGACTTTACTAGCCGTCTATCACCAGCCCTCACTTCACCTCTCTGAATAATGGCACCCCCGGGAGCCTTGATTTTTCCATCTGTAAAATGGGCGTGGAACTGTTAACTACACACCCACAATTGAGAGGATGACCAGAAAACAATCACATATAGCATTCTAGTCTGTAGCATGGGGGCCTGCTCTGTGGAGGTTTCTGTCCTGCCCAGTTCCCACAGCCAGTCAGCCCCAAAGAAAATCACACAGAGAGTCTACATTAGGTTATAAACTGATTGGCCCATTAGCTCAGGCTTCTTATTAACTCTTGTAACTTATAGTAACTCATTGTTCTTATCTATGTTAGCCACATGGCTCAGTACCTTTTTCAGCAGGGCGGATCACATCCTGCTTGTTCGGTGATCTGGGCAGGACTGCAGAGGAATGGGTTTCCTGCTTCCTAGAATTCTCCTGTTCTCATCGCCCGGCCTCTGCTTCCTGTCTGGTTGACCTGCCTATACTTCCTGCCTGGCCAATCAGCGTTTATTTAAAACATGATGGACAGAATACAGACAATTCTCCCACACCACTTCCCCCTCTTTTTTTTTTTATAAACAAAGGAAAATATCCATAGTCCATTTTTTGGGAATGTGGGCATAGTTTTCCAGGTTACTTCTGGCTGCTTGGGGGTGCTGATAATCTTATGGGGACCTAAAAAAAATTTAGATTTTTTTTTTTTTTTTGGTTTTTCGAGACAGAGTTTCTCTGTGGCTTTGGAGCCTGTCCTGGACCTAGCTCTTGTAGACCAGGCTGGCCTCGAACTCACAGAGATCCGTCTGCCTCTGCCTCCCGAGTGCTGGGATTAAAGGCGTGCGCCACCACCGCCCGGCAAAAATTTAGATTTATTATCAAGTCCTGACTGGAGTATCCTGTGAGTCTTGATCATCTCAGGCAGCAGTCTTGAATCTGTTCTGGATGTAGAACTCTGACATCTGGGCCATCTGTTCCCACCCACCGGAGATTTCTCAGGTGGTCTTCCTTGATCAAACCTGATTTTTCTTAACTCAGAATGAATCCACAATTTCTCATTTCCTGTGGAAACAAAAGCAAAATCTCTTCTCCAAAGTAACATACCTTTTGACTTCAATTTTGAAGTCAAGTCAAGGTATTTTCAAAATACCTATCTTGGATTAATTTAGCAACATTTATAAGCAAATATCTTTTAGCAGCTGTTGCTCCTTCCTCAGCATTCAAACAATTTAAAGAGAGCACAATAGCATACAGTATAAAGATTCTCTGTGTATTTTCATCTTTATGTGGCTTTATTTTAACCTCTGTTTCTTTTATTTTTACTTTTAACTTTTGGCTTTTTGAGACAGGTTCTCTGTGTATCTTTGTCCTGGAACTCCCTCTGTAAACCAGGCTATCCTTGAACTCACAGCGATCTGTCTGTCTCTGCCTCCCCAGTGCTGGGATTAAAGGTGTGTGCTACCACACCTTGAACTCACAGAGATCTGTCTGTCTCTGCCTCCCAGGCATTGGGATTAAAGGTGTGTGCCACCACACCTTGAAGTCACAGAGGTCAGTCTACCTCCATCTCCCAAGTGTTGGAATTAAAGGTGTGTACCACCACACCCAAGTACTCTCTCTTTTTTTTTTTTAGGACTTTAACCTTTTTTTTAACTTATAAACTGACTTTAACCTTTTTTAAGCCTATATATGTTTTTAACACACTATAAATCATTTAGAGGGTTTTTTTGTCTTTGAATCTCTCTTTACTGCACATCTCTCTTTTTTTGACCACATGAGTCTTTAATTTACTAAGCAATATGGGCAGGATTAAAGCAGTGGCTTTGACGGCTGGATCCAGCCCATTTCTTAGCTTTGCGAGATTTAGGCTCATGGTGGAGGTACCAGCCGGAGCCATGTTTATTATCACAACTCTATGGCATTTTAAGGTCCCTTCCAGCAAGCAAGCTGCGGCGTTCTGCTCACAAACCATATTTAAATGCTCTGTAGTCAGACCGCCTGCCTGGAAGATTTAGAGTTTTCCCTTGCAGGATGGACCAGAAAGACGATATTTTAAAATGGTGTGGCTTTTTTTCTGCTACTGCTGAAGACCAAAAAGCATGCATTTAGCTTTTTCTTAACACTGTTTAAGTGGTTTGTGGCAGGACCTTTTAAAAGAGCTGTAAGGTTTTACAGCTAAAGCTGAGTCAGGAAGCCTCTCTTAAATGAGAGTGCTTGCCTCTAGCAAGCAGAGCAGACCTGAGAAATTGCTGCTACCAAGAAGCCATGCTTTATTCTATTATTTTTTTTTTTTGTCTAGAATTACTTTTTAAGCTCTTTCAGGCTTTATGTAGATGCAGTTTCCCAATGTTGGGTGCCATTCTGTAATACGAGGTCCGGGCTTGCTTTGTTGGGGTTTATGTTCTGTTCAGGTCCCACAGCCGGTAAGCCCCCAAAGAAATTACACAGAGTCTACATTAGGTTATAAACTGATTGGCCCATTAGCTCAGGCTTCTTATTAGCTATTGTAGATTATATTAACCCATTATTCTTATCTATGTTAGCCACATGGCTCAATACCTTTTTCAGTAGGGCAGATCACATCCTGCTTGTTCGGTGATCTGGGCAGGACTGGGAGGAATGGGCTTCCTCCTTCCTAGAATTCTCCTGTTCTCATCGCCCGGCCTCTACTTCCTATCTGGTTGACCCGCCTATACAAGTCCCTATTTTTGTTTTATTTTTATGTGTTTTGTCTGCATGCATGTTTGTGTGCCACACAGTATGCCTAGTGCCCTCAGAGGCCAGAAGAGGGTGTCAGATCCCCTAGAACTGGAGTTACAGACAGCTTCAAGCTGCTGTGTGGCTGCTGGGGATTAAATCCAGGACCTCTGGAAGAGCCGTCAGTACTCTTGACTTCTGAGCCATCTCTCCAGCCCAGCCCCCAAGTTATTTTTTTAAATGAGATATAAGTTATGTATTATAAAATTCATCTTTTTTCCTTTTTCTTTTTTTGGTTTTTCAAGACAGGGTTTTTCTGTGGCTTTGGAGCCTGTTCTAGAACTAGATCTTGTAGACCAGGCTGGTCTTGAACTCACAGAAATCCGCCTGCCTCTGCCTCCTGAGTGCTGGGATTAATGGCATGCGCCACCACCACCCGGCTCATCTATTTTCTTTTTGATAAAACTTTGAATTATATTTATTCCTTGTGATTATATGCATAGGGGTGTGCCAAGGTGCACACGGCAGTCAGAGGAGAACTTTTAGGAATTTGTCCTCTTCTGCCACCATGTGGGTTCTGGGGCTCAAAGTCAGATCTTCAGGTTTGGTAGTGAGCCCCTTTACCCACTGAACCGTCTTGCTGCCCCACCCCTTTCCTGCCCGTGTTTTCAATGGTTCTTGGCATGTTCAGGGTTGCACAACCACTTCTACTGTCGAATCCAGCAAATTGCATCAGCGGAAAAGGAACTCCACATCTGTGCCCTGTGCCAGCGGTGGCAGTGACCCACTGTGATCCTCAGTACTCAAAAGGTGGGGGCTGGGGCTCAGAAGTTCAAAGTCATCCACAGTTACAGAGTACATTCTAGGTCACAAAAGATCCTATTGTAAAAAAAAAAAATCAAATAAATAATAAATAAACAAAAGTCCTGCCTCTCCGGAAAGAAACAAAAACAAAAACAAAAAAAAAACCCGTATCTGTACCTTCTCAGCTTCTGATTCCCTCTCTCACGGCCCATGAACATTGTCATTGCCTCCCCCCCTCTGAGACAGGGTTTCTCTGTGTAGCTTTTGCTGTCCTGGAACTCACTCTGTAGACCAGGCTGGCCTTAAACTCAGATCTGCCTACCTTTGCCTCCTGAGTGCTGGGATCAAAGGGAATGCTTAATTTTTTAACTTCATTTTTCTTAGATTTATTTTTATTTCATGTGTAGGAGAGCTTTTCCTGCATGTGTGTATGTGCACCATGTGTGCGCCTGGGGAAGAAGGCATTAGATCCCTTGGAACTGGAGTTACAGGTGTTTGTGAGCCACCATGCGGGTGCTGGGACTAGAACAAGCGTCCTCAACTGCTGATCCATCTTTCCAGCTCCAGTTTTCCCTTTTTTGGTTTTGTTTGTTTTTCGAAATAGGGTTCTTCTGTAGCTTTGGAGCCTGTCCTGGAACTTGCTCTGTAGACCAGGCTGGCCTCGAAATCACAGAGATCCACCTGCATCTGCCTCCTGAGTGCAGGGATTAAAAGCGTGCACCACCACCCAGCCCCAGTTTTCCCTTTCATGTTAAATTTTCATTTATTTAGTGTGTGTGTGTGCGCGTGCACGCGCGCGCGTGTCCATGCACAAGACTGGCTTGGCACATGTGGAGGTCAGAGGATAGCTATAGAGGTTGGTTGCTTCCTCCATGTGGAGCTTAGGGATCAAACTCAGGTCTTTAGGCAGCAAGTGCTTTTGCCAACTGAGCCATCTTGTTGTCTGTTAATTTATTTGGATCTCTATGGCACGTGGAGAGCAAAGTACTAGATAATTACTTTTTGATTTGTTGTCTCATTTGACACAGGGTCTAGCCCCGTAGCCCTGGCTTGTCTTGAACTCCTGACCCTCCTCCTTCAGCCCCCTTGGACCACAGGCATGCATCTTCACACCTGGTACTTTTCCAAGTTGTTGTTTAACTGCAGTTGGTCCATGCTCCAAAAATGTGGATGCTTAGCACTGAGACAGGCGCATAAAGTATGGATTTAATTTTCTCTCTCCCCACCCCCTCCTGTGTGTGCAGATTGATAGGTAGAAAGATAATAGATGGGTGGGTAGATATATTTATAGAGAGATGATTGGATGTTACATACATGGCTGGGTACAAGAATTGGTGGATCAGGCCAGGTATGGTGGTGCCTGCCTTTAATTACAGTGCTCAGGAGGCAGAGGCAGGCGGATCTCTGAGTCTGAGGCCAGGCTCATCTTCAGAGTGAGTTCTAGGCCAATCAGAGCTATAAAGTGAGACCCTGCCTTAAAAAAAAAGGTAGATGGCTGGATTGTTGATATGATAGTGATATTATTGTCATCTCAAGAATCTGGAGCTACTTTTGAGATAAGCCTGTGGACAGGTCCAGAAAGGGATTCTTCTGATTTTGTTCACTGAGATATGACCCACCCACTGTGGGCAGCTCCAGTCCCTAATTGGGATCCTGGACTGCATTCACGGAGAAAGGTTACTAAGCCGCAGCACCTTTCCTGCTTTCTGTGTCCTGCTGTGACCAGATGCTCCAAGCTCCCCGCTACCTTCCCCTCTCCTCTGCGGCACGACAGTGCCTTTGAACTATGCACCAGAGCAAACACTTCCTCCCTTAATTTGCTTTTGCCAGAGCACTTTATTACAGCGACAGGAAAAGTAACTAAGGCACCGTTGAACGGATGGATGGTAGGGAGAGTGATCGGTTGGTAAAGGGGTGGATGGGCAAATGGTGAGTGAATGAACGTGCAGACAATGGGATGGGGAAGGAGACGCTTGGATGGATAGATGAACAGTAGGTACTTGGATGGCATGGAGGTTTGAAAGAAAATTGCCCCCAAAGGGAGTGGCACTATTAGGTGGTGTGGCTTTATTGGAGTCTGTATGACCACGATGGAGGAAGTGTCACTGTGGAGGCAGACTTGGAGGACTCCTATATGCTCAAGATACAGCCCAGTGTCTCAGACTACTTCCTGTGAGTCAAGATGTAAAAACTCTCAGCTCCTCCAGCACCATGTCTGCCTGCGTGCTGCCTTGCTTCTCTCCATGGTGATAAGGGAGCAAACCTCTGAAACTGTAAGCGAGTCACAATTCAATGTTTTCCTTTATAAGAGTTGCCTCGCCGGGTGGTGGTGGTGCACATCTTTAATCCCAGCCTTTGGGAGGCAGAGACAGGTGGATCTCAGTGAGTTTGAGATCAGCCTGGTCTACAAAGTGAGTTCCAGGACAACCAGGACTGTTACACAGAGAAACCCTGTCTCGAAAAACCAAAATTTAAAAAAAAAAAAAAAAAGAGTTGCCTCAATCACGGTGACTCTTCCCAGCAATAGAAAAGGTCACTAAGACAGATGGACAATGGGCGAACAAATGGATGAATAGATGGTGAATGGATTGGTGGGTGGGTAGATAGATGGTGGTAGATGGATAGATAACGAAAGGCATGGTGGATACAGAACAGATGGATGAACGAGAGATGGGTAAATGGTGTCCTGTACAGCTAGAACACAGGTGCGTGGATAATGGATGGATGCAGAGGTGACAGACGTATAGATGGGAGAATGAAGGGGTGGGTAGGTAGATGGACAGATGGACACACCGTAGCTAGCGGATAAATGTGACTAACTCCTCTGTTCCGTAAAGATGCACTAGCTTTTTTTTTTCTGTTTCTTGAGACAAGATTTCTCTGTATAGTCCTGGCTGCACTGGAACTAGCTCTGTAGACCAGGTTGGCCTCAAACTCACAGGGATCCTCCTGCCTTTGCCTTCTGAGTGCTGGGATTAAAGGCATGAGCCACCAAGTCTGGCCACATTTTCTCCTTGTATGTTTGTTTGTTTGTTTTTCGAGACAGGGTCTCTCTATGTAGCTTTGGAGCCTGTCCTGGAACTCACTCTGTAGACCAGCTGGCCTTGAACCCACAGAGATCCGCCTGCCTCTGCCTCTCAAGTGCTGGGATTAAAAGCATGCGTCACCAACACCCGGCAAAATATTTTTCTGAACAATTTATTTATTTTGACTTTATGTGCATTAGTGTCACATTTGCTCTTAAGGGGGAAGTTGAACTGTAAGAGTCACAGATTCCTGGTTTTGCCAGGGAATTTGCCACCTAGTGGGAAAGAGAGGCCAGTGCGCCCACTGTGAATCTCGGCAGAAGGAAATCCAACTTGTAGTGATTGGACCCAGGGCGTGGGGACCACAAGGAGAAGGTGGTACTTCTGTGTGGGAAGTCTAAGGGAGAAATCTCAAGAGGCAAGCCTGGGAGGCTGAAAGGGCATCAGGAAGGATTGCTGGGAAACAATGGGTCTCCACACCCAGTCAGGATTCATCCTGCAACCTGTGGACCGTGAACCAGACTGAGTTATTTAAAAGGCTGCGAACTCTGGGCATCGGGTACTAGAGGGCAAGGGAGAAAGGCACCGAGAGGTCACCCAGGCCAGCTGACACCGTGCCACCTGGAAGAGGCCTCGTGTCATGTCATGTCATGCCACTGTGGACAAAATCAAAACTTTGGGGCACTCTTGTATTTGTTGCGCACTACGATGATTTTTGTTGTTGTTTGGAGGTTTTATTTTGACTTTTTAGATGTTTATTGTGTTTGTTTATGTACATGTGTGTATATGAGTGTGTGTGTGTGCATGAGAGACAGAGAGGGAGAGAGAGAGAAAGACACACACACACACACACACAGAGAGAGAGAGAGAGAGAGAGAGAGAGACAGAGACAGAGACAGAGAGACAGAGAGAGAGACAGAGAGAGAAAACACGCCCATGTGCCAACAGTGTTCTTGGGTGAAGGTCGGGGAACAGCTCGTGGGAGTTGGTTCTCTTCTTCTACCATGTGGGTTCCAAGGATTGGTCATCAGGCTTGGCAGCAGGTATCGTTACCCGCTGAGCCATCTCGCGGGCCCTGTTTTGTTTTGGAGTGACAGGGTCTCACTATGTAGTCCCAAACTGGTCTCAGAGTTGCATGTAGCCAGCATGGCTCTGAACTCCTGCTCTTCTGCCTCTGTTTCCCAGCGCTGAGATTGCAGAGGTGAATACCACACCTGGTTTATGCAGTGCTGAGAGACTGAACCCACAGCTTCCTATTTGCTGGATGAGCCTTGGTCTGGAACTTTCTATGTAGACTAAGTTGGCCTTTAAATGTGATGATCTTGTCTCAGCTTCCACAGTGCTGGGATTTTTATAAGCAAGCTATCTTTATTTTATCCCTTTTCTCCCCTTTTCTTTTGAGACAGGGTTTCTCTGTGTAGCCCTGGCTATCCTGGAACTCTCTTTGTGGACCAGCCTGGCCTCAAACTCAGAGATCTACCTGCCTCTGCCTCCCAAGTGCTGGGATTAAAGGCTTGTGCCGCCACCACCACCTGGTTTAAGCCTATCTTTTTTTTTTTTTTTTTTGGTTTGTTGTTTGCTTGTTTTTTTGAATCAGGATTTCTCTGTGTAGCCTTGGCTGTTGTGGAACTTGCTTGGTAGACCAGGCTGACCTCGAACTCACAGAGATCTGCCTGCTTCTGCCTCCTGAGTGCTGGAACTAAAGGTGTGCACCACCACCGCCTGGCACTAGCCTATCTTTTTTATTGCTGAGGTCTCTAAAGGTTTTCCTCAGGGCCTGGGAAATAGAATAAGGCACAAATGAAGCTGCTTGTTTGAAGAACAACTGATGTGGGGGGGGTGTAAAGTAGGGTCACCGAGGATCCTTCCACCCCACTCCCCTAGTGAGTGGAGTCTGTGGAATACAGCTCAGAGATTTTCCCCCTGGGATAGGAGGCCTGGTGCACAGAAAGCAGCCTTTGAGCAAACATCTTCACGTCTAGATCAGGCTTTGAGATCCTTGGCTGTGTTTTCATTACTGTGAGGTGTGCCTCAGACAAGGATTTTGCTTTTGTGTGTGTGTGTGTGTGTGTGTGTGTGTGTGTGTGCGTGTGCGTGTGTGCAGTGCAGGGGATCGAACCCAGGACCTTGGGAAGGTTAGGTAAGCACTCTACCACTGAGCCGTCCTTAGCTGGTGTCTCAGAAGAGGACTTTTACCTGTTCAGTTAGGTAGCTGTTATTAATGCCCAGCTTGGTGTTTGTCCTTTAAAAAAAAAAAAAAAGGCAGGATCGGATACTGGACCTCAGGGTCAGTGAGAGAACTTTCTGAGCAGAAAGCCTGCTTGAGGACAGGGGAGGTGATCTAGAGAGGGTGGACCCTCAGGGACCCCCCCCCTTCTGAACTTTGTTATACAGGTGTAGGACGATCATAAGAGAAGTTGGGTGCAAGCTAGCATTGGGGTTCCGCCACACAGAATGCTGGAAAACTGAAGAAAGGCAGGCGAGGGACATATTAAACTCACTATGAAGCAGGGGGCGATCTTGAACTTCTGATATTTCGTTTATTTACTTAGTTATTTAGTGTTTGTGTGTCTGGGAACGCGTGTGCCACGCACACGTGTGGAGTTCAAAGGTCAACGTAAACAAGTCCAGTATCTTCTTGCACCGTGTGATTCCTGGGACTGGAACTCACGCCGTCAGGCCTGACGGCAAACATCTTCACGTGTTAGCCGTATTGTTGGCTCTAACTTAGTCTTTTTGCCTTTACCTCCCTGTAACGATACCCCAGACCTTTGCCATCATGCCATTTTTTTTTTTTTTTTTTTTTTCGGATGATTGAACCCAGGGCTTCATGCACGCTAGGCAAGCACTCTATCAACCGGGTTGCAGCCCCATCCCCAGACAATCTTTTCTGAGACCTGAGAAGTAGAGACTAAAAAGGGCTTATAACAGAAAGAAAGGCCATCGCCCAAGCTCCAGGACCGGTAGTTTCATACCGGGCTCATTGATTATACTAATTTAAACCCCACCCACCACCAGGACACGCCCACCCCAGGACCTATCAGGAAGACTGGAGCGTGGTCATGGTAATAAGGTTCTGCTGGCTACGGTAGGCGCTCTGGCTGCTCCCCAGAGCGCAGGGGAGTTGGCGACTTAGTGGCCATGGCGCGCGCTCTGGCGGATCTAGCAGTGGATTTGCAGGTGCCCCGGGTCGTCCCTTGCCCCGATTCGGACTCTGATACAGACTCGGAAGATCCGAGTCTCCGGCGCAGCGCGGGTGGTTTGCACCGATCACAGGTCATCCACAGCGGACACTTCATGGTGTCCTCGCCGCATAGCGACTCGCTCACCCGGCGACGCGACCAGGAGGGGCCCATGGGTGTCGCCGACTTCGGGCCGCGCAGCATCGATCCGACACTCACCCGGCTCTTCGAGTGCTTGAGCCTGGCTTACAGGTGAGGGCGGACTGGGAAGCCTGAGTCCCAGCTTTCCGTAGGGGACCGCGCACTGGGGCTCTGTTCCCACGATGCTCCGGGGAACTCTGGACACAACCTAGGCATTCTCCCCGCTCCCCGGGTCCTGAGCCAGTCTCCTGACCCAAGCTTGTGAATCATTTGCGTTCTATTATCTGCTCGTGGCGCCACTCTCTTGCCCTCCTCGCTGCAGGGCCTCTTGCAGTCGAGCCCCTCTCCATGGTTCTCTGCTTCTGCCCCTAAGAAATGACAGGTGTCCCTCTCACTCCCCAAACTATGAGCCATCCCTTGCACTCCCTCCCTCCATTCGTGTGACTCCAGGACTGTTTCATCTATCCCCAGCAGTCCCCGAAAAGTCCCACTCACTTCCCTCCACACTGCAGTTCTCTGGTTATCGCCCTCCTAGCCAGTGTCAACTCTTATGGAAACAGTTTCTTGTCCACTTCCCGATTGCCCGTACATCTTCTGTTTGGTTTGATTTAGCTTGGTGAGACAGTCTCACTCTGAAGTTCAGGTTGGGTTGGCGTGGAGCTAGGTAACCCAGGCTAGACTCCTTTCTCAGCCTCCCAAATACCGGGATTACAAGCTTGAGCCACCACGCCTGATTTAGAACGCTATGTCAAGGTTAGCGGGAAGAGGGTGCGCGGGACCCGCCCAGAGCCAGCAGGGGGTGCTGCAGTCCGCCTTGCATCGAGACTGGGGAAGCCTGGTCGCCCCGAACCAGGTATCTGTGGGAAACTAACGCAGCAAGGAACCCCCTGCTACGGGTCAGAGCTCCGGGGCCGCACCCAGCTCCAGCCCCACCTACATGTCCCAGAGGAGGGAGCGAACTGGGGTCCTGGCCCAGTGCCCTGGAGCAAAGTTCCCGGGAGGAGAGGGACCAGGATAAATTATCAACCGAAAACAATCGGCGAGAAAGGGGGATCGGCCGGCCTTGATCTTTCCTCTCTGTAAATATCACTCTTCTTCAGCCAACCTCCTCCCTTTCGTAGAACCGCTGTCCGCTGGCCGTAGACCCGCACCTGCAGCTAGCCCCATGAGGGACCTAGAGCAGGGGTGGGGTTTGCGGAAGAGCGTGGTCTACCGCGTGGTGGCGGAGCTGCGAGACCCCATTGGCTGGAGGCAGTGTAACCTTGGCCCACATGTTCTGGCCTCAAGCCCAGGCCATGTTGCAACCTGATAGTTCAGGGCGCTGAGACCAATGTGGAAAGTTCAAATTCCTTGTCCCATTCCCCCTCCCCCGCCCTTGGACATCATGAGACTCCCCGGGAAGAGGGCATTTAAGGTCTCAGAATACCACCAGATGCAGCTCACACTGGGACAGTGCTTTATCTATCAAAGATTCCCAATTATTGGGGTTACATGGGGAAGAGGGGGATATCCTTCCCCCTCCCTCTTTTGTTGAGACAGGGTTTGATAGCTAGCCTGGAACTCACTATATAGCAGAAGCTGGCCTCCCCAAGATCTGGAATTACAGGCATGAGAAGCCTATAATGAGAACCCCAAAAGAAGCCTAGGGTTCCCAGGTTCCCCCAAAGGGTCTCCCATTTCCTAACCACTCCCAACTCGAGCTTCCTGCTTTGTCTACACAGTACTCAAGGCTGGCTTGCTGGGCCTCCCAAGTCAGATTATGAGCAGGAGAGATTACAGGGAAATCGTACTCGGAGGGACAGAACACATTCCCAGAACTGCACCTTCAGAGGCGAGGGTAGAGAGCACAGCGTTTCCTTCCCAAGGAGCCAGGACATTAAATTCTCTCAAATGGGGTTCTAAACACCAAGGGTAGGGGAGGCCAAGTACACAGGAGTCTTTGGTTCTGCACCTTTGGTGAAGGAAAACACAGAATACAGGCTGGGAGATTAACTCTGCGAGTGACGGTATTTGCAGCATCAAAGTGGCTGGAGAGCACGGACTCCATAAAGCTGTCCTCTGACCTCCACCCGCCTGCCGGCCATGCACATCCCTCCCAGTAATAAGAAATTAAAACCAAAACAAAAGTAAACACCCCATGCTCAAGCTCAAAAACATTCGTGGTTGAGCATGCCTGGAATCCCAGAATTCAGACTGAGAAAGGAAGGTCAGGAGGTCAGGGTTAGCCTCTGCTGCATGGGAATTTAAGGTTCGGGGATAGCTCAAGATACATGTCTCAAATAAATAAAGAGATCCTGTCTCAAAGAAGGAAAGAAAGAAAGAGAAAAAGAAAGAGAGAGGGAAAGAAAGAAAGAAGGGAAGGAAGAAAGAATAAAAGAAAGGAAGAAAGAAAGACTTCCAAAGATAACCCCCCCTCCCGTGATAGGGGTTCTCTGAAGCAAAGGGTATTTCAAAATTTCAGAGAGTGAGACTCTCCAGAAAGCAGCTAGAGAGATGCGGCTGGGGCAAGCAGGCAGAGGGTCCAGTGGTGGGTGGATCTGGTCAGTTAGACAGAGAAAAGGGCGCCCGCACAAGCTTGCGTGCTTCACCCTCGCCAAGGAACTTCTGGCACACTGTGTTCCCTGGTTCTGTGGGTGGAAGCCCCAGGGAGGACAGCTGTAAAACTTTCAAGAAGGTTCTTGTCTAGGGAGTGCTGACACGCACGGGTCTGTCATCCCAACACTGCCTGGCTGAGGCAGGAGGATGAGAATCCAGACCAGCCTGGGATGCATAGCGAGTCTCCTGTATTAAACAAACTGAGGAACTGTGGAAGTAGCTCTGTTGGTAAAGTGTTTGCCTTGGGAGCGTGGGGCCCTGAATCCAATCCCCAGAACCCACAGAGAAAAGAGCCCGGCTTGCCAGTGTGCACTTGCTGTCCTGAGCACAGAGACAGATGGATGCTTGTGGCTCCAAGGTCGATCGGCTTTGCTTACTTGGTGGGTGAGTTCCAGGTCAATAAGAATGTCTCAAAAACTAAGGTGGAGCCGGGCAGTGTTGGCACTCAAGAAGCAGAGACAGACAGATCTCTGAGAGTTCGAGGCCAGGCTGGTCTACAGAGTGAATTCCAGGACAGCCAGGGCTATGCAGAGAAACTGTCTCAGCAAACAACAACAAAACCCCAAGGTGGAGAGCATCTGAGGAGCCATATTTAAGATGGTCCTCTGGTCTCCACAAGCCTACCCCTCCCTTCCCTCTCTCCACCACACCCCCTTGAGGTTTTCTGGTTTTCCCCCATTACTCGCAGCTTTTGAACCTTGGCCCTAGAATTTTTTTTTTTAACCAGACCAGTCTCTTCCCCTCACATGCATCCAACCAAATCCTTTCCTTTTGGCTTGATCTTATCACGGACTCATCGCCCTCAGCCTAGGCGACCAACCCTCTGAGGGAGCTGGAGGCCGGACAGCAGAAGGCTGGGGTAGGACCCTGGCTGAGCAAAACCTAACGGTTGCTGGGTTACAGACAGGGGCCACAAACTCAGGAGTGTCCCCCATTCACCCCACACCCCCAAAGAAGCTGCCCCAGGAAGAATCCACCCTTACCGTGTTGCCTTACTGGACAGATGGTATTTATCTAGCTCTGGGAGGTAGGGGGCCAGCCATCAGGCTAGGGGTAGCCTATTTGGGTAATGAAGCCTGTTGTGTTCTGAGGTGGCAACCCCTCCACCCCACATCCCACACCCTGGCAGCCACCATTAACCTAAAACAAACACTGGAGCTTAGAGACCAGAAAGGAGAGGAGGCCCAATGACCCATGTACTCAGGGTGGTACAGGAAGAAAGAAAAAAGGAATCAGGTGGCCATCTACCCACCGCTTACCCAGATCATGAGGGGAGCCACCAGGAGAGTAGACCCGACTTTTTGTGTGCATATATTGTTCTGAGGATGGAATTCAGGTCTTGTCCAAATCCTAGGCAAGCTCTCGGTCACTGACCCACATCCCCAGCCTCTCACTGGGGGATTCTAGAAAGTCCTCTATGGCAGAGCCATACCCCCAATCCCAGCCCGCCTTTCTGAAAGGCTAATTCTTTTTTTAATATAAAAGATTCATTTATTTATTATATACAGTGTTCTGCCTACATGCATGCATGCATGACAGAAGAGGGCACTAGATCTCTCTTTTTTTAAGATTTATTTATTTATTTTGTATACAACATTCTGCCTCCATGTATGTCCACATGCCAGAAGAAGGTACCAGATCTCATTACAGATGGTTGTCAGCCACCATGTGGTTGCTGGGAATTGAACTCAGGACCACTGGAAGAGCAGCTAGTGCTCTTAACCACTGAGCCATCTCTCCGGTCCCTGGAAGGCTAACTCTTAGGGGCCTCCCTGAGCAAGAAGTGAAAAGATAGATCAGAGTGGCTTGGATGCAAGCTTGGCTTATAGACAATGAAGAAGGAAGGTAGGAAGGGATAAGGGTGAGGTGGGGAGGTGTCCAAGATCTTTATCATCTTCATCTTGGCCTCTTGGGTCAGCTTCCAGGCGGTGATAATGTGGCCTGTTCTCAGAGGGACCTTTGGAGCTGAGGTCATTACCTATGTTCAACTCCTTCCCACTGTGTGCTCTGTGAATCCCTAGGTTAAGGTCAAGATTAAGATTCGGTTTCCGTGCTGTCTTCCTTTGACCAAATGATTCTTTCCATTATGCTACTGGGAGAAAGGCATGGCTTTCTGCTTCCTCTGTATGGCTACACATGTCCTGTGGGCACACGGGTACTTCCTTCTTATCCAAGCAAACTGTCCTTCTTCCCCTAAGTCTCTTATGGACAGACCTATGGGAGCCCGTGAGACTGGCAAGCAAAAACGGACTGGAAGCGAGGCATGGTGATACACACAATAAATCTCATCACTCAGGAGGCAGAAGCAGACACATCTCTGTGAGTTCAAGGCCAGCCTGGTCTACATAATGAGTTCTAGGCCAGCCGGGGCTACATCCTTACTATGTCCTTTTGGGAATGACTCTTTTTTTCCCTGACTGTCAGGAAGACCATTTCATCCTATCCCTCAGAAGTGGATATTTGGAGCTAGAGAGATGGCTTGGTTGATTTGGAGGATTCACTGATCTTTCAGAGGATCCAGGTTTGGTTCCCGGAACCCACATGGTAGCTCATAGTTATCTGTAACTCCAGTCCCAGGGAATCTGATGCCATCTTCAGGGCCTTGTGGGCACCAGGCATGCAAGTGGCATAGGTAGACACTCATACACATAAAATAAATATCAAAATAAATTATATATTTTAAAATTATATATTTTAAAATAAGATGTAAGAAATGGTTATGAAAGCCAGGCGGTGGTGGCGCACGCCTTTAATCCCAGCACCTGGGAGGCAGAGGCAGGTAGATCTCTGTGAGTTCGAAGCCAGCCTGGTCTACAGTTCCAGGACAGGAACCCAAAGCTACAGAGAAACCCTGTCTCAAAAAGTCAAATAAATAAAATGCAAAAAAAATGGGTATGAGAAGCTGGACACGGTAATGCACACTTGTAATCCCAGCACTCTGAAGGCAGAGGCAGGAGGATCAGGAGTTCAAGGCCAGCCTTGGCTATGTATTGAGCCCAAGATTACACACTCGAGACTTACTCTCTGCTATCTGAAGACTAGGAAACCCCTCTCAAAGACAAAAGAAGGGGAGAGATATGAGAGCCTTTCATGATGGAGCACACCTCCTATCACTGCAGTACTGAGGATGCTGAGGCAGAAGGATTTCTTGGTTTTTAAAAAAGCTTTTTATTAGCCTATATTAATTATACACCATTATGCATTAATTATACATCTCTATAGCATTTTATACACGTGTATTTGGATTACACCCTCCTGTCCTCACCCACTGCAACTCACAGCCTTCCTCTTCTTATAGTTCCCTTCTATTTTCATGTCTTACTTTTATGGAGAGGGATTCCCTGTGTAGCCATGGCTGTCCTGGCACTCACTCTATAGCCCAGGCTGGCCTCGAACTCAGAGATCCACCTGCCTCTGCCTCCCAAGTGCTGGGATTAAAGGCGTGCATCACTGCCTGGCGTCATGTCTTACAATCTTAAATAACTATTGTGTGTGTGCTTGGGGAGTGAATGCCTTGGCATGGTGGTCATAGGGCAACTTGTTGGGGTCTGTTCTACAGCCCTCCACCATGCGGGATCAAACTCAGGTCACCAGGCTTGACAGCAAGCACCCTTACCTCCTTACCTGCTGAGCTGTCTAACTGGCCCTCATGCCTTTTCCTGTTGATATCTAGAGGGTTTAGGGTGGCTATAGCTTCATGACTGAAGGGTTATTTATAGGAGTATGGGCTTCCTACCAGTGTCTTTACAGCTTCAGAGACCGTCTCACCCTCTCCCAGCAGCTGCCAACTGCCTATAGATTCTTATTGGTGGGGCCTCTAGAGTCCTCTACAGGGAGAGGTGGGGTCTCTAGAGTCTTCCTCAGGGAGGGGTGGGGCCTCTAGAGTCCTCCTCAGGGAGAGGTGGGGTCTCTAGAGTCCTCCTCAGGGAGGGGTGGGGCTTCTAGAGTCTTCCTTATGGAGGGGTGGGGCTTCTAGAGTCCTCCTCAGGGAGAGGTGGGGCCTCTAGAGTCCTCCTCAGGGAGGGGTGGGGTCTCTAGAATCCTCCTCAGGGAGGGGTGGGGCCTCTAGAGTCCTCCTCAGGGAGGCGTGGAGCCTCTAGAGTCCTCCTCAAGGAGGGATGAGGTCTTTAGAATCCTCAGGGAGGGGTGGGGCCTCTAGACTCCTCCTCATGGAGGGATGGGTCTTCAAGAGTGCTCCTCGGGGAGGGGAGGAGCCTCTAGAGTCCTCCTCGGAGAGGGGTGGGGCCTCTAGAGTCTTCCTCAGGGAGGGATGGGGTCTCTAGAGTCCTCCTCAGGGAGAGGTGGGGCCTCTAAAGTCCTCCTCAAGGAGGGGTGGGGGTCTCTAGAATCCTCCTCAGGGAGGGGTGGGGCCTCTAGAGTCCTCCTCGGAGAGGAGTGGGGCCTCTAGAGTCCTCCTCAGGGAGGGGTGGGGTCTCTAGAGTCCTCCTCAGGGAGGGGTGGGGCTTCTAGAGTCTTCCTCATGGAGGGGTGGGGCTTCTAGAGTCCTCTTCATGGAGGGGTGTGGCCTCTAGAGTTTTCCTCAGGGAGGGGTGGGGTATTTAGTGTCTCTCTGACCAGGAGGCAACGTAATTTCTAATTCAAGGCCAGCCTGGACTATCTACAGAAATTGTCGGGCTGCTGGGCAGTGGTGGTAATTCCAGCACTCAGGAGGCAGAGGCAGGCAGCCTGGTCTATGAGCACGTTCCAGGACAGCCATAGAGAAACCCTGTCTTGAAGAGAGAGGAGAGATAATGGCATTTCACTGTAAATGGACAGGGGCTCTGTAAACTTGAGATTACCTCAGGAGTAATCAGGGGTAACTCAGCTTGGTCTAAAGAGAGAGTTCCAAGACAGGAGAGAGAGACAGAGACAGAGACAGATGGGGGGAGAGAGAGGGGGGGAGGGAGGGAGGGAGGGAGAGAGAGAGGGGGAGGGAGGGAGGGAGAGAGAGGGGGTAGGGAGGAAAGGAGGGAGGGAGAGAGAGAGGGGGGAGAGAGAGAGAGAGAGAGAGAGAGAGAGAGAGAGAGAGAGAGAGAGGGAGGGAGGGAGGGAGGGAGAGAGATTCTTGGGCTGGAGCGATGACTTAGTGGGCAAGAACACTGCCTGCTCTTCCAGGGACCCAGGTTCAATTCCCAGCACCTACATGGTTCCAGTTCCAGGAAATTTGACAACCTCACACAGACAAATGTACAGGCAAGACACCATTGCACAGAAAATAAAAGCAAATCTTTAAAAAAAGAAAACCGGGCTGGAGAGATGGCTCAGAGGTTAAGAGCATTGCCTGCTCTTCCAAAGGTCCTGAGTTCAATTCCCAGCAACCACATGGTGGCTCACAGCCATCTGTAATAGGGTCTGGTGCCCTCTTCTGGCCTGCAGGCATACACACAGACGGAATATTGTATACATAATAAATAAATATAAAAAAAAACCTCTTTCCCCTTCTACACGTGCGCACGAACGCGCCTGCGCACACACACACACGCACGCACACGCTAGATGTGAAAACTCTCCCCCTTGAGGCCAATGGATAGCGTTACTCTGAAGACAGTTGGTAAGAAGCACCTGCCTTTGGGTGGGAGGAGATAACCAATAGATACAGAGTGGGGTCCTTTGGGTGGGAGGAGATAACCAATAGATACAGAGTGGGGTCTGGATGGCTATTTGTAAGGTTTGACTGCAGGGAAGGAATTCCAAGCCTATTAGATTATAGACAGGATTTGGGGATTCTGGGGACATTCCAGCCACTGTTAGATGGCTGCTGTTGAAATGTTTCCATCTTCTCTCTCCCTGCCGCCACTCTGATCTCTCTCTCTCCCTCTCCAATAGTGGCAAGCTGGTTTCTCCCAAGTGGAAGAACTTCAAAGGCCTCAAATTGCTGTGCCGGGACAAGATCCGCCTCAACAATGCCATCTGGAGGGCCTGGTACATTCAGTGTGAGTGGGCACCGTGGGTCCCTTGGGGTTAGGAGGGTTCCTTCAAGCCAGAGGGCTCCATTCCTAGAACCCAGAGCCAGCTCCTGCAGCATTGTAGGGAGAGCGAGCCCTCAGTGCGAAAACCCTTGGGCATCCTCCTGGCCTTCTTGAGGAACATGTGCCAAAGGGTACTTTTTTTTTTTTAGTTTTTTGAGACAGGGTTTCTCTGTAGCCTGTCCTGGAACTAACTCTTGTTCGAACTCACAGAAATCCACCTGCCTCTGCCTCCCGAGTGGTGGGATTAAAGGCATTTGCCACAACCACCTGGCCCAAAGGTCATTTTCTTTTTTATTTATTTGTTTATTATATATACAATATTCTGTCTTTGTGTATGCCCGAAGGCCAGAAGAGGGCACCAGACCTCACTACAGATGGTTGTGAGCCACCATGTGGTTGCTGGAAATTGAACTCAGGACCTCTGGAAGCCAGTGCTCTCTCTTAACTGCTGAGCCAATTCTCCGTGTGGTGTTTCCGCGAAGTTATCTGGTGGGCTCTGGGTGAATTAGGAAGCTGTGAAGCCAGGGTGGAGGAGGGCGGACTCTCCCCACCTCGGTATTCTCTTTTCATGCTGAAACTAGATGGGCACACATACACTGTTGGCGCCGCAGAAGCTAATTCATCCTTTCCTCTGCTCCCTTCCTTCCCCCTCCCTCCCTCTATTTCTTTCTGTGTGTCTATGCAGGTGTACATGTGTATGTAAAGGTGAAGGTCCTACCTTAGCTGTTATTCTATCTCTTTGCCACAAACAAAGATGAGGCTTAGCTGGGCGGTGGTGGCGGACACCTTTAAACCCAGCGGGAGGCAGAGGCAGGTGGATCTCTGTGAGATTGAGGCCAGCCTGGTCTACATGAGCTAGTTCCAGGACAGGCTCCAAAGCTACAGCAAACCCTATCTCAAAGAAACAACAAACAAACAAAAAAGCAGGGTCTCATGTACCCCCCGGGTTTGACTTGAATTCAGTGTGTAACCAAGGGTGACCTTGAACTCCTGAACTTCTTCCTTTCTCAGCCTCCTGAGTGCTGGCAGAACGGAGGAGCACCACACCTTTCTCTTTCCTTTCTCTCTCCTCCTCTTCTTCCATCTCCTCTTCTTCTAATTTATTTATTATGCATGTGTGTCTGCAGGCCAGAAGAGGGCACCAGATCTTATTACCAATGGTTGGGTATGGCTCAGTGGTAGAGTACCTGCCTAGAATCCCCCAATAAAGGGTTGGGGTGTGGCTCAGTGGTAGAGCCCCTGCCTAGAATCCCCCAGTGAGGGGTTGGGGTGTCACTCAGTGGTAGAACACCTGCTTAGAATCCCCAGAGAGGGGCTGGGGTGTGTGGTTGGCAGGGTTTAGCAGTATCACACTTGCAAAGTATACAAGAGGCCCTAGGTTCAATATTCAATATTACAATCAATAAATAAATTTGAAAAATTAGGGAGCTGGAAATCCAGGTGTGCATGGCTTCATCCCCTCTTTAGGTTCTGGGGGCTGAAGAGATGGATTAGTGGTTAAGAGAACTTGCTGCTTTTGTAAAGCACTTCGGTTTGGTTTCTACTACCCACACAGTGACTCCCAACTATCTACAACTCCAGTTTCAGAGGATCTGATGCCCTTTTCTGCCCTCCACAACTACTAGACACACATGCATACATACAGGGGAAACACTCTGACCTCCACAGGAGCCAGGCACGTGTGCTCGCGCGCGCACACACACACACACACACACACACACACACACACACACAGAGACATTCATACATGTAAAATAAAATAGATAAACCTTTAAAAGATTTTTAAGTTCCTTAAGAGGTTATTGTAATGATGTAGGTCTGTAATTTCAACTACATTAGAGACTGAGGCAGGAGGATGACCAGCTAAGTTCCATCTGAACTGCACAGGATGACTGTATAAAAACAACAACAACAAAAAACTATATAAAAGAGAGCAGGAAAAATGACTTGGTGGATAAAGGGGTTTTCCCCACTGAGGCTGATGATCTGAATTGGGTTCCCTGGACCCATATGAAAGTGGAAGGAGACAACCAACTCCAGAAAGTCCTTTTCTGACTTCTACATGTGTGCCTTCTTAGCATACAAAATAAAAAAAAATGTAATAAGAATCTAAAACATTGAGCCGGGCAGTGGTGGCTCACGCCTTTAGTTTCAGCACTTGGGAGGCAGAGGCAGATGGATCTCTGTGAGTTTGAGGCCAGCCTGGTCTACAAGAGAGAGTTCCAGGACAGTCAAGACTGTTACAAAGAGAAACCCTGTCGCGAAAAACAAAACAAAACAAAAAAATCTAAAACATCATAATAGTAGCAAAGTTGTGGATGTAGCTCAGTGGTAGAGGCTCTAAATTCAATCCTTAGTGGGGGACAAAAGGACAAAGGCTTGTGGAGGAAGCCTGGCTTCCATCCCTGCAGAAAGTGCCATTCCCATCTCACCCATCAGGGGGCGCTACAGCTCCTCCACAGGTCCCTATCTTCATCTTGGAGGCACTTCCTTCCGCGTCCACCACTCGTCTTCGACGTTCCCAAAGACTCTTGGTTTCTCCTCAGCGCTGCCAGGGCACTTTGCAGCTCTCCATGGACAGGAGGGACTTTCCACTTTACCTTATCTATCCCAGGTTTATTTATTTTCCTTATCTGTGCTGCTGTGAGCAGCCCTGACTTTTCCCTGAGCCTCTCATCCCGGCATTGGCCCCCAGCAAAGGTACGAAGGGTTGGTAAATGAAGGAAAAAGCACAGAATCCCCGAAGGGAGTGGCTTGGGGCGAGGTGCAGTGGCAGAGCAAATGCATTTAGGATATGATTGGTGTTAAATGAAACCCAACACAGCCCTGTGTGCAGAACACAGGGTCTCTGAGCGGGGGAGGAGACAGGCAGGGTCCAATCGCTCCTAGACAAGCTTTCCTGGTGTTTGTGTCCTCATCTGGGAAGCCAGGAGGGAGAATACTCTGGAAGACTTCCTTGTTCTAGGACCCTGGTAATCTACACACCCGAGGGTCCATCCCTTTGTCTTCTTCCTCCTTCTCTTTTGTTGGATCTCTTCTAGTCCAAGCTAATTTGAACTCAGACTCACAAAGAATAATCTTGACATTTTGATCCTTCTGCTTCCACTTTCCAAGTGCTGAAAGCAGGCACCTGCCATCTCCTTGGTTTGGAGTTTCTAGGTTCTCTCTCTTCCTCTTTCTTTCCCTCCTTGTTGCTCTTTGTGATTCTGGGGCTGGAACCCAGGGCCTCACATACACTAGTCAAGCACTATATACCACTGAGCCACATTTCCAGTCCCTCCCTGGGGGATTCTAGGCAGGGGCTCTACCACTGAGCCACATTTCCAGTCCCTCCCTGGGGGATTCTAGGCAGGAGCTCTACCACTGAGCCACATTTCCAGTCCCTCACTGGGGGATTCTAGGCAGGGGCTCTACCACTGAGCCACACCCCAGCCCCTCACTGGGGGATTCTAGGCAGGGGCTCTACCACTGAGCCACACCCCAGCCCCTCACTGATGGATTCTAGGCAGGGGCTCTACCACTGAGCCACACCCCAGTCCCTCACTGGGGGATTCTAGGCAGGGGCTCTCCCACTGAGTCACATGACATTGCAGCACTGTCCGTTATGAAATGCCTGCTGAATCAATAGACCCTGAAAAGAAATAACTGGCAATGTGTAGCATGGGAAGAAGAAATCACAGGAAGACCTGGAGGAAGATGTTCCCTATAGAATAAGACTAGAGAGGAGCCTGGGGGCATGGCTCATGTCAGTAATTGGCACTCAAGAAGCTAAGGCAGGAGGATCACAAGTGTGAGGCAATCCTGAACTATATAAGGATCTCTTTCACAACTGTCTTAGCGTTTTATTGTTGTGAAGAAACACCATGACCATGGCAACTCTTATAAAGGGAAACATTTAATTGGGGCTGACTTAAAATTCCAGATGTTGAGTCTATTATGCTCACGTCAGGTGGCATGGTGGCATACAGGCAGACATGGTGCTGGAGAGGAGCTGAGAGTTCTAAATCCACATCTGCAAGCAGCAGAAGCAACTGTGTGCTACACTAAGCATAGCTTGAGCGTAGGAGACCTCAAAGTCCACCCTCCACAGTGACACACTTCCTCCTGTAAGGCCACAGCCACTCCAACAAAGCCACACCTCTTCTAATACCACCACTCCCTATGGGGCCATTCTCTTTCAAACCACCACTTAAACCAAATAAATAAAAGAGCCTATGGGTGGGGATACATGACAGAGACAGGAAGTTGGGGGCGCCAGATCAGGGGGAGTTTGGAAACCTCCGAACTGAGTCTGGAGGCTATAGGGCGCTATGGAGTGTTCTAGACCCATAGCAGCAGAAATGATGACCGGCTGAGTGTGTGGCTGGAGTTAGGGAGGTCCATGCACGGAATGATTCAGGCTACGGGGTGTGTGAGAAAGGATGGAGAGGAGGGGCCGGGGATGAACTGTCAGGGATCCTGCTGAGTTGGCATGGCTGCTCTGTGGATTGTCGGAAAGCCAGAAAGTGCTAAGGAATCTTTGCAGGTTTTGTTTTTGTTTTGTTTTTTTAAGATTTATTAATTTTTTATGTATACAACATTCCTTCCATGTATGCTTTCATGCCAGAAGAGGGCACCAGATCTCATTACAGATGGTTGTGAGCCACCATGTGGTTGTGGGAATTGAACTCAGGATCTCTGGAAGAGCAGTCAGGGCTCTTAACCTCTGAGCCATCTCTCCAGCCCCATCTTTGCAGTTTTGGAATATCAGTAGGAAGAAAATTCAGGGATAGGCAGGCGGCGGGAGATCAGGGAGAAAACTCCTGGGGCTCGTGGAGGAGGTGGGGGCTATGCATGGGGGCGAGAAGGATGGAGCTGGGCCTTTCTGGGAAGATACTGAGTTTCCAGACTGAAGAAGTGTGGGAGGTGTGGGTACCTGTGACAGCTGCAAAATTTGGAGCAAGAATTCATTCATTAGAGTAAAGAAAGGAAGGAAAATGGGGGCGGGGGTTAGAAAAGAACCTGAGATGAAGGAGGAGGATCAAGAGTTTGAGGATGGTCTAAAGAGATGGTTTAGTGGTTAAGAGTGCTGGTTGCATTTCCAGAGGTCCTGAGTTCAATTCCCAGCATCCCCATGGCATCTAAATACACAGTCATTGGTAAAGGGATCCACTGTGCAGATGTACATGAAGACAGCATAATCTTAATAATAAATATTTTTATCTTTAAGGTTTATTTTTAGATATATTGGTGTTTTGCCTGCATGTATGTCTATGTGAGGTCACCAGATCCCCTGGAACTGGAGTTACAGATCTTTGTGAGCTGCAATGTGGTTGCTGGGAATTGAACCCAGGTCCTCTGGAAGAGCAGCCAGTGTTCTTAACCACTGAGCCATTCCCCAAACCCCCAAAATTTCTTTTTATAAAGAGTTTGAGAGGCTGGGAAGTGGTGGTGCAGGCCTTTAATTCCAGCACTCAGGAGGCAGAGGCAGGCAGAGGCAGGTGATTGCTGTGAACTCGAGGCCATCCAGGCCTACAGAGTGAGTTTCAGGACAGACGGAGCTACACAGAGAAACCCTGTCTCAAGAAGAAGAGGAGGAGGAGGAGGAGGAGGAGGAGGAGGAGGAGGAGGAGGAGGAGGAGGAGGAGGAGGAGGAGGAGGAGTTTAATGACAGCCTAAGCTACATAGTCATCCCAGCCCAAACGATAATAAATAGCAAGAATATGTGTCAAAATAAAAAATAGTTTATACAAGACCTGATGATATGTTTTCTCCGTACACTTGCTCCCAACCAGCCGTTGAAGATGGGGTGTGGCTCAGCAATGGCGTGCTTAGAATCTCCCAGTGAGAGGTGGGGGCGTGATTCAGTAGTAGAGTTTGTGCAGACTGAGAGAGAGTGAAAGTGGGAGGGAGGGAGGGAGGAGAGTTGGCTTCGTGGGTGGTGAACTTGTCTAGAATGCAGGAAGCCCTGGGTTCCCTCGCCAGCACTGCATATAATTGGCATGGTGGTGCACTTGGGAGGCTGAGAGAGAAGGATCAAGAGTTCAAGGCCATCCTTAGCTACCTAATGAGTTGAGACCAGCGAAGGACCAATGTCTTAAAAAGAAAAGCAAAAAGAAAAGGGTCAGGCAGGGTTATAAAGTGTGTCGCTCGACTTCCAGTCTCCTAGGGTGGAGGATGAGAGGTCTGGGTGCTTCTGACCTGGCCCTCTTCCCTCAGATGTGCAGCGGAGGAAGAGCCCAGTGTGTGGCTTTGTGACACCCCTGCAGGGGTCTGAAGCAGATGAGCACCGGAAACCTGAGGTAGCTGTTGATGGACTGCCCATCCCTCTGGTTATCCACCCTAAGGTTCCCTCCGCGGTTGGGTGTGAGATGGGATCTGGGAGGACCAACCACTTAGAGCATCACCCTGAGCCCTGACATCTGCCCTCCCCCAGGCTGTCGTCCTGGAGGGCAATTACTGGAAGCGGCGCATCGAGGTGGTGATGCGCGAATACCACAAGTGGAGAATCTACTACAAGAAGCGGGTCAGTGGGACTGGCAGGGGCAGAGCGTCCGCTTGGGGCCTATAAGAGCCCTGGAGGGGAATCCCATGGTCCCACCCTAACCTATATCCGCGAACCACCCCTTTAAGTCTCAGCATGATAGCCACAGGGTCTCCCCAGGGCCAGTTTCTCTCCCCGGTGGTGGGAAGGGACCGGGCTGGGGGGAGGGGGGGAAATGCGGGTGGAGGGGGCGTGGCTCAGTGGGGAGAAGGGATTCAGGGTCCAATTTTGTGTCCCCACAGCTCCGTAAGTCCAGCAGGGAAGGGGATCTTCTGGCTCCCAAGCAGGTGAGTGTTCAGTAAGCCTTGCTGGGCATCAAGGAAGGGCATCCTGGGAAGTTGGAAACTGGAAAATCGAAAATGGCTGCCTGGCTGACCAGGACAGAAAAGGGAGAGGTAACTGGGTGTGAGAGGAATAGGCGGTGCTGTTGATGACTTCAACTTTCTCTTCTTAGGAAGATCTTAGGAAGGACTGTCGTGAGTTCCAGGCCAGCCTGAGTTAGATTATGAGTCCAGCGCCAGTGTCGGCTGCAGAGTGAGGAGTCCTTAAGACAAGCAAACAAAACAAACAAACAAACAAACAAACAGAAAAAAGAAAGGAAAGAAAAGCTAGCAGATGGTGGGAGGCCTAAGGGAAAAGCATCCACAGGACAGAAGTTTCAGACAGAAGAAACCAGCAGACGGAAAGCCAGGCTAAGGCAGAGGCAGGAGGATTGCAAACTGAAGGTCAGTTCAGGAGCTCTGAAGCTAGCTTGGAGGCCGTCTTCACGAACAAAAAGAAAAACAACTAAAACTTGGCTCGTGGGTGCACACCAGCAGCGCTGCCGCTAAGGAGGTAGAGGCGGTAAGGTAGGGAGTTTAAGGCTATCCTCTGCTACACGGAGAGTCCAGGCTAGCCTGGGCTACCTGACACCCTGCCTCCAAAAATTAAAGCCAACAAGATGTGATGGTGCATGCTTTTAATCCCAGCGCTTGGGAGGCTGAGGCTGTTGGGTCTTTGTGGGTTTGCAGCCTGGGTTACATAATGAGTCCCAGGCCGACTAGGGCTATATAGTGAGACTCTATCTTTTTTTATTTGCTTTTTGAGACAAGGATTTTTTTGTATAATAGCCTTGGCTGTCCTGGAACTCGCTCTGTAGACCAGGCTGTCCTTGAGTTCACAGAAATCCTCCTGTCTCTGCCTCCCAAGTGCTAGGATTAAAGCTGTGTGCCTCGACTGCCGGGCTGAGGCTCTCTATCTTTAAAAAAAATAAAATAAAATAAAAAGCCAAACTACAGCCTGGAGAGCAGGAAGGGCTATTGGCTGGCCATCCTGGTCTTCTTCCTAGAGTTGTTAGGGGCCAATAGGATGACTTGACCTTTTAGCCAGGCCCTCCAAGGTGCTGTCTTTTAGGGCTTTCTCTCCAGGGTGGGGAATCACCTCATCCTCAGGCAGGGGTAACATGGAGGAGCAGGGCAGTGACCTCTGTGTCCTGCCAGGTGGAAGGTGGGTGGCCGCCACCAGAGCGATGGTGCGAACAGCTCTTCTCCAGCGTGGTGCCCGTGCTGCTTGGAGGCTCCGAGGAGGAGCCCGGGGCTCGACAGCTTCTGGACCTCGACTGCTTCTTGTCCGATATATCCGACACACTCTTCACCATGACACAGCCCAGCCCCTCATCCCTGCAGCTACCCCCAGAAGATGGTGAGGAAAGAAAGGGGAAGGGGGAGAGGGGCTGAGCCGTCTCCCCTGCCTGCCACTTCCAACCTCACCATCGTCCCTTCAGCTTACGTTGGCAATGCTGACATGATCCAGCCAGACCTGACGCCACTGCAGCCCAGCCTGGATGACTTCATGGAGATATCAGGTGGGACAGGTCCTTCATCAGGCGGAAGGACAGACCGAAAGGGTCAGTCTAAGAAAAAAAAAATCCTGGGAGACTATAAGGCTTTGTGTAGTGGGAGGATGAACGAACGGCGTTGTAATTGTGTGTGTGTGTGTTTGTACATACGTGGTGTTCCCAAGAGCTTATGCCTACTAGGCAGGTGACCTACCACTGAGCCATGCCCTCCAGCCCCTCACTGGGGGATTCTAGGCAGGTGCTCTACCACTGAGCCACACCCCAGTCCCTCACTAGGGGATTCTAGGCAGGGGCTCTACCACTGAGCCACACCCCAGCCCCTCACTGGGGGATTCTAGGCAGGGGCTCTACCACAGATCCTTTATGGTCTAACGTGGGAGAGTCCTTGGGTTTAATTCTGAGCACTTCATAAGCCACTGTGACTGACAAGAGAATTCCAAGGGTCAAATTTCTCTGAGTCTTTTTTTTCTTGAGAAGGGGTTTCTCAGTGTAGCCCTTGCTTTTCTGGAACTCACTATGTAGACGAGGCCTTGAACTCATAGAGATTTGCCCACCTTTGCCTATTGAGTACTGGGATCAAAAGCGTGTGCCTCTACATCTGGCTTAGAAGCATCAAATCTCTTAAAGTGGGGCTGGAGAATTGGCTCAGCAGTTGAGAGAGAGCACTGGCTGTTCTTCCAAAGGTCCTGAGTTCAATGCCCAGCAACCACATGGTGGCTCATAACCATCTGTAATGAGGTCTGGTGCCCTCTTCAGGCCTGCAGGGATACATGCAGACAGAACACTGTATATATAATAAATAAAAATACATCTCTTAAAGCATTCTAGACACTGGTAAGTTTCTCAGACTCCTCTCTTTTCCCGCACTACTGAGTTACTGATGTGTTTCTAGATATCCTATCCATGTCAGTATGAGCCCATGAGGACTAAACCTCTTTCTCTCTCCTGTCTCTGGTTTTTCTTTTGAAAAACAGACAGGTGTCTTAGGGTTTTACTGTCGTGAAGAGACACCATGGCCATGGCAACTCTTTTAAAGGAAAGCGTTTAATTCGGCTGGCTTACAGTTCGGAGGTTTAGTCCATTGTCATCAGGGCAGGCTATGGCGTCATGTAGGCAGGCATGGTGCTGGAGCAGTAACTGATCAAAGGCAGCAAGAAGAGACAGTGACGCTGGGCCTGGCTTAAACTTTTGAAACCTCAAAGCCCGCAGGCTCCCAGTGATACACTTCCCCCAACAAGACCACACCCACTCCAACGAGGCCACACCTCCAATAATGCCACTCCCTATGAGCCTACTGGGGCCATTTCATTCAAATGTCCACCCTAGTTTTCTTTCTGTTGTTGTAACAAATACTCTGTCAAAAAGCAGCTTAGGGAAGGAAAGGGTTTAGCTTCTTTTCTGGGAAGTCCATCACTGAGGGAGGTCAGGGCAGGAACTCAAGCAGGAACCATGGAGGAACAAGCTTAGGGTCCTCGTTGGGATGACTGTTGCTATCATGAACACCATAGCCAACAGCAGCTTAGGGAGGAAAGAGTTTATCTGGCTAAACTTCTGCATCACAGTCCATTGCTGAGGGAAGTCAGGACAGGAACCTGGAGGCAGGAGCTGATGCAGAGGTCATGAAGAGGTTGCTGCCTGTTGTTGGTTTTTCATGACTTGCTCAGCCTGTTTTCTCATTAGAAACTTGAGTCCCCTGCCCAGGGGAGACTCCAGCCACAATGGCTTGGGCCCTCCCTATCAACCATGAATTAAGAAAATGCCCTACAGGCTTGCCTACAGCCTGATCTTAAGGAGGCGTTTTCTCAATCGAGGCTCCCTCAAGTAGGCATAAAATGAACCAGCACAATTAGATACCTCCTATGTCAATTAACAATCAAGACAGAAGGGCAGCCTGATCTAAGCAGTCCCTTGGTCATGGCCCCTTTGCTCTAGTAAACCATCGTTGACAGATAAAGTTAGCTAGGTTATGCAGTCCAGGCTGGCCTCAAACTTGCTGATGCCAAAGCTGCTCTGAACTCTAATCTTCCTGTCTCTGGCATTAGAGGACTAGAGTGTGTATTTATCACCATGCCCACAGTGTGTGCCCTCTCCTTTTTCTTCTCTCTCTCCATCCTCCACATCCCACTTACTTGAGATAGAATTTCACTATGTAGCCCAGAATGGCCTTGTACTCAAGATCCTTCTGTCTCTACCTCCCGTACCGGCATTAGAGGACTAGAGTGTGTATTTATCACCATGCTCAGAGTGTGTGCCCTCTCCTTCTCCTCCCTCTATCTGCCACATTCCACTTACTTGAGATAGAATTTCACTATGTAGCCCAGGATAGCCTTATACTCATGATCCTTCTGTCTCAGACTCCTGAGTGCCTGGATTCCAGGTGTGGGTCACAAGGCCTGGTACAGCTTGCTCCCTGTTTTTCAATGGGGTCTTTCTTCCCAGAGTACTGTATTTTTTTTCTTTGCTGATTGTATTTCTTTCTTCCTTTTTTATTGTTGTTTGCTTTGTTTGTTTTTCAAGACAGGGTTTCTCTGTGTAGCCTTGGCTGTCCTGGAACTCGTTCTGTAGATCAGGCTAGCCTCGAACTCAAGAGACCCTCCTGGTTGCTGGTGCCGTGTGCCACCATTGCCCGGGCCTGCATGTATTTCTTGCTCATTGCTCCTTGTAGGCATGCATTTAGGAGCCTTCAGAGCTGTGCTGGGGGTCACTTGGAGGTCAGCTGGGGGGTCAGGAAAATATCAGGGTTGAGCTGAAGAGCTGAGTCTCAGGGAAGCTTCATTCAGTGACAAGTCCCCTTCCAAGCTCCTTCCTTACAGGGTCCTGGGCCTGTCATTCAAGAGGTGAGGCCAATCACATGAGTACTAGGGAATGAGGAACCACCCCTACCCCCACCCCCTGCCTTAGTCCTGGGAGGGTGGGGTCTGCCAGGGGCAGAAGTGTTGATGACAGTGCCCTGGAAGCCGACCTGCCCCCAAGGACAGCAGCTCCATCTTGTCCCACAGACCCCTACCACAGGTAGGAGCTCAGGTGTGCCCACCCAGGCTCTGGGCAAAATGCAGGGGTGTTGGAACTTGCAGTAACCTTTCAGTCAATGCCAGGTGGACGATGTTTGGGGGCGAGCATGGCTCTCCCAGAGCAGGTGGTTACAGTGACCCTCTGGAGCTGGCTTTGCTCAGGGAGAGCCTCGAGCCACCAGGGTTTCCATTCTGTCCTCATTCTGGAAACCCTGCTGAAGGTGAAAAATTCTACAGAGGCGGGGCGGGGGGGGGGGGCTGGGGAAGGGCAGGTGCAAGGACAGAGAGTGATTGGTTAGTGTGAGGACCAGGCCCGGAAAGAACTGGGGCTTGATGGGAAGCTCTCTGGAGGCCACCTGGAACAGGTGTGAATAAGGGGAAGGTGGCTGTTTTGGCATGATGTGTTTGCCACCAGACAATGCTCTAATCTTGGACTTCGCGTGGTCCTTGGGGGATAGGGTGGAACTCTGGTGACCACTTTCTGGTCCCTCCGTAGATCCCTTTGTAAAAAGTGGGGGCACAGGGCAATATAAAACCACTTCTGATACTGGGAGAGATGTGGGCATGGCAGATGTGTTCTCAGTCATATCCAGACATCCAGGGACAGATATCCAGGGACAAGGTAGACAGGTGCTTCCTGTCACTGCATACTGATACTCAGAACCTGTTTGGTTTTTCTGGCCAGGCAGAATCACCTAAGACAAACACCCACGTGTATACAGACATGTCATGCACAACACATTTGCAAGCTCAAACATATATTTATACACACATATCACCACATACATACACACATGCACACACATATATAGAAAACTAACACACTCATACATGCTCATACACATGGACAAACACATAAGCATATATACGTACACACACGACAACATACATACATGTATATATACTATAAATATACACACGTTTACACATATAGAAGCCTACATGTATACATACATATACACATGTGCACAGCATACACGTGTATATATACATTCACATGTATACATATGCTCTCAGACATGTATGTACACATATGCACACACATATACAGGTTACACTCTCCATATACACTCTCAACATACATGCATACACAAATACACATACCACAGAGACATATATAATACCACATAGACACACACATACCATATAGACATATACATATGCACACCCTGACCCTATGACCTTCTCAAACTCACTTGGTCTTGAGAGGCGGCTTGTGTTAAAAGGTCTGACCAGCTCTCCTGGCTTGGGATTCTGAAGTGAAAATGGGGGAGCATAGCTCACCAAACCCTGTGGGGAGCTACTATGGTCTGCTCTGACTGAGATCTTGGGCACAGAACACATGCTGGTCAGGGTCAGAGAAAGGTGGCCGGAAGGGAGCGGGTAGGCGGGTGTCGCCCCAGCCCGGGATGTGGTTAGGCTGTGAGCAGCCTGCTTCCCAAAACCAGAATAGCCCAGAACTTACACAACCCATACCCTAAACAATCTGGCTGCCTTGCCTGCCTCTCCTATAAGCTTTTCAGGCTTCCTGGCTCCCTAGCACTCACACTCCAAGTCTGAGCCCACTCTGTGTTCCCCAAATGTCAGCCTAGGCTCCGCTCTTACAGCCTCAACTTAATGATCTTCCAACAAGTCTAACCTATGCCTGACCCACTGACCTCATGAACCTGCTCACCCTTGATTCATCCCTGACACACTGAGGCAACTCCCCTGTACCCCACCTTTTTCCTTCCCAGAACCTCTCTATGACCTCTTCTTTCTAGAATGCCAACAGTGTTAAAATGAGGAGCAGACACAGGGAGAGGAAGTGAGCCCAGACTGGGGCGCCATGGGTAGGCAGCTTCCTGGGGTCCCTGCTCGCTCCCTCCCAGAGCCCAACATCTCTCCCAAGACCATCCTGCCAATCTCCTACTGGTCTCTAGTGCAGCTTCCCCTGAGTGTGACAGACACCGTTCCACAGTCTTCATGGAAACTTTCCACCTCTCCTGGTCCCTATCCTACCTCTGCCCAGCATGGGGACTGTATCAAAGGCCTAGCCTGAGTTCTTAATATCATTTGCTCCCCTATGTGTCCCAATTACAGATTTCTTCACCAATTACCGCCCCCCACAACCGCCCACATCCTCAAACTTCCTGGAGCCCCCCAGCTTTGGCCCCATGGCTGACTCCCTCTTCAGCAGTGGAATCCTGGGCCCAGAGATGCCACCACCAGCCTCCGCTTCCTCCTCTTCGGGGATGACCCCTCTTTTAGGGACTACCCGCCTACAGGTGAGTGTATCCTGTTTTGTGCAGCCTTCCCAGGACCTCTGAGAGCTAGCTCTGGCTCTGCCTGGGGCCAGGAAGTAGCTAAACACTTTCTTGGGCAGCCAGGAAGAAGAGATCTTGGGAGAGCACAGCCAGCAGAGAAGACCCTACAAAGCAGAACTAGATGAATTGAATGAGAGAGAGGTAGAGGAAGGCAGAGGGCGTAAGAACCACAGAACAGGGCACAATCCAGAGGAGGGGTTTCTTGTCATTGTTTTTTTGGTTTGGATTTGGGTTTGAAGACATGGGTAGCCTTGAACTCACAGAGATCAGCCTGCCTCTGCTTCTCGAGTGCAGGGATTAAAGGTGTGTGCCACCCTGCTTGCCCAACATTCTGGGTCTGAGTGAATGGGCTGATGAAGGGCAAGCCAGCTGGGAGGGAGAGGCAGGAGTGTGTACATGGAAGCAGGATGGGAGTGAGTGTGTGTGTGTGTGTGTGTGTGTGTTTAGGCAACTGTGAGTTGACATCTTGTTTCAAGAACTCTGATACCCATACCAGTCCAGAAGTCATTTCCCTGCAGTTGTTAGCTGTCTCTTCTAGTTTCATTTCTGTGCTAAAATACCCTGAGGGAAAGCAAGTTAGAGGGAGAAAGGGGGTTTCTTTCAGCTAGGAGCCCCAGGTTACAGACCGTCAGTGTGGGGCAGTCAAGGCAGGAGCTTCCAACAGTCACACCACATCTACAGTGAAGACCAGAGAGAAATGGCGGCGAGCATGCTCACTTATGTTCTGCTCCACTTTACTCTGACACAGTTCAGAATCCCTTGCCTAGGGAATGATGCCTCCCACCGTGGGCTGGGTCTTTCCGTATCACCTGACTTAATGAAGATACTCCCCAATAGACACGCCCACAGGCCAACCTAACATGGCAGTCCCTCACTGAGACTCTTCCCAGGTGGTCCTAGGTTGTGTCCAGTCCGACCGTTAAGCCTAACCACCACAGAGTCCTTTTCTCCTCTCAAGGAACTTCTCACACGCTTTTGTAGTTGATTGTAAGAGGTCTGTCTCCTCCACTGGACAGACAACTTCTTGCTGGAAGGGCTGTTTTGGCCACCACTGCATTCTCTGTACCTAGTGGTTTCCACACACGGAAAGGGTTGCCCGGTGAATGAATGAATGAATGAGAGTACAGAGAGACGTGTGTGGCAGTAAATGGAAAGATCGCTGTAGAAAATGGCGCCTACGTGTGTGGGTAAGTGAATGCAAAGGAAATGGCAAGTGGTCGGATGCCCACATAAACAGTTTGGTAGACTGATTGAACTATCGGGTGCCTGGGCTGGGGATACCTGGCTTTGCGAATGGATGGATGATTTGTTATGTTAGTGTTTGGTGAATGTGCGGGTGGTTGATGAATAGACAGATGGAGTACGAACGGGTTGATGGGAGAATTAAGAGAATGCACATGGTCGGATCTCTTGGTAAACGGCTGGCTACCTGTGGGCTAGAGCAGTAGCCAGTCTCATCACGGTGCTGCTACATCTAGGAAAGCAACCCCACGGAAAGAGTGATTTTGCTTGTGATTTCAGAGGCTTGAGTCTGTCATGGGGGAGGAGGTGAGACAGAGCAGAGAGGCTAGGAGGAAGAATGCCTTCACTAGAGGGCTTCAATCCCCACCCCCACTTATTCCACCTGGGCTCCCAGACTGTGGGCTGGCATTCATGGTGTGTCTCACCCCCATATCAGTTACCTTGTCCCTTGCTGTGGCATACTACCTGGCAAAAAGCAACATAAGGAAAGGTTTCTTTTCTTTTTCTTTCTTTTTTTTTTTAAATATTTATTTATTTATTATGTATACAATATTCTGAATATGTGTGTATGTCTGCAGGCCAGAAGAGGGCACCATACCCCATTACAGATGGTTGTGAGCCACCATGTGGTTGCTGGGAATTGAACTCAGGACCTCCGGAAGAGCAGGCAATGCTCTTAACCTCTGAGCCATCTCTCCAGCCCTTCTTTTTCTTTCTTTTTTTTTTTTCCTGTGGTTTTCGAGACAGGGTTTCCCTGTGTAAACAGTCCCGGCTGTCCTCGAATTCACTTTATAGACCAGGTTGGCCTTTAACTCACAGAGATCCGCCTGTCTTTGCCTCCCCAGTGCTGGGATTAAAGGTGTGTGTCACCATGCCCAGCACAAAAGTTTTCTTTTGGACCGTGGTTTAAGGGATACAGTGGAGAGGGCATGACAGCGGCATGGCGAGGCAGCTGATCAGACTGGGTCAGGGTACAAGTCAGGTACCTGGCTTGCATGCTTACTTCTATTTGATGATAATGATGATGATGATGATGATGGTGGTGGTGGTGGTGGTGTGTGTGTGTGTGTGTGTGTGTGTGTGTGTGTGCGTGTGCGTGTGCGTGTGCGTGTGTGTACAGGCATGATGTGGAGGGGTATGCCTGACATAGTATACATGTGGAGGTCAGAGACCAACTTGAAGGTAACAATTCTTCTCTTGCACCATGGCACCATGTGGGCCCCAGGGACTCGAGTCAAGGCTTGGTAGTAAGTGTTTTGCTCACTGAGCCATCTTACCAGTCCCCCTGCTTACTACTTTTTAATTTATTTTGTGTACGTTCACAAATGTGTGTGTGTGTGTGTGTGTGTGTGTGTGTGTGTGTGTGTGTGGGTGCCATATGGACATCAGAGAATAACTTCCAGGAGCTGGTTCTCTCCTTCCCCCATGTGAGTTCCTGGGATCAAACTCAACGCATCAAGCTTGGCAGCAAGGTGCTTTCAGTTCCTGAGACATCATGCTAGCCCACTTTCAATTCCGTCTGGGTTCCCATCCCCATGAAGTAGTTCTACCCACACCCAGGAGTCTTCTCTCTCAATTAACCCTCCCTGGAAACATCCTCAGAGACACACCTGAGAGCTGTGTTTAACTGATGCAGTACCCATGTCTTAATGGAATCGAGTTGACCATGGAACTTAACCAGCCCACCCTACCCTCTTCATTTAGCCCCTCTGGGAATGCCCTCCACAAAACACCAGTGTGCCTCACCAATCTTCTAGGCGTTCCTTAGAACTACCCATCCAGATTAGCCATCACATCTGGGGGTGGAACAGAGAGATGCATGAGTTCATAGATGAGAGAATACATAGGTAAATGGATGGATGAGTGGACAGGTGGGTAGATGGCTAATACATAGATTAACGGGCAAGTTAGTGGGGTGAGCAGGTAGATAGGTGGTTGGATGAATGGATAGTTGGTTGAATGGGTGGATAGATGGGTGGATGGTTGGATAGATAGGTGGTTGGATGGATGGATGGTTGGATGGGTGGATGGTTAAATAGATGGGTGGATGGTTGGATTGATGGGTGGTTGGACGGATGGATGGATGGATGGATGGATAGTTGGTTGGATGGGTGGATAGATGGGTGGCTGGGTAGATGGATGGATAAAGAATGAACAATGAGATTGGTGAATGAGTTAGCGCTTTGATGGATGAAGAGTGGATAACTGGAAGGGTAGACTGGTGGTAATTAGCAAACAGATGGATAGGTAAATGAAGACTAGATTGATAGCTGTATTGGATAAATTATCTGGTGGGCGAATGGATCACAAATTATCAGTAAGACTGATTTGCCATGCCTAATTTGTGCACACAATCTGTACTAGGCTATGGTTGTACATTAGGTTATGATTTCCAGTGTGTGCATGTGTGTGCACATGTGTGGATCAGTTCTCCTGTGTCCTCAGTACCCAGTCCAGGACATAGCCAGGACAGAGGTTTCCCGGTGAGTACAGGCAGGTCCCTCCCCTGCTCTTGTGAGTATCATCCTGTCTCTCCTACCCCTCACCTAGGCTCGGAACAGCTGCCCTGGACCCTTGGACCCCAGTACCTTTATGAGTTCTGACTTCCTTCTTCCTGAAGACCCAAAGACCAAGATCCCACCTACTCCTATGCCTCCTCCTCTCCTTCCATACCCCACCCCTGTCAAGGCGCAGAGCTTAGAGCCCTGCACCCCAGCTCACTTCCCTACAATGGCTCCACCTCCCACTTTGTTGACAGAAGAGCCCCTCTTCTCCGCCAGGTTCCCCTTCACCACAGTCCCACCTGCTCCAGGAGTGCCTACTCTTCCTGCTCCTACCACTTTCATTCCCACACCACAGCCTGGCCCTAGCCCTGGCCCCACCCCTTTCCCTGTAGACCATCTGCCCCCTGGGTACCCAGAGCCTGCCTTTAGGCCTCACTTCACCATGCCTCAGGATATGCAGCCCAGATGCAAGCCCACCACCCCGTCCCCAGGCCGACAGAAAGCCAGTCCCCCTACCTTGGCCCCTACCACTGCCAGCCCTACCGCCACCGCCAGAGACAACAACCCCTGCCTTACACAGCTTCTCAGGGCAGGTGAGATGGGGGAGGCAGGTGGACAAGGTGCTGGGAGGGAGTGGGCAAGCTACTAGGGCAGAAGGCTAGGGTTCTAGGGTGAGCTTGGGGGCAGAGAGAGGGTGGAATGATGTTAGAGACTGGAGCTATATCTTATAGGGTGCGTGGGCTGCTGGGGAGCAAGACGGGGTCTTAATTGGTGATGGACTTGATTGGGCCAGTCTAGTGGTCCTCATAATACTGCCTGTACCCAGCCAAGCCTGAGCAAGCACTGGAACCTCCACCTGTGCCCAGCACCCTCCTCCGGCCCCCAGAGTCTCCGGTAAGATGGTGGGCACTGGGATGTAAGGGTCAGTCTAGGGCCTTTACCCCAACTCTCTGCCCTTCTCCATCCCAGCAGGATACAGTCTCTGAATTCCCCCGTGCCCGTGCCTTCTTTCCCCCAATCCCGGCCCCTACACCACCTCAGCCACCTCCAGGCCCAGCCACATTGGCCCCTCCCAGGTCCCTGATTGTCCCCAAAGCAGAGCGGCTCTCACCCCCAGCACCCAGCGGTAAATAGGGGCAGGAGGGATTGTGGGTCTTAGAGGAAGGAGGGAGGGGAAAGATGAGGGGGGCTGTGAATGGGATCGGAATGACAGGACGGGGCAAGGGGACCTTCTCTCTTGTGTGTCCTTCTGTTCGGGTCTGTCCCTGCCACAGGCAGCGAGCGGCGATTATCAGGGGATCTCAATTCCATACCACCCCCGGGGGCACTGAGTGTCCACCTATCGCCCTCTCAACCTATCTTAAACCGGGGTCGCGTAGACAACAACAAGGTATGTACAGTCTCCTGACCCCCGAGATGCAATTGCTACCAATCCTACCCCCGGCTTCCTTTAGCCTCATCTCACGGTCTGATTTCCAAGATGGAGAACCGGCGCATCACACACATCTCTGCTGAGCAGAAGAGGCGTTTCAATATCAAGCTAGGATTTGACACCCTCCACGGACTTGTGAGCACACTCAGTGCCCAGCCCAGTCTCAAGGTGAGCCCCTAGCCAGAGATGCACATTCCCTTAGAGTCATGGAGCCCCTCCTTGGACCAACACCCAACACCAGATCCCAGGGCCTGCCAGCACAGAGGCCCACACTGGTGGCGCCCGCAGGTGAGCAAAGCAACAACACTACAGAAGACTGCCGAATACATCCTAATGCTGCAGCAGGAACGGGCGGCCATGCAGGAGGAGGCGCAGCAGCTGCGGGATGAGATAGAGGAGCTCAATGCCGCCATCAAGTAAGCAGGGGTGAAGCTCAGCAGAACACCTGCCTAGAATCCCCCAGTGAGGGGCTGGGGTGTGGCTCAGTGGTAGAGCCCCTGCCTAGAATCCCCCAGTGAGGGGCTGGGGTGTGGCTCAGTGGTAGAGCCCCTGCCTAGAATCCCCCAGTGAGGGGCTGGGGTGTGGCTCAGAGGTAGAGCACCTGCCTAGAATCCCCCAGTGAGAGGCTAAGGTGTGGCTCAGTGGTAGAGCCCCTCCCTAGAATTCCCCAGTGAGAGGCTAAGATGTGGCTCAGTGGTAGAGCCCCTGCCTAGAACGCCTCATTGAAGAGCTGGGGGTATGGCTCAATGATAAAATGCTTTACTAAAAATATACCAGAATGGGGCTGTGGGGTGTGGCTCAGTGGTAGACCAACTGCCTAGAATCCTCCAGTGAGGGACTAGACACATGATTTGTGATAGGGCGCTTGCATAGCAGATGCAAGAACTGAGTTCCATCTCCAACACCTTAAAAAACAAACCAAGGGGCTGGAGAGATGGCTCAGCAGTTAAGAGCAATGGCTGTTCTTCCAGAGGACCTGGGTTCAATTCCCAGCATCTACATGGCAGCTCTTACTGCCTATAACTCTAGTTTCAGGGGATCAGACAACTTCACACAGACATATATGTAGGACAAACACGAAGGCACAGGAAAAGAAATAAATACATAATTAATTTTTAAAAAAGGCTGCCTCAATAAATATCAATTAAAAAAACAAGGCTGGTGTAGTGATGTACACCTTTAATCTCAGCACTCAGGAGGTAGAGGCAGGCAGATCTCTGTGAGTTCAAGGCCAGCCTGGTCTACAAAGCGAGTTCCAGGACAGCCAAGGCTACACAGAGAAACCCTGTCTCAGAAAAAACAAACAAGCAAAAAGTACTTAAGAGCTGAGATAAAGGAGGCACGTCCTCACACTCCCTGACTTTTTCCATCCATAGCTTGTGCCAGCAGCAGCTGCCAGCCACTGGGGTGCCCATCACACATCAGCGCTTTGACCAGATGCGCGACATGTTTGATGACTATGTCCGGACCCGCACACTGCACAACTGGAAGTTCTGGGTAGTATCCTTAACTTGGGCTGATGGCCTGAGGGTAGTGGTGGCTGCTGTTGCTACAGTCAGACCAGGCTGTGTATTAGACCACAGGCTGAGCCGTAGGACCCCAGGAAATGGGCTTTGGTTCTGCCCTCTGTTGTCAGGCCCTGGGATTGCAAGAATGCATGTCAGCTGAGAGGGAGGGGGAGCAGGGTGGGGGTGAGGGTGGTAATGCAGTTGGGAGACGTCCCTGAAGGCGGTCTGGAAATATCTAAAGTCCAAGTCGTGCTAGGTCTAGAGAAGGCAGGACATCCACTTTTTCCTGAATCCTGGGTTGAGTTGTGTTTGATTTCCCATACTAGAGATCGGTCAGGAGCTCCATTCCAGCCCTCTTTTAGCTTTTTATTTTAAGACAAATTTTCACTAAGTTGGCTAGGGTAGTCCCGAACTTGTGATCCTTCTGCCTCAGTCTTCTGAATGGCCGGAATTTCAAGCCTGTGCCATCAGGTCAGTATTTATGTTCTTGACTGAGCCTAGAGATGTGGGATGGGCTAATACAGAATGAGGGCTCTGGAGGAACTAAGCGGAAGGATAGAGAGATGAATGAACAACCCTTGGCAGGGAGAGAGGGGGGCAGAGTGACTTCCCATAGCGTTCACGATTAGACAGTGACAGGCTTTTTTTGGCACTGACTTGGGGCCAGTGTCATAGCTGTTTGTGAGGTGGTGGGGTCTTGTCTGGATCACTGGTGTGTTCCTTGACTCCAAGCCCAGTTCAGCATCCTCATCCGGCCTTTGTTTGAGTCCTTCAATGGGATGGTGTCTACCACAAGCTTACACAGCCTCCGCCAGACCTCACTGGCTTGGCTAGACCAGTACTGTTCTCTGCCTGCTCTCCGACCAAGTACGTGAGCCATCTTCCTGCCTACTAACATGTGAGACCTTGCAGAGCACCTACCTAGAATCCCCCAGTGAGGAGCCGGGAACATGGCTCAATGATAGAGCACCTGCCTAGAATCCCTCAGTGAGGGGCTGGGGACTTGGCTTAGCAGAACACTTACATCATCATGCACAAGACCCCGAGTTCAGTCTCCAGTATCTCACACACACACACACTTGTGGGGCTTCAGAGCAGAGTTCAAGCCCAGCCTGCTTGGTTCCCAAGTCTAGTCTATCTTGAATACAGCTTAGGGTTTGAGGCCATTCCACCATATCACACCCTGGATGGTCCTTGAGTCTCTAAAATACCTAAAGGAAGAGGTGCTGGGAACAGCCACCTGTTTAGCTAACTGGTATTTTCCCCCCCATGTTCTTGACTCCACCCCTAACTCCTCTTCTTCCAGCTGTCCTGAATTCCCTTCGCCAGCTCAGCACGTCTACCAGCATCCTGACCGATCCGAGCCGTGTGCCTGAACAAGCCACACGGGCAGTCACTGAGGGTACCCTGGGCAGACCATTCTAATCCTGGTGAAAGTTTCCAACTCCCAGGGCTAACTCGTGGGCACTCCCCTCTTGATCCTGGCTAACTGCTTCCCTGAGAGTCTAGCAGGTTCCAGGGTTGACACTTACCACCTCCTGTGGATGGAAAAGAACCCAGTTCCCATCCCTGCACTATACGGATGCTGTGCGTTCTGGTGACTCATACTCCATCCTTGGGCCTCTATCTAATCACAGAGGACCCCAAAGGCATTAGCAGCTGTGACGCTGGGGACCTAAGCCAGCCACTCAGGGAGCTCTGAGGAGAGATGAGGTCAACCTGTTTCCTCATGACTCCCTGCTTTCGGACAAAGGGCATCACCCTTCCTTTGTTCCTGAGCAGGGAGGCAGAACAGGAGATTTCCCTCTCTTTGCCCCTGCACTGGCGACATGGGGAGCTGTAGGGTGGGCTCCCTGGGTGACCACTGAGATATGATGTCAGGAGCGATCAGGGCAAGGGGCAACCAGAGCTGGGTAGGCATCTTGCATGTATGTAGATGTGTGTGTGCGTATGTGGATTTTATAAAAAAAAAATATTCTTGAACAATAAAAGCAAAACTATCTGCAAGGGTGTTGGTGTGATGGCAGCACATCTCACTGTGGAACACAGAGAATGGGTCGTAGCCCCAGGTGACTTTATAGGGGCCCTGTGGGTCATAAACCACCTGTGAGGGTTTTTTCATTTGCTTGGGTGCAGATGAAGTCACCCATGCTTGTACATGGAGGCCAGAGGCTGATCTGAGTATCTTTCTCATTGCTCTCCACCTTCTTTTAAAAGGTTTCAAACAAGATTTTAGGGCTGGGCATAGTGATGCACACCTTGAATCCCAGCACTTGGGAGGCAGAGGCAGGTGGATTTTTATGAGTGAGGCCAGCCTGGTTTATATAGTGAGTTCCAGGCCAGTCAGCCAGAAATACATATTGAGACACAGTTTACATATATATACATGCATACATACAGAGTTACATATATGTATCATATTTGGGGGGATTTTTTTTTGAAGCAAGGACTCTGTTGTTGTCTTGGCTGTCCTGGGACTTGCTATGTAGACCAGACTGGTTTCGAACTCATAAAGATTATCCTGCCTCTGCCTAAATTTTTTTAAATTTTCTGTTTGTTTGTTTTTTGAGTCAGGGTTTCTCTGTAGCTTTGGAACCTGTCCAGGAACTCGCTCTGTAGACCAGACTGGCCTCAAACTTACATAGATCTGCCTGCGTCTGCCTCCTGAGTGCTGGGATTAAAGGCGTGTACCACCACTGCCTGACTGCCTAAAAAATATTTTACATTACCTTTATTTATGTGTGTACACACACACACACACACACACACATCACTCCTTCCATCATGCAAGTTATGGGGAGCAAACTGAGGTCATCAACCCTGGCAGCAAGTGCCTCTACTAGCTGAGCCATCTCACCAGCCTCTCTGCCTTGTTCTTTGAGACAGAATCCTTCACTGAACTCACCATTTGGGCTAGGCTGCCTGGCCAGTAAGCCCCTGAGATCTGCCTGTCTGCCGCCCTAGCAGTCGGGTAACCATGCCTGGCTTTTTGTATCCTTGGTTGTAAGTCTAGCCTCTAATGGCTGAGCCATCTTTCCAGTCCCACTCCTGGCTTCTACATGGATGCTGCGGTTTTGAACTCAGGTCCTCGTGTTTTATACGGTAAGCTCTTGACCTACTAAGGCAGCTCCCAGCCTTCCACCTTGGCTTTCATTGAGTGATGGACACTACTGGCATAAGACGAAAGTCAAGTGAAAGTTTGGTTTGTTCCTTATTTTAGAAAAAGGTTTTTGTTTTGTTTTATTAAATTATGTGTGTCTGTGTGTATGCACGTGAGTGTGGGTGCCCGCAGAGGCCAGAAGAGGGCGTGGTATCGGGCTGGAGAGATGGCTCAGAGGTTAAGAGCACTGACTGCTCTTCCTGAGGTCCTGAGTTCAATTCCCAGCGACCACATGGTGGCTCACAACCATTTATAGTGAGATCTGGTACCCTCCTCGGGTCTGCAAATATACAGACAGACAGAACACTGTATACATAATAAATAAATAAATCTAAATAATAATAATAATTTGAAAAAAAGAGGGCATGGTATCCCTGGAGCTGGAGTTACAGCCGTTGTGAACTGCCACATGTGAGTGCTGGGAACCAACTCAGGACCTCTGCCAGAGCAGGCCCGCTCTTAACAGCTGAGTTATCTCTCCAGCGAGTTCTCTCCTTAATAATGGGTCCATTTGTATATACTAGGCTGAGCTCAAGCCTCTTGATAAGATTACATGTGTGTGCCACCATGCTAGACAGAAGGAATGAGAATATAACCTAAATTGTCTTGTCTTCGTTTGGTACGGTGAGACTGTGTCAAGAGGCCCAGATCCAGGAGAAACTTTTTTTAATCCACTGTCTTTCTCTCTTCCTTTCTTTCTTCCTTCCTTCCTTTCTTTCTTTCTTTCTTTTCTTTTTTCTCTTTTCTCTTTTTTTTTTTTTTTTTTTGAGACAGGGTCTCTCTGAGCCCTTGCCATCCTGGAACTCACTTTGTAGATCAGGCTGGTGTCTAACTCTGAGATCCACCTGCCTCTGCTTTCCCAGTGCTGGGATTGATGCCACGCACCACCATGCGTGGACCCCAACGTAGCCTAAATACGGTAAACAACTGGGCTTGGCCTTTAAGCCTGATACTGCTTCTACTTTTTAAGTGCAGGGATTTCAGATGGGTGTCTCCGTCACTTGTTCTGGGAATTAAGAGGCTGGGAAGTCCAAGCAGAGGCAGGCGGCTCTTTGTAAGGGTCAGGCCAGCTTGATCTACATAGAGAGTTCCAAGTGAGCTACAGAGTGAGATTCTGGCTCAAAGAAAACAAAACAAACAAAACCAACCACACACACACAAACTGGGGCTGTATCTCAGTGTAGAGAGTGCTTGCTTTGTGGGTATGAAGCCCTAGGTTCAATCCGCAACTGCTAATAAATAAATGAATACATTTTTTTTAAAAAAAGGTGCTGTGCTGGGCGGCAGTGGCACATGACTTTAACCCCAGCACTAGGGAGGCAGGCGGATCTCTGTGAGTTCGAGGCCATCCTGGTCTACAGAGAGAGTTCCAGGACAGCCAAGGCTGTTACATAGAGAAATCCAATGAATTTATTAGGGTTTCTTACAGAACATGAGTGACAGTAAAACAGCCACCTGGGAAGATCTGCTCCAGCAGGGATGATAGCTTCCTCCACAGCTGCATAGATGGAGCCCACTCTCCTCCCCTCCCCTCCCCTCCTCTCCTCTCCCCTCCCCTCCCCTCCCCTTCCCTTCTCCCTCCCCCCTCCCCTTTAGAAATGAGTGATGTCCTCAATGGATGTGTGTTGTTGGCATGGCCACAACCAGGTTAAGAACCCCAATGCTAGCCAGAAGGTGGTGGCGCCCACCTTTAATCCCAGCACTCGAGAGGCAGAGCCAGGCAGATCTCTGAGTTTGAGGCCAGCCTGGTCTACAGAGCGAGTTCCAAGACAGCCAGGGCTACGAAGAGAAACCCTGTCTTGAAACTGACAAAACAAAAAGAGTTTAAAGACTCACCTCCGTCCAGCTAGCTCTCTCTCTGCCGCATGCCTGCAGCTAGCTCTCTCTCTGCCGCATGCCTGCAGCTAGCTCTCTCTCTGCCGCATGCCTGCAGCTAGCTCTCTCTCTGCCGCATGCCTGCAGCTAGCTCTCTCTCTGCCGCATGCCTGCAGCTAGCTCTCTCTCTGCCGCATGCCTGCAGCTAGCTCTCTCTCTGCCGCATGCCTGTGTGTGAAGATGAGCTCTCAACTTCCTGTTGCTGCCATGCCTGCCACCTGTGGCCAGGCCTCCCTGCCACAATGAGGAGCCCTTGTTCCCAGTGCTCGGGAGGCAGAGGCAGGCGGATCTCTGTGAGTTTCAGCCTGGTCTACAGAGTGAGTTCCAGGACAACCATAGCTGCTTTATAGAAACCCTCTCTTGAAAGCCAATTTAAAAAAAAAAAAAAAGCATGCACTGCTCTTGAGAATACCCAAGTCTGATTGCAGCACTCACATGGGGAGGCACACACCTGCCTGTAACTCCAGAGGATCTGATGCCCTCTTTTGATCTCTGTAGGCACCAGGATAAACATGGCACGCACACACACACATTTCATATGCTCCATGCAAACCCCAATACTTGTGCTGTGGTGATTTGCATGAGAATGCCCGCCTCCAAAGGCTCATCCGTTTGCAAACTTGGTCCTCAGTTGGTGGAACTGTTTGGGAAGAATTAGGTGTGACCTTACTGGAGGAGGTATGTCACTGGGGGTGGGCTTTGAGAATTAAACAGAGGACCTGCTCTGTTCGGTGTGTTCTCTCTCTGCCTCCTACTGACTGACATATGTGACCTCGCGCTGTTCCTGCCTTCGTTCTGCCATCTAACACTCGGAAACTCCAAGCTCAGTTCAGTGCTTGCGCTTATATGTTGCCTTGGTCCTGGTGTTTTGACACAGCGTTAAGAAAGTAACTAAGACATGCTATGCTCCAATCTGTCTCAGCATCCGCCCCTGAAGAAGGTACAACTGGCACTCTGTGTCCTCAGCCTACCCCATAACCCACCCTACTGTCCTGAAACCTGCTTCATGCCAGCTGTCCTTCTTCACACTGGGGTTGGCTTCAAACTGGGCTATGTATCCGTGATGGTAAGGGATGGCTCTACGAAGCCTTCCTCCTTCCCTTGGTTGGAGAAAGATGGCTCTTAGAGTGTGACCCACCAGGGGCTGTTACTGGGTTCTCTCTCTTGCTTCCTTGTTGACTGAGTTGACTTTGCATCCCTGTGACCACAAGACCTGACAGAGATAGCTTGAGGAAAGACTGGTTTGTGCTCATGGTTTCAGATAATTGCAGTCCGTTGTGGGGAAGGAATGGCTGCAGACATGTAGCTGAGCTTGTTCACATCACGGCTGACCAGGAAGCAGAGAGGCTGGATCCAGAGCCACACTCTAACCATCAAACCTCTACCCATAGCAACCTACTTCCACGAGCCAGGCCCCATCTCTAAATGTTTCTTATAGAGCCATTTAACCTGGTTTCTTTATAGAGCGTTTGTCTCCTAATCTTGAGATGAGACCTACAGGAAGATTAAGTGAAGCAAGAAAGTTTCTGATGCCAGCAAGCCGACTCCACACATTCTGGGGCTCGCTGCCAACTCCGACAAACTAAATCTTAGCTCCTGGGCTGAAGTGATGGAGAAAGAGGACCAGCTCCCATCTCACAAGTTGTATTCTGGCTTTCAGGAGAGTACCAGAGTCTGTGCCCCCACCCATGTATGTGTACACAAAATGAATGTAACTTTTAAGATGTTTCAATATATTAACAAATCCATGTAAAAGGCTTGGTGAATGAAATGTGTGTTCATGTGTGTGTGGTGTATGCACACGTTCATGTGGGTTTGTGCACGCTTGTATGTATGGGTGTATGTAGAGGCAAGACGTTGGTTGGCATCAGGTGTCTTTCTTGGTCAACCTCTATTACTTTCCCAGTGAGTTTTTATTAGTAGCTGTGCTGTGATCCTGGGTTCCAGGATAGGGACTGTCATGTACCCAGGTCTCTCTTTACTACCTGAGGAGAAGGACAGAGGACAGAGTAGAGGCAAGATGTACAGAGCCAGGCTAGATCTTATGTCAGCAGTTTCCGGTCTGGCTCTGGTTGGGAAGCGGCTGCCTGAAAGGGTAGTCTGGTAGTTGCTTAGAGCAAGCTCAATGTGACCCTTAGCAAAAATCCAGTTTATGTTTTGAAATTGGGTTTCTCACTGATTAAAGGTGTGCCACTACCACCCGGCTGAAAATGCTTTGTGAAACTTGAAGCCAGGTGGTATAAGCACTCAGGAGGCTGAGGCAGGCAGACCTCTGTGAGTTGGAGGTCAATCTGGTCTACAGAGTGAGTTCTAGGACAGCCAGGGCTACACAGAGAAACCCTGTCTTGAAAACCTAAAATAAAAAAAATAATAATAATAAATAATAATAATAAAAGCAAAACTTTCAAGCCAGGAGTAGTAATAAATGCTTGTGACCCCAGCACTGGCAAGGCTGAGGCAGGGTGGTCATGAGTTCCAGGCCAGCCTAGACTACCTAGGGAATCCAAAGCAAGTTTTTTCATACTGAGATCCTGTCTCAGAGAATCACACCAAACCAAATATCCTAGTTTGCCTCTCGGAAGCAACTTTGAGGGAGGGGAAAGGGTCTTTTGTGGCTTTTATTTCCATGTCCCAGTCCATCGCTGAGGTGAGCCAAAGCAGGACCTCCTGGGGGTGTGGAGCTGAAGCCGAAGCCACCGAGGGATGCTGCTTACTGCCTTGTTCAGCTACCTTTCTTATACAGCCCAGACCCACGCGCGCACTTAGGATGGGAGCCACCCACAGTGCCACTCCACCGGGGAGTCTGATGGAGTCATTCCTCAACTGAGAATCATCCTCTTCCCAGGTGACTCGGGTTTCTGTCAAGTCGACAAAAGTCAACTAGCATAACAAACAGAAACCCAGACAGCTTTCTCTGTAGATGGTGGAGAGGCCAGCACTCCCCACCCCACCTTCCTGAACTGAATTGATGCCAGTGCCCAGAAAAGGGCAAAAGGGAAGGAAATGAGCCCTCTCCCTTTGCTCTCTGACTGAATGAAGTTCCTCACCAAAGATAGCCAGTGTGTCTGTCTGTCTACATCTCTCTGCTTCTGTCTTTGCCTGTGCCCTTAAAGGATCCTTGTAACTACAGCTCAGCTGGAACTGTGAGGCCAGGCACATTAGTGGGGGGCTGGCTGGAGCTTATAGACTTGCTGTTGCCTTTTGGACCAGGCAGCCCACAGGCCATGCCAGTTCTAGAAACATTTTTTTTAAACCAATGAAGCAGGTCTAATCCAAATGCTATCTTTCAGGATATGTCTGGGTTTTTTTTTTTTTTGTTTGTTTGTTTGTTTGTTCGTTTTTGGTGAAATCTGTGATTATATCAATGCCAAGTTCCTGGGTATATCTGACTCTGCTTTTGTGAGCTTCTGAAGGAAATGCCCATAGGGCTGCACTGTCCATTGTTCTCGAGAGACTACCTTTTTTTTTTTTTTTAATAATTTTTATTTTTTTGGTTTTTCGAGACAGGGTTTCTCTGTGGCTTTGGAGCCTGTCCTGGAACTAGCTCTTGTAGACCAGGCTGGTCTCGAACTCACAGAGATCCGCCTGGAGAGGCTACCTTTTTAAAAAGATACACTTTATTTATTATGGCTAGTGTTCTGGCTGCATGTTTGCCTGCCAGAAGAGCACATCAGATCTCATTACAGATGGCTGTGAGCCACCATGTGGTTGCTGGAAATTGAACTCAGGACCTCTGGAAGAGCAGTCAGGGCTCTTAACCTCTGAGCCATGTCTCCAGTCTGGAAGCTCCTTTTTACAAATTACATTTACTCATTTGTGTGTTGAGGGGGTGGTGCATGCATACCACAGTGCTTGGGTGAGGTCCGAGGACAGCTTATGGGAGTTCTCTCCTTCAGTCATCTTGGCCCCAGGACTCAAACTCAGGGTGTTAAGCATGGTGCGAGTGTTTTTATCTACTGAGCCATCTTGGATGGCCTTGAACTCTGGAGCCTCCTGCCTCTACCTCCTTAATGCTGAGATTATAGGTTGGTGCCATTATGCCTGGAAGTTTATTTTTCTTTCAGTGCCTTGTAAATCTGTAATTATTTTCCAATTCAATTTAGAACAATGTGCTTAATAGTGCATGCCTGTGTTCACGGAGCTTGGGAGGCTGAAGCAGAATGATTGCTTCTTTAAGGCCAGCCTGACCCACAAAGTGAGTTCCAGTCCAGCTAGGGTTACATGGTGACCTTGTCTCAACCCCTTCACACACACACACACACACACACACACACACACACACACACAAAACCCTCCTGCAATCCCAGTACTCAGAAGGTTGAGGGAGGGTTGCCTCAAGTTTAAGTGTTACAATATTGAAACCCTATTTTAGGAAACAACAAAAATCTTTTCGGGCTGAGATAAAACTTTAGTGGGTAAAGCATTTGCTTTGTATGGGGATTGGAGTTGGGCTGTCAGAAACCAACTTCAACACAGTATGGGTGTGTCATGTCAGCCTGCTTGTGATCACAGCACATGGGAGGGAGAGACAGACAATCCTTGGAGAAAATTGGTTTAGCCAGAATAGCAGAAATTGTACTACAGATTTACCCTGCTCCCGCACTCGGTATATAAGGTGGAGACCAATCGTGGAAACCAACTACTTCAACATCTGGCCTTCACACACATGCACACACATAGCCAGGTGGTGGTGGCGCAAATCTTTAATCCTGGCACTCGGAAGGCAGAGGCAGGCTGATTTCTGTGAGTTCGAGGCCAGTCTGTTCTAGGACAAGAACAAGTTCTAGGACAGGTTCCAAAGCTTCACAGAGAAACCCTGTCTCAAAAAACCAAACCAAACAATGAATGCACACACATTTAAACACATCTGTCACACTCATGTGTCATATACACGTACATAGGCCAAAAAAAAAAAAAACCCAAAAAACAAAAAACAAAAAAACCCTTTTTTTTGAGACAAGTTTCACTATGTAGCTTTCTCTGGCCTGGAGCTCACTGAATAGACCAGGCTGGCCTTGAACTCAAGAGAAATCCACCTGTCTCTGTTTACAAGTGCCGGGATTAAAGGAATATGCCACCATGATTGGCACAAAAAAAAGAAAGGGAGAAAAGAAACCCTTCCAGGGACTAGATAGCAACTTCAGTTGTAGAGCTGCCTAGCATAGTGAACGTCCTAGGTTTGATCTCTAGCATGGCCAAATAATATTAATAATTTAGCCAGGCAGTGGTGGTGCATGCCTTTAATCCAGTTGAGCTCTGTGAATTTGAGGCCAACCTAGTCTGTAAAGCAAGTTTCAGGACAGCTAGAGCTGTTACACACAGAAACCCTGTCTCAGAAAAAAAAAACCAATAATAATAATAATAATAATAATAAAAAAATTAGTTTCTTCTTTTCAACTTTGCAGGCTACCCCCAAATCCAGGCATTTATCACCTCCCTGGAGGATTTTTTTTAAAAATATTTATTATGTATATAACATTCTGTCTGTGTGTATGTCTGCAGGCCAGAAGAGGGCACCAGACCTCATTACAGATGGTTGTGAGCCACCATGTGGTTGCTGGGAATTGAACTCAGGACCTTTGGAAGAGCAGGCAGTGCTCTTAACCACTGAGCCATATCTTGAGCCCCTCCCTGGAGGATTTTTGCAAGGACTTCCAGTTAGCCTTTTTTTCTTAGCCCAAGATGCCCTGGAACTTGCTATGTGGTCTAAGAAGACCCTGAATTTCTTATCTTCCTGCCTCCAGCAAGTGTGGAATTACAGGTTTATAGGGTGCTGAAGAACTAGGCTTCCTGCAAGTTTGGGAAACAGCTTGCCAACGGAGTTACATGCCCAGCCCCAATATATGTTTTGGTTTTGTTGTTCTCTTTTTGGTAAGGATCGAACTCACGGCCTGTACAAACTAGGCAAGTGCTCTATCATTAAGCTTATCACCCTGTCTTGCTTTCTTAACTTCAGTATTAGTGCAAAATACTCCATGCATGGATTTTGCTCGTTGCCTTCCTATTATAACCAGCATGCTGGAATGAAGTCAGACTCAAGGGTCTCCAGATCTTTCCGACCTTACTAGCCGTTTCGTTTTCTAACGTTCTGGCCTTTGCCTCTCCACAACACCCTCGCTGTTCAGGTCTTTGCGGGGCTGTCCCACACCAACGGTAGGGGCATTTCTCTTCCCCAGCAGCAGCACAGGTAAAGTAGGAATAAGAACCTCTGCTCTGTTCCTTGGAAGGATCCAGTGGCAATGCTTTTAATATACTTTTAATAAACGATCAAGAGGTGAGAGCATGAACGACGGAGTCTGGAGCCCGAACACACCTGGGAAACACAGCTTCCATCAAATCAGTTCTTAATCGTCACGCCCCGCCCCTCAAAAACAGTCCAATATCGATAAACTGAAAAAAGAAAAAACCCAGTCCAATAGCCAGACCTCGTCATGTCAATCTCTAAGCCACGCCCCTCAGAACACTTAGCCGGAAGACCCTGCCCCTCCAGAGGCTCCAACTCCAGGCCCCACCCTTCGGAGCACGTGAAGCAGGTCACTCAAACCGGCGAGGTCCCGCCCCCCGGACATACCAGCAGCTAAGCCCCGCCCCGCAATGAGAACCAACGGTCCGGTCGTACACACCGTTATACTCAAACCAATTCTTATTCCCCAAAGCACTAAAACGGTCAAGACAGGCTCCTTAAGACGCTTCAAAGGCTAAACTCCGCCCTACAGTGTGTGCACTCAGGCCCGGTGCGTCGGGAGCGCGCCAACGGAAAGGCCCCGCCTCTGGGGAAACTCAAACGACCAGGCTCCGCCCCACAATACACTAACGGCCGGTCCAGCCCCTCGAGCCGCGCAGGCGGCCGGGCTCCGCCCTGCAGAGCGCTCCAACCGCCCGGCCCCGCCCACGGAACCAAGCTCCGCCCTGCAGGGCGCGCCAACCGCCCGGCCCCGCCCACGGAACCAAGCTCCGCCCTGCAGGGCGCTCCAACCGCCCGGCCCCGCCCACGGAACCGGGTAACGACCGGGCCCCGCCCTTGAGGCGCTCAGGCGACCAAGCTCCGCCCTGCAGAGCGCGCCAACCTCCAGGTCCCTTCTCATAGGACCCTGTGACGGCTAGGCCCCGCCTCCCGTGGCTCGCTTAGGGCCAGGCCACGCCCCCAAAGCGCAATCCCGGCCGGTCCCGCCCCTCGAGGCGCGCCAACTGTCCTCCCCCGCCCCTCGTGCGCCGAGACGTGAGGACGCCGGCGTGGTAGGCTGAGGTGGCAGTAGTCCTGCGGCCATGGAGCTGCCGCAGATGCCGGAGCTTATGGGGCTATCCCTGCTGGTGGGGCTGCTGGCCCTGGTGGCCACGGCGGCGGTGGCCCGGGGCTGGCTGCGGACCGAGGAGGACAAGGCCAGCCCTCCCGTCCGTAAGTAGACTGGACCGGGTAGCGGGAGCTCTGTGGGGACTTTGCCGCGTGGTCCGACCTCAGTTTCCCCGGTCGTGAGGTGAACCGCCCGTGCAAATAATCGGGTTGCACGTTCGAGGTTGGTTAAACCTCAGGGGCAGGAGCCGGGCGGCGGTGGCGCACGCCTTTAATCCCAGCACTCGGGAGGCAGAGGCAGGCGGATCTCTGTGAGTTCGAGACCAGCCTGGTCTACAAGAGCTAGTTCCAGGACAGGCTCCAAAACTACAGAGAAACCCTGTCTCGAAAAACCAAAAAAAAAAAAAAAAAAAAAAAAAAAAAAAAAAAAAAAAAAAAAACCTCAGGGGCAGGACTCTCTGGACCCCTAGATTGTAGGTGACTTTTTCTGGGATACCCCTCCGCCACACACCTTCCCCGTCCCCGGGTCGGTTCCGAAGACGCAGTTAACTCCCGAAGTTTGCTGTGTGTTCACTTTCTTGGAAAATGGGGGTCATTTGGAAATCGCTATGGCCAACTCTGCCTGGCGGGAGCGTTCACGGAGCTCCTATTGCCTATTGATGAGCTTCGGGGTCTTTTGAATTCCTTTAGTAAATGAGAAGCATGTAAAAGCGCACGTCTACACTGTGGCTCTGAAAATGCAGGCGAATTATACAGGGTGTTAAATTCACAGAAGAGTCCATACTAGAAAGGGAACGAGAACGGGGATATGAACGGTTCTGCTTTATTTTATTTATTTATTTTATTGTTTGAGGGGATGAAAGTCGAGGATCCTGGAGCTCATTGAGGGTAGGGAGCCCATTGCGGTGGGTTTGTTTGTTTCTTTTGAGACAGATGTTCACTATAGTCCAGCCTGGCTTTGAATTCTGGGATACTGCTGCCTCCATCTCAAGAGCAATGGGATGTACAGGTCTGTGCCCCCTATTCCTAGCTTTGTTGGTTTCTGGGTATGTGAAAGCCCAGGTCTCATGCAAGTTGCTGTACCCCTGAGCTACACCCGCCCCAGTGTAAACTTTTGCTAGGGAGGCCAGAGAAGAAAGTTCTGCCAGTGCCCAAACTCAAGAAGGTGAAATCCAAAACTGTGGTCATGGCTCGTCCTTTGGCCTAGGATCCTCCCCAGTAAGGGGCCAGCAGCAGAGCTCAGTGACAGAGGTCTTCCCTGTGGTACTAAGGCCCTGAGTTTTATCCCAGAACTGAAAGAATAAAAGAAGAGCATCTGGTGTGGCTCCAAAGGTCAGCGTGGATAACTTAGAGGCAGATTGTATGTAGCAAGTCCAATAGGTTGTGTTCTTGTAAGAATTAGGGAGCATCTACTGACACCCAGCACGTCAGTTTTATGTGTCACCCGGTTCTCCAAGCTTGTTGTGTGTTCCCGTGCAGATGTGGAAATTGGACGACAGCTTTCAGGAGTTAGTTACCTTCTACCATGTAGATTTGCACTGAGGTGGTTAAGGTTATTGACTGAACCACCTCTCCAGCCCAGCTCTGCCTTGAACTTTGTTTCAGTCAGATAAACTGATGGTTGATTTAATTATAGGGTAACACTATGTAGCCCAGGCTAGTCTGCAGTCCTTGGAATCCTCCTGCCTCACACATGAGTACTGGGATTACTAGTGTATGACACTGTAAGTAGCTTCTCAAGTTTCTCATCAATGTAGGAGTGCTTTGGGCTTGTATCTTGGTTATACTGTCTCATTCAATTCTCAACCTTTGCTTTGTTTGTTTTGTTTTTTGACAAAGGGAGTCCAGGTTGACTTTGAACTCCTAATCTTCCTGCCTCCACCTTCTGATTGCTAGAATTACAGACATACACCCCCAAGCCTGGTTTCAATATCTTTTTAAGGAAACCAAGACTTGAAGCAGTTAAATAACTTACCCAAGACCAGGTCCTTCAGGTTCCCTTGTTTGTAGTATTTCCTATGTTGGGATGCATGGCTAGAATCCACCCAGCTGTGTCAGCTCAGAGAGGTGCTGTACAGATTGAGCAAGCAGCCTCTGCAAGATCACTCTGAGGGCTTTGGATATAGAATATGAACCCTTATCATGCATGGGACTGTAGTTTCAGTCCTCAATGTGAAAAAAAGATCACTCAGTGATAAAGACTGAATCCAACTCAAATCTGATTTCTAAATCTTTTTTTCAAAAAAAGCTTAAACATTTTTAAAAATTATGTGTATATGTCTTTGGATTGCCCATGTTTGTGCAGGTGTCCTTAGAGACCAAAGGTGCCACATCCTCTGGAATGAGAGTTCTAGTTGGTTGTGAGCCACCTGATGTGAGCACCAGGAGCCACACTGGTTCTCTGAAAGAGCAATATATGCTTTTAACCACCAAGGCATCTCTCCAGCCCCATTTGTTGTTTGCTTGAACTTGAGGCTTTGCATATGATTGGAAAGCCCTCTACCATTAAGTTATATCCCTAGCCCCTCACCCCCCTTTTTAATGAACATGGGTGTGACGGTGGATGTACATGTTGTGAACGTGGAGATAGAGAACAGCCTTGTGTATCATTAGGAACACTGATTGCGACAGGGTCTCATATTGACTTGGAGCTCATAAGTAGGTCCGGCTGGTTTACCAGAGACTCCCAGTACAAATATATGCCACCATAATTGGCGCTTTTTTTTTTTTTTTTGCGCATATTACTTTCTCTCCTCAAGGACAAAGTCCTATGTCTTGGTGCTCTAGCCTAGGTAGTCCTAGGTACTCAGTAGATACTTATGCGTGAGCGCATGGGTAAATGACAGGACCCCTCCTTCTAGGCCAAAAAGCAAACGAATCCAAGAAGTCAGGATCCAAGAAGCAGAAACAGAATCAGCGGGTTCGCAAGGAGAAGCCTCAACAACATACCTTCACCCACCGCCTTCTGGCTGCAGCATTAAAGGTACTTGGTACTCCTGGGCACTGAACACATGCAGTATATACACATGAAGACCCACACCCCAGACTTTGTCCTTTGTACTAAACTGCATATTACATACACTTCTAACTCTTACCAAGAGAGTAGGCTTACCCCGTTCTGGCCCTCGGCTTTTTACCTCCCTTGTAGTACTGAGGAATGAATCCAGGGCTTTGTGCATGTTAAACCACTCTCTACCACCGAGTTACACCTCTAGTCCTTTATTGACAGAGTCTACGTAAGTGCTCTGCTGCTGAGCATCTTACTGGGGGATTCTAGGCAGCCACTCTACTGCTGAGCTTCATTCCTAGCCCACTCTACTTTCTGTTTATGTTTTTCTACTTTGAAATTTGAGATCGTTTCACCAAATTGCTTGGACTGGCTTCAGACTTTCTCTGTAACCCAGGCAGACCTTGAACTTGAGATCCTACTGCATCAGCCTTCCAAGTAGCTGGGATTATAGAACTGAACTACCTATCTTATCCTGTTCTCTCCTCAGCTTCTTGGTCATTCAGGCACCTGGGCCACAGAGTTGCAGCTCTAGGTTCAGCCTCCCAATCCACTGGAGAGTGTCTCATTTATACTTCCTATATTCTTTTCTCTAGAGCCATAGTGGGAATATATCTTGCATGGACTTCAGTAGCAATGGCAAGTATCTGGCCACCTGTGCGGATGACCGCACTGTCCGAATCTGGAGCACCAAAGATTTCCTTCAGCGGGAACACCGCAGCATGAGAGCCAATGTAGAGCTGGACCATGCCACCTTGGTGCGCTTCAGCCCAGACTGCAGGTGGGACAGGGCAGAGCCTCAGGCTTGCCTGCAAAAGCCCAGCTCCTGGCTTTGGCCTTCCCAAGTCCAGTTGGGGGTTAGTGAGAAGGGACCAAGAGTCTACCTTGGGATGACATAAAGAGAGCATTCATACAGTATGGGCACCTCCTCTGACCCCTCGGAGGTTCTGCTCTACAAGAAGCAGAAAAAGGATGATCAATCCTACAGTGGATGTTCCAAAATCTAGCTTTGCCATGAATTTTGGAAGCTCTTATGACTTCTAGGCTCTAGAAATGAAAGGAACCAAAGCTATGAGGATCTTTCTTTTCTTTTGTAGTGTAGGGACTGAACTCCAGGAATCACATAAGCTGGCAATGCCTTACCACTGAACTACACCCTCAGCCTTTCTTGCTTTGGGTTTTAGTTTGTTGGTTGTTTTGAGATAGGACATAGGGACTTGCTATGTTGTTCTCACTGTGTAAAGCAGCTTGTCCTTGACCTTGTGATCTTTCTGCCTCAGTCTCCCCAGTGCTGGGATTCAGTGTGGCCTTGTGTGCCTTTGTTCAGGGAAATACAAGCAAATGTTTACCGTAGAGAGGGCATCAACAACAGACCAAAAGGTGATTGCACCATGTGTACGTTGGTGAATCAGTGAGGTTATTGGGGTTGCTTATAGGAGTATAGGATGTTTAAAAGAACATAAACAGGCCTGGCGGTGGTGGTACCCACCTTTAACCCCAGCACTTGGGAGATAGAAGCAGGTGGATCTCTGAGTTTGAGGCTAACCTGGTCTACAGAGCAAGTTCCAGGATAGCCAAGGCTACACAGAGAAGCCCTATCTCAAAAAACAAACAAAAACATGGACAACTCTTTGGGAGCCAAATCATAAAAAGCCCACCCCTGCGTAGGTAATGACTCACAAAAGCTGTATTCTTGTAGCTGTGTATTGGACTTTAAGGCAGCTCAAACAGACAGTCTTCTCTTCCCAGCACTTGTTTGCTATTTCTGTAACCTTGAAGAGGGGCCTTATGAGTCTTGTGACTTTCAGGGCTTCCTGCTCCTTAAGTCTCAAAGCTCCCATCTACGAAGGGTATTATTGTTTTATGTTTTTTTTTTTTTTTAATATTTATTTATTTATTATGTATACAACATTCTGTCTGTGTGTATGCCTGCAGGCCAGAAGAGGGCACCAGACCTCATTACATGTGGTTGCTGGGAATTGAACTCAGGACCTTTGGAAGAGCAGGCAATGCTCTTAACGTCTGAGCCATCTCTCCAGCCCTTTCTTTATGTTTTAGTGCTAAGGAACAAACCCAATGCCTACCACTGAGATATATCTCTGAATTTTTCTGTTTTGCTCTTTGTGTGTGTAGGCCAGCCGACAGCAAAAGTTGGGGTTTTGCTTTTTTTTTTTCCTACTGTATGGGTTCCTGTGTATTGATCTCAAGTCACATTAGTTTTGTAAGCAACCTGCTGAACAATCTCATTGGCACTCCAAATAGCTTTTATGAGATTTTGAGGGACTGGAGTTAAGTTCAGGGGTTAAAAGCGCTGGCTGCTCTTACATAGGATGCGAATTCAATTTCCAGCACCCACATGTCAGCTCACAGTTGTCTGTAACTCCAGTCTGAGGGGAGCCAGTGTCCTCTTCTGGCTTCTAAGGGCACCAGGCATGTGGTATATAAACATTAAGAAAAATTTTAAAGTAAAAAAAAAATTGAACCAGGGAATATAAAATAGGGCGAGAGGGACAATCTTGATCCCCCTCCCCATCTAGAACATGTAGACCTCTTTACAGGTGAGGAAATGACCTCTTTTTTGTTCTCTAGAGCCTTCATTGTTTGGTTGGCCAATGGGGACACCCTCCGTGTCTTTAAGATGACGAAACGAGAAGATGGGAGCTTTACCTTCACAGCCACCCCAGAGGACTTCCCTAAAAAGCACAAGGCGCCTATTGTCAACATTGGCATTGCTGACACAGGTAGGGAAGTCAGTAGATGGAGCTAACTTACGCATGAGAAAGTGCCCGAGTCATAACTTGCTCTTTGTTTTGTTTTGTTTAAGATTTATTTATTTTTACTTTATGTATTAGGTGTTTTACCTGAATGTTGTCTGTGCACCACTTGCATGCAGTGCTCACAGAGGCCAGAAGAGGGCATGGTGTTCTCTGGGACTAGAGTTACAGCCAAGTGTGAGCTGCCATATGAGTGCTGGGGATTAAACACACATCCTCTGGAAGAGCAGCCAGTGTTCTTAACTGCAGAGTCATCAACACGTGGGAGTTGAACTTAGTTCATCAGGCTTGGTGACAAGTACTTCCACTCACTAGACCAATTTGCCAGCTTTCTAAGTTGTATTTGTTGAATGAGTTGATACTGCCTGAGTTTTGCCTGGTGTCCTTGTGACCATGGAAGTCTGGCCCTTTGCTTCTCTAGAATCCACAAGCTAAACAGTAAGAGCCATGCTTCTTGGAGCAGTGCCTCATTGTTTCCTTGGGAGGTAACCGTCCTTTTTGTCATTGCCCCAGCCTCACAACTTTCCTCTCCTCGTCAGGGAAGTTCATCATGACAGCCTCCAGTGATACGACCGTCCTCATCTGGAATCTGAAAGGTCAGGTGCTGTCCACAATCAACACCAACCAGATGAACAACACTCATGCTGTTATCTCCCCATGTAGCAGGTAAGGAGGAAGAGACTAGCTACAGAGCAGAGGCAGTTTTGAGGAGTGGGTAGGGGACTTCTGGATATCATTCCAAACAGTGGAAGGATTTCCCACACGGTCCCATAGTCCTTAGTGTCTGTTTCTTCGCTTATGGTGTGTTTTTTTGCAGTACTAACAAGAGTACATGTTAGGCAAATACTCAACCACTATACAACGTCAGAAGTCCCTCCCTCACCTATGGGCTTCATTTTACTTGTTTTGTTTTTGAGCCTGGGGCTCTCTATATATCCCTGGCTAGCCTGAAACTCATTATGTAGATCAGCTGGCCTGAAACCCAATAATATCAGCCTACCTCTGCTTCCAGAGAGCTTGGATTAAAAGTGTGTGCCACCATGCCAGGCCTTTTTTAAATCTTTGTTTGGTTTTTGAGACAGGGTCCTTTTATGTATTTATTCCTGGCTGTCCTGGAACTGTATAGATCATGCTGGCCTTACACTCACGGAGAGATCCACCTGCTTCTATCTCCCAAGTGCTGGGATTAAAGGTGTGCACAGCCACCACCCAGAGTTTTACTTTGTTTGTTTTCTCTTAGAGTTTTGTTGTAGAGTCGTGGCTGGCCTAGAACTAGCTATGTAGACCAGGTTGGCTTTGAACTTGTGATAGATACTCTTGCTTCTGACTGCTTAGTACTGGGATTATAGACATGTACCATACTACCTGGTTCTCTTTGGTTTTTTTCTTTTTTGTTTATGGTTGTTTGGTTTTATTTGTTCTGAGACAGGCTTTCTGTGAGTAGCCTTCAACAGCCTGGAACTCACTCTATAAACCAGGGTAGTCCCAAACTCATAAAAGATCCACCTGTTCTTGTCTTTTGAGCATTGGAATTTTAAAAATGCACTATACCTGGTGTTATTATATTAATTTTAATGTTAGTTTGAGATAAGATTCTGCTAAGTTATCCATACTGCCTTCCTGTTTACTCTGTTAGACCAGGAAGGCCTTAAACTTGATCCTTCTACCTCAGCTTCCAGACTAACTGGGATTGAAGGGGTATACCTCCATGCCTGACATTGAAACACTTTAAAAAGATTCCTTAGGCTGGAGCTGGAGCTGTAGATCTCTTGCCTTGTATTTATGAGACCCTATATCCATGCTTAGCATCATCGAAAGGTACTGTTTCTCAGGAAAGAGAGCTGTCTAAGATTTGTTAGAAAAAAGGTACTTTAACATTTGAGTTTTAAGTGTGTGGGTTATGTGACAGGTTTGTGGGTTCGTGTGGCTTCACCCCAGATGTCAAGGTCTGGGAGGTCTGCTTTGGGAAGAAAGGGGAGTTCCAGGAGGTGCTGCGAGCCTTTGAACTGAAGGGCCACTCTGCATCCGTTCATTCTTTCGCTTTCTCCAGCGACTCTCGGAGGTGAGTGCATCAGTGCCTTTTTTTCCCTTTGTTCTTCTAGTTGTTTGGTCTTATTTAGTGCAGATAGCCAAGGCTGGCCTTGGAGTCCTGATCCACCTGCCTCTCAAATTTTAAGTATCGAGACATAGGTGTGTATATTACCTTGCCTGGCAATTTCTTATTGTTTTGTCCTGTTTGTATTTTTTGAGACACAGTCTTACCTTGGTAGCCCAGGCTGGCCTTGAACTCAGATTGATCCTCCTGCCTTGCCTCAGCCCCCAGTGCTGGGGTTACAGGTGCGAACAGGCAAGCTAGGCTGAGCAGTGGACCTGGGCTGCAGGTCTGAAAAGGGTGGAGGACTTAATTCTCGGCAGAATGTAGACTTGGCTTCCTAGTTGCAGCCTCTTGGGCTGCTCCAGCGCCTTTCCAAGCTGGGGTTGTTGAGGCTCTAGCTGTGATTTCCCACATTGCAGGATGGCCTCTGTCTCCAAGGATGGCACATGGAAGCTGTGGGACACAGATGTGGAATACAAGAAGCAGCAGGACCCCTACTTGCTAAGGACAGGCCGCTTTGAAGAGGCGTGTACCATGCCTTGCCGCCTGGCGCTCTCCCCTGACACCCATGTCCTGGCCTTGGCCTCTGGCACCAGTATTCATCTCTTCAACACGAGGCGTGGGGAGAAGGAGGAGTGCTTCGAGAATGTCCACGGGGAATGTATTGCTGACTTGACTTTTGACATCACTGGCCGCTTCCTGGCCTCCTGTGGGGACCGTGCAGTGCGGCTCTTCCACAACACCCCTGGCCACCGGGCTGTGGTGGAGGAGATGCAGGGCCTCCTGAAGCGGGCATCCAGTGAGAGCACCCGCCAGAGGCTGCAGCAACAGCTGACCCAGGCTCAGGAGGCCCTAAAGAGCCTGGGTGCCCTGAAGAAGTGACTCTGGCTCTGGATTGGTCTGGCTGCCTGCCACAATGGTTGCTACTCTATTCCCAGCTGTCCCTGGGGTAGAGACCTGGAGGAACCTCCCAATTTTCTTCCTGTTGGCCTCCACTTTTTCCCATTGAAGCTATTCTTGCATACTTGGATCTCTCTCTCTCTCTCTTCTTGTTTGACTCCTCCCATACTGAAAGGTGCTGTTTTCTCACAAGTCCAAGGGTGGAGTCTATCTTCACCCAGCACTGAGAAGAGGGGTAGAAAGAAGAGAGACAGAGAGAGCAAAGCCTTTGACTGTGTGGCAAAAGACTCTGACACCCAAAGAAGTTTGTGAGTGAGTGTCAAAGTAAACCTGAGGGACACCAGAGAGTAAGGTACAGAATGTGTTTTATAATGCTGCAAGGTGAGTCTCCACTGGACCAGGCTCCTGTTACCAGCAAGAAATAATTAAGGGATGGTCTTTGTGTTGGTCTATAAACTAGGTATTCAACAGGCAAAGGCAGGAGGATCAGGGGTTCAAGTCCTGCTTGGACTACATAGTGAATTCCAGGATTTCCTGCGCTCCATATGGAGAAAGACCTTGACTAGAGATTTTTTTGCTCCAGGCTTCAGTTTTCTTATTTGTAAAATGGGGAACGATGCTCTCTGTGGCCTTCTTGAAAAGATGTTGTAAGTCTAAGAGCATTCCAAAGCTTCCACACATGTAGCATAACAGTGCTGTCCAACATTAACTGTCAGGTCAACTTTGGACTCAAACTGTGGTCTGCAACCCAATCAGAAAGAAACACAGTCCTTGGGAGGGCCAACCTTCTGAAACTAGGCTTGCTCATTCATCTTGGATGCATATGGTGGTTTGGTTCATGTGCCTTGAGAAGTAATGCGATCTTAGCATGGCAACTCCTCTATTGGAGACCTCTTGGGCTCATCACTTTGGTGTCTGCTTCATGGGAACAGCTAGTGATGCTGGCTAACACAGACAAGACTGGGCCTGCTGCCAAAGATAAAAGTTAGTGGGAAGAACCTAAAGGTTAGTGTCTGTGAATTGCTGTTTGTTCACTCACAGCTGCAGGGGATGTAGGCATGGGGCTTGACCGTAATGAATTTAGGACTAATGGGGATGAAACGTAATATAGCCAATGAGAGATTGGTCTCAGACATATGAATTTGAATACTGCTTGGATCCAAGAAGTGTGGAAAATGTCAGGGATCTAGGAAGGCTTGACTCTAGCAAAAAGTATTCATCCCATTTAGTTTTGATCTTTTGCTTAAAAGTAGGTCCTCTTCCAACCATCCTCAATGCTACAGAATGTTGGAATAAGGCACAACCCTGAAGTTGACCTTGATGGCTCCCTTGTCGCCACCCTCTCCTTCCATCACCACTGCTACATCCAGATGCCCTGCAGCATCTGCTGTCTTCCCATCTCTTCTGTTACTATCCTGGTCTTAGACACTGTAATGTACTATATGTATAGTACTTCTCTTTCCAACCACATTACTTCGTCACTTTTCTACATAGTTTAGCCAGCTTTTGGAAAATATAAAACAGGTTGTGCCATTCCCCAGTTAAAAATCCTTCAGAGGCTTCTCTCTATTCTTAGACTAAAAACCCTGAACACTCTCTGTGCCCTGCATAATGCAGTGAAGTTTAGCTCCTCCTGTGGTCTTCCTTTGCGAAGGTCGCGTCCACCCCATTCTTCCTGTTTCTTTACTAACCCAAGCAGTTCACAGGCTCCAGGTATGGGCTGGTCCCTCTTGTTTGTTGCAAGCATTTTTCCTTTCTGTTGGCAGACTTGTCAATGTGATTCAGTCCTTGGTAACTTTGATTTCAAACAGTTGCCTCCTCAAACACTCCATCCGAAGTAGCCCTTTCCACCAATCCCATCCTGTTGTTTACATTGGTGCTTTTCTTTCTTTTGTATGAATTGATGATTTCTAAAGCCATCTTGTTTGATGTGTATTTGCTCCAGTGCCGTGACAAGGGCAGTCGTGTGTGTAGCAAAGGTAGGAATTAGGTGGGTTGCCTGGTTGTGAGATGGGAGGAAATGGTAGAGACTGCAGTGAGCTGGTAGACATGTGCCCTGGATGCACAGTGGTTGGTAGCTGCTACGTATTGTTTAATAATTCCCCCCAAGTTGCCAGTTTGAGAGAAGTTAGATGTTAGCATCTTACTCTGAAACGAGGCACCATTGTGAATTGCACCCAACACTGATGATATAGGAAGAATCAGCTCACCAGTCTCATTGGCACTTAAGGATTGTTCCTTGCTTTTCATTTTGCAGGCCTGGGCATGGAACCCAGAGCCTCCTGCAGGGAAGACAATCGTTTTGCTGCTGAATCATGCCTCAGCCCTCACTAGGAGAGGCTAGACAGTGGCTGTCCTGCGCAGCCGCAGCCACAGCCCCTCACTGGGAGATTCTAGGCAAAGGTTCTCCTTAGCCACAGCTGCAGCTCCTCACTGGGCAAATGTTCTGCTACTGAGCCTCCAGCACTAGTTTGTGAATTGCTGAAGAATGCATTGAAACATGAGCTTCACAAAGACAGGACCCTTGTTTGTCTGCTTTGTTCTGGGTCCCAAGTCAAGAAGCTGGGACAGTGTAAGCGCTCAATAAATAGAACTCAGACTAGAAGTAATTGACAGAAAAATTGATGTTCTTTTTTCTGCACTCCATCCACTCTCCACTGTGGATTCGGGTTTCTGATGAGATCAGCCATATTGAGGCCTGTATGGTCGGTCACACCCAGGTTTGGGTTTCTGAGCACACAGCTCTGCCTCATGCTGCATGTGCATGTGGGGTCTGGTAGATGTCTCTTTGGCTGTCAGAAGCAGTATAAAAGGCTTTCACTTGCTTTTGAATGTCTGTTTTGAGATGTAACTGGTGTCATGACTGCGGAGGGAAGGTAGGGAAACCAAGAATGCTGAGCCACTGAAGTCTGTTCCAGAATCAGCCAAGTCAGTGACGTGTGACCTGGTCTGGGGTGATCACAGAGGCTGCCTGAGTTTGTCTCCTCATCTGTAAAACGGGAATAAATGCTGTCCTGTCTACCATGCTGTGTTGATTCTTTGTGTGTGTGTACACATGTGCTTGTGTATTACACTGGGGATCAGATGTGGTTTTTCTCCAACCCGTTTTTGTGTGTGTGTTTGTTTGAGACAGGGTCTCACTTTGTAACCTTGGTTGTCTTGGAATTCATAGAAATCCACCTACCTCTGCTTCCTGAGTACTGGAATTCAAGGCATGTACAACCATATAAAGCTCTTTTTAACCTTTACTTTGAGCTAGTATCTCACTAAATTGCCTTTGAACTTGAGATATTTTAGCTTGATCCTCTGAGCAGCAGGGCTGATACTGACAGGCCTACGTCTTCATGCCTGGAGCTGAGACTTTCTGACTAGTGAGCATTACAGAAGGTCACTACACAGACTGCCCAGGGGTAGAACAGAAGTGTCTGGCTCTTAACGGAGGGTGCCAAGTTATGATCCTCAAGAGTGGAGGCAACATTGATATACTGATTTTTCACAGGGTGTGGTGGTGCATGCTTGTAACCTAGTATTTGGCAGGTTGTAGTTAAAGTATCATGAATTTGTCCTGTGCTACATAGACTGTCTAAAAATTTAATACTATTTCTGAAGGTTTTTAGTCTTTCAAAACAAAAGGGTAGGGGGAGCTGAACGTGGTGGTACTTACCTAATAACCCCATCACTCAGGAAGCTGAGGCAAGAGGATAGCAAGTTTGAGAGCAGAGAGATGGTTCAGTGGATAACGGATCTTGCTACACAAGCCTGTAACCTGAGTTCAATCCCAGGTTCCACATGAAGGTGGAGAGAGCAGTGACTCTGTTCTTTGACTGTATACACACAATAATTTTAAAAAATTAAAAGCTAGAGAGATGCCTAAGTGGTTAAGAGCTGCTCTTCTAGAGGGCCCAAGTTTAATTCCTAGCATCCACAATGTGACTCACAACTGCAACCAGGGGATCTGATGTCCACTTACTGACCTCCACAGGTACTGTATATACGTGCATGCAAGCAAACACAAAAATGAAATTTATTTTTTAATTAAAGGAAAAATGACTGACTTGAGAGTTGGCTCAGTAGTTAAAAGGACTTGCTCCTTCAGTGACCTACGTTTAATTCCCAACACCCTCTTCTGGTCTAGGCAGACACCAGACATTCACATGTTGCATGTACATGCATGCAGGCAAAACACAAAGCAATAAAATGATTTTTTTTTTTTTGAGACAGGGCTTCTCTGTAGCTTTGGACCCTGTCCTGGAACTAGCTTTGGAGACCAGGTTGGCCTCGAACTCAGAGAGATCTACCTGCCTCTGCCTCCCGAGTGCTGGGATTAAAGGCGTACGCAACCATTGCCCAGCTAATAAAATGATTTTTTAAAAAGCCACATATTGGTGCACACATGCAGCCTCAGCACTGGAGTAACCAAGGTGGGTCACTTGAGTTTACAAGTTCAAGAAAAGCCTGATCAATACAGACCATATATCTTTAGAGACAACAAAGTATTATGATTGGGGAGCAGCTTCCTTTGTGCTAGATCTAGGCAGCATTGTCTCCACTTGTCCCAATATCTAGAAACATAATCTGGAGACTCAGGTTCTCTACAAATGACAGAAGAAAACAGGTCTTCCTTTGCTTGCTTTTGGGGCATACCTTTTGAGACTGAGGTTCATGGAACTGGCATAATCTGCAGTTGCAAGAACACATGATTTATCACCAACCTGTGTCTGTCTTCTCCTGTTGGTCCAATCCCCAAAGTCTTCTTCCTTCCATGTTTCACAGGCTGTTTCCAGAGTTCAGGGCAGTTTAGGCTTAGGAAATAAGTATAGTTTCTACTTTTGGTCTATAAGTATCTAATGCTGCTGCTTGCAGTTTTTGTGGTTTTATTTAAGCACAAGTAATCATACATGTGAGTGAACCATCTATTCATTTTCTTTGCTTCACACCCTAATCTTGGAGTTGGTGACTTGATGGTACCTTTTCCAAGATGGCTTGCAGTTCTTAGAACCATGCGCGCGCGCACACACACACACACACACGTGAAGTATGTACTGTGTGCTCCTGAAAGGCTGAATACAGAACACTGCTTAAGAATGGCCAGTACAGGGCTGGAGAGATAGCTTAGAGGTTAAGAACATTGTTTGCCCTTCCAGAAGTCCTATGTTCAATTCCCAGCAACCACATGGTGGCTCACAACCTGTAGTGAGATCTGATACCCTCTTGTGTACAGGCATACATGCAGATAGAGCATTTGTATGCATAAATAAGTTTTAAAAGACCGGATTTCTCTGTATAGCTCTGGCAGTCCAGGAACTTGCTTTGTAGTCCAGGCTGGCTTCAAATTCAGAGATCTGCCTGCCTCTACCTCCTAAATACTGAGATTAAGGGCATGTACCACCATGTGCCACCATACCTAGTCAAAAGTTTTAGTTTTAAGTCAGGGCCTTGAACTGCCTCAGCCTCCTAAGTGCTAGTGAGTCACCATTCCCACCTAGCTCTTCACATCTATTTCTATTTACTGAAATACCACTTCCAAACTTATTTAGCCCAGGCTGGCCCAGAACTTCTGACAGTCTGGCTGCTTCAGCTTCCTGAGAGCTGAGATTACAGGCATATGACACCACACTCAACACATCCAGTCTTTTCAACTGTAGAACACAGATAAAAATAGTGATACCGTGTAACAGTGACCTGTTATATTCCTAAAAGCATATATGTGTGTGTGTGCACACATGCTCTAGCATGGATGTGGCAGTCAGAACAACTTTCAGGAGTAGGTTCTCTCCTTCCATTGTGGGTTCCATGTATCAAACTCAGGACCTTAGATTTGCATAGCAAGTGCCATTATCCATTGAGCCCTCTCACCAGCCCAAGCTGGTGGCTTCCTGTCAGCGTATTGGCCATTCTTAAGCAGTACACCTGAATTCAACCCTTCAGGATCACACAGTAGATACGCAGATACGTGGCTACTTCACTTATGAATAAGCGTGGGTGGGGAGGGTTGGAAATAGGCATTATACACGCTAAACTCGTGCTCTATTTCTGAGCTGTCCTCCAAGTCTGGGTATATCCTATTTGTGACTTAACACAGTTAACATATGGTTAGGCCCAGATGCCAAGGGGATGCTTGTGCTACAAGCCGCAACATTATACTGTAATTACTCAGCCATCTTTTCATGAGGCAACTCATCAGAACAAAGGGTTTTGGTGGAGGTTTAAACTGAGATGCAGGGCGTATTGGAATTATTGCCTTGTGGCTGTTTCTTGTTCTAAGATTTTTTTCTCTGTAGCTGAATCCCCTTCTGTTACAAATTTGGGATTTATCTTCCACAGCTCAGCACTATTTGAGCTATGTGTGAAGACAGTCATATAGTCAAGAAATGTGCTTATCACTACCAGGTCTTTGCTCCTCTATCCTATGTAAATATAGAGATCTGCCTTCCGGGGATTATCTTTTTTTTTTTCTTACTTTTTTTTTTTTTGTTGTTTTTTTGGTTTTTCGAGACAGGGTTTCTCTTCAGCTTTAGAACCTGTCCTGGAGCTAGCTCTTGTAGACCAGGCTGGTCTCGAACTCACAGAGATCCGCCTGCCTCTGCCTCCCGAGTGCTGGGATTAAAGGTGTGAGCCACCACCGCCCGGCCGGGGATTATCTTTATTGACAGGCATTTGTTCAGCTTTTAGGATCCAGGCAAAAACTCCCCATTTAAAACATTTCCATATATCCAAGGACATAGAAATACTACATCCCCAAAGCTGTTAATAACTGCTCACACAGAAAAAATAAGCTTGCCTTGGTTTTACCTCACTTATAGAAAACTAACCTTGCGGGCTGGAGAGATGGCTCAGTGGTTAAGAGCACTGGCTGCTCTTCCAAAGGTCCTGAGTTCAATTCCCAGCAACCACATGGTGGCTCACAACCATCTGTAATGAGATCTGGTGCCCTCTTCAGGCCTTCAGGCAGAATATTGTATACATAGTAAATAAACAAATCTTTAAAAAAAAAAAACTAACCTTGCATTAAAAGATTCCTAATTCCTCATTTCACCTTCACCTCAGTTTACTGATGACTCTAGTTCAGGAAATTGAGAGATAATTAACCTTCTAACCACAGCTCAGAGGAAGACAAATCTTCATGGGTGCCTCTGATAAGCATTAAGCTTAAGACTTTGCTAACATTGAAGCTTGCTAACATTTGACAAAAATGCTAATGAACCAAGGGTCATAAACTTCCCTTGTTTGTTGTATAGGTTGCCTGATTACCTATGCCTGCAAGGTTTTGTGGGTCTGTATAACTGGGTAAGAACAGAGAGTGGAGAGAAGTGGAAATAGAAGCAAAAGCATCCCAGAAATTAGCAAAGATAGGAAAATGAAGAAGGAAAAAATGTAGCAGAGAATTGGAATTGGAATTAGGATTGAGACAGAATTAGAGCTAAGAAATTCTAGACGGGCAGAAGAATTAGAATAGAGTGCACGGAAGAGAACAATAAAGAGACATGGATAGAACATATTGTGAATGGACTTCTTAACACTCAGATTTTAGTTCCTTCACTTATTGTGGCATCTTTATTTTGAACCCTGAGAGGAAGTTTTAGCGGCTGGACCTTTAAGGCTTTGCATACAAATTTACACAAATAACCAATTATAGCCTCTTTCTCTTTTGTGTGGCCTAAACTGGTTTAGAACTTGAGATCCTCCTGCCTCAGCCCGAGTCCTAAGACTACAGGCATGTGCCACCATAGTCAACTCATTTTTTCTTTGTATTAGTTTTTTCTGAGGTATCGCAGAACTGTGACCACACTGCAGATGGAGAAATGGAGATTACTATAGCTGAAGTAGCAAGCACAGATTCAATCCAAAGTCTGAGCATAGAGCTCAGACTTGTTCCTGTAGTGTTTCTCTGTAGAACCTTTGACTTTGCCATCCACGAGGTGATCCCTTAAGGGTAGGAGTCTTAGGAGTCCATTTGTATGTGTTCATGTGCATGAGTGTTCCTTTGTGATACTTGGGATAGAACTCAAGGCCATATGTTCTAATGCTGAGCCACATGTCCAGCCCCTCACTGGCATCTTCTAGCGGGTACTTTACCACTGAGCCACACTCCATCTCTGAAGGATCTTTTAGTTCCAAGCCTACGTTTTTCTTTTTTTCCTCAAAGCCCAGGTCTTAATGGAGTCCAGACTTGTCTTGAAATGTAGCTGAATCTGGCCTTGACCTTGAATTCCTGAACTAGCCAATCCATCTCTTGAGTACTGGGATTAGAGGTATAGGCCACTATGTCCTGCTTATTTGAGAAAGGGTCTTGCTACGTGTTCAGTTCTTCTGAACCAACAAACCTCTCTGCCAACGCACTAATCCAAATCAAACCAAATCAGACAGAATTAAAAGAAGCCCAGGTTTAATGGAGGCTAGTGCTCCTGGGTGGGGCCCCCCAGGAAAACACAGAGAGGGAAAATGGGAGACCACATGTTCGTTCTCTGGAGGTGCAGTTTAAATGTTGAGGGGTTGACGTTTGGTGGGCTTTCTTGGAGGTGGAGTCTGGACTGTGACAGCTCCTAGGGGAGGTGGCTTGAAATGGAGCATTCCACCCAACATTCCAAAAAGGATGCCAAGGCCTGGTGTGAAGCCCCCAACCAAACACTATATAGCTCATGTTGACAATGTACAGTTCCTGGCTACATGAGGAGACCCTATCTCAAAAATGCAATTTTTTTTAAAGGAAGGTGGCAGAGAAACAGAAGAGCAGAGGAAAACAAGTTCCTGTTGGCAATGGCTTGAACTTAGGGGAAGAGAGAAATTAGACATAGCTGTCAGGTGTTGGGCCTTGTATTTGTTCTGAGTTGTGGGGTGGGTGTCCATGAACAAAACTGGCGAAGCATACCAGATTATTCTGCCTGTATTCTTCTGTGTACTTTCATCTCAGAGGTGAGAGGATCTCCCTCATCCCTGTGTCCTTCAGTGCAGGGTATCATTTTTAGGGTTTACCTAGTGCCTGGGTTTACTTAGATTGGATCAGCTAGGTTTAGGGAACAGATTTATCACCTTTGCCTGCACTTGCTACTTAGGTTTTTCCACCCAGCAAGCAGGAGCTCTTCAGGAATCCCTTACCAGCAAACAACATCGTAGTCTGTTAGCTGAAAGCCTGATAACCATAAATCAGAAGTTTGTCGAGTTCAGGGTTACCTACAGATTTATCTGGGAAGCACATGGAAGGATGTTTCTCATCCTCCTCTCTTTGACAGGGTCTCATGTAACCCAAACTGGCCTCAAACGTTCAATGTAGCTAAGGATGACCTTGAACTCCTGATTTCCCTGGAACTGCAAGTAAAATTCTATCTCCATTCAACAAAGTACATATTGAGCATATAATGTCAGCTACAAGATCACACTGTGTGTTCTTCCTTTTGTTGTTTCTGTGAGAACACATCTGTTTTCTAGCCTGCATCTTCTACTATATCAAACATTTGTTCTTTCTGTAGCCCTGACTGTCCTGGAACTCCCTATGTGACCAGGCTGGCCTTGAGCTCACAGAGATCTGCCTGCTCCTGCCTACCAAGTATTGGGATGAAAAGTGTTCCTTTTGTCACAATCCCTGGTCCAGAAGTTCTTCCGAAGGAGAAACACTTAGGACCTCAGTAGCTGGTATATTGCATAGAAATAGGCATTGCTTTATCCAGAATCACTGAATTCCATGACAATAGAGTGCTAGGTATGAGTCAGGTACAGAATATTCAAGAAAAGCTGCAGTTTGAGCAGGATCTTTGGAAAAGTAATTGATCCAATCAGAAGAAACAGATGAAAACAACGATGAAGTCAAGATGAAGGTGTGAAATTGACTCTGGGACAGTTATTTAGCTGAGGAGCTAAGATGTTCTGACCGATGATGACACAGGTCTTCGGTTCCATGAACATGAAGAACATAAACAATTCCACGAAGGGCCAGGTCCATCTGGGAGTTAAATGGCAACAAAATATGACTCACGGGAGAACCGACTCCCACAAGTTGTTCTCTCTTCTATACACACACTTATTTTTTTTTCCTCATGTGTGGTGGTACACAACTCTCAGGAGGCAGAAGCAGGTGGCTCTCTGAGTTTGAGGTTGGCTTGGCCTACATAGCAAGTTCAAGGGCATACTTGAGACTTTGTTTCAAAAAAAAAAGTTCACTGAAGTAGCAGAAAAGAAAAGTGGAGACTTTGAGATCTCATCCCACCACCACGTCGCAGCCTCGCCTGGCACACACCACGTGCAGGCTACATTAGGATCTGCCTGCCAGAGAGGAACCCAAGAACCCAAGGGTCTCTCGAGGCGCACAGCAGGGACGCCCCGGGCGGGGTGCGCAAGCGCGCTGAGGCCTCAAGGGCCCAAGGGGCGGGCGGGTGCGCGCGGTCCCTCGCGCACGCGCGCTCGGAGGGGGGCGACGGTCGCGGTGACGTGCTGCGGTGGCGGTGGCGGGTGGACCGCTGCGCGTGAGGCGCGTGATATCCCGCGTCTTGGGAGCAGTGTCCCGGCCCCAAGCCACTCCCCGCCGCCGCCATGTCGGGCCGTTCGGTCCGGGCCGAGACCCGTAGCCGGGCCAAAGATGACATCAAGAAGGTGATGGCGGCCATCGAGAAAGTGCGGAAATGGTGAGGGGCGGGAGCGGAGGGGTTGCCGACGTGGGGTTGCGGGACCGCCAGACACGTACTAGCAGGGTGGGAACCAAGAGGCCGGCCCTTGGGGGGAGGGGGCCGGAGCAAAAAGGCGAAAGGAGGGCGCGCAGGCGTCGGTGTGAAGTCAGAATCGGCGCTCGCAGTAGCCAATCAAAAGGACTGTCGGCTTGTGGCCCCGCCCACTATCTTTCATTTGTTCGCTTCCGGCCGCTGTGGCTGGGCGGGACCTGGCGCTGCGGAGTTACACTTCCTGCGGGTTACAGGACCTCGCGGAAGGGTGCCTGGCGTCTCTCGGTTTGGCTTCCGCTCCTGCGCATCACAACTGCCCAGTGATGTCGGTTGTTACCAAGTTTTCTGTGGGATAAGTGGTTGAAATTGAGAATTTGCAAACACGTGGCTGTCGGAACAGAAATCCCTGATATCAGTAGATCAGCGGCCTTCTGCTAGCGCACTTTTGATACATTTGTTTTTGCCGTCCCTGCAAATGTTTATTGCAAAACCAGATTGAGCGAACCGTGTAGGTCAGGATCTCATTGCATTAAACTGTTCAGAACCAACTCTTTGAGCCTATTCCCCATCACTTAATGATTAGTAATTTAGTTACTATTTTTTTTTTTTTAGACTAGAACTTAAACTCAGAGATCTGCCTGCCCATGTTTCCCAAGTGCTATACCTGAAGGCATGTGTTAGCCAGCACACAGGCTATTCTTTTTTGTTTCTCTTTGCTTTTTCGAGACAGGGTTTCTTTAACAGCCTGTCCTTTGTAGACTAGACTGGCCTCGAACTCAGAGACCCGCCTGCCTCTGCCTCCTGAGCGCTGAAATTAAAAGTGTGCACCACCACCTCCCAGCGAGATTTTTTTTTGCAAATCCAAGTCTCATGGCATTCCTGTTTACTATGTAATTCTTACACTCCCCCTTTATTTTTGTATTATTATTGTTGGTGTTGTTTTTGTTTACTGAGATGGTTTCTCTGTTGTAGCTCTGGATCCTGTTCTGGAACTTGCTTTGTAGGCCAGGTTGGCCTCGAACTCACAGAGATCTGCCTGCCCCTGCCTCCCAAATACTGGGATTAAGGGCTTGTGCCCCTTTTGAAATTTTTTTACTGGTAAGGAAAATAATGAGGCAGGCCTCCTTTATACCTGGTTAACTTCTAGTTCTGTTGAAAGGGATGTGTAGGAGGAGGAGGGGGCCACTTGTTTGTTCTGGCTGCCCAGAACCAAAATAATCACACAGAAACTCTATTAATTAAATCACTGCTTGGTCCATTAGCTCTCTTATTGGCTAATTCCTACATCTTAATTTAACCCGTTTCTATTAATCTGTATATCACCACAAGGTGGTGTCCTATCAGCCAAGTTTCAGCATGTCTATCTCTGGCAGTGGTGGATCCATAGCATCTCCTGACTCTACCCTTCTTCCTCCCCGCATTCAGTTCTATCTTCCCTGCCTATCAACAGACCAGCGCAGTTTTTCCATTAACCAATGATAGCAACACATAGGCAGAAGGACCTCATACACCCTACACCAGGGATGGTTTTATTGGTTTGGAGTACTATGCTTGCAGAAGATACAAGTTTGACTCCCAGCACCATGTCAAGCAGCTCACAATCATCTGTAACACCTTTTTCAGACTATTCACAAAGGTGCATAAACCCACGCTCAGACACACAGGCACATAATTAAAATTCTTTCCTTTTCTTCTTTTTTTCTTTCCCTTTTAAGTTTGGATGCTGGAGAAATGTCTCAATGTTAAAAGCAGCTGGCTGCTCTTGCAGAGGACCTGCATTCCGTTCCCAGCACTACACGGCAGCTCATAGCCAGCTGTAACTCCAGTCAATGGTATCCCACACTCTCTTCAGGGTCTGTGGGCACAGTATGTGCATGATGAACAGACACACATGCATATAAAACACCCACCTACATAAAAGTAATAAAATATTCAAAATAAATTGTTTTAAGTATTGGTTCTTCAGAACCACATTTTGAGATTCTAGATCAGGTCACCTTCATAGAATTTTCCTTAATTATGTTAGGTTGAACTGCAAGACAGTTCACTTTTGAACCAACCCCCCTTCCCCAATTCTGGGGATAGAGCCCCACAGTCCTGTTCATGCTAGGTGAGTTCTCTACCATAGAACTATATATAACCCAGCCTGGTGTTTGACTTTTTAGCTCAGAAATCCCAAGTTACATGCAGCAAAACACACCTCTCCTCCCCTAGCTACTCAAGGCCAACCACTTACTTGAGTCTAGGGGCTTCAGTCCTAAACATAGTGAAATGCCTCTCTTTTTAAAAAAAATGTTTAATCACTCGGGAAGCATAGACTGGATGATCTCTGTAAGTTTGTGGCCATCCTGGTATACATAGCCAGTTCTAGACCAGCCAGGAATACTTAGCAAGACCTTGTCTCAAAAACAGAAGCCGGGCGGTGGTGGTGCACTCCTTTAATCCCAGCACTCGGGAGGCAGAAGCAGGCGGATCTCTGTGAGTTCGAGACCAGCCTGGTCTACAAGAGCTAGCTCCAGGACAGGCTCTAAAGCTGCAGAGAAACCCTGTCTCAGAAAAACAACAACAACAACAACAAAAAAAAAACACCCAGAGAGAAGTTTGGATTGGGGAGATGACTCAGTGGTTACTGCAAGACAAGTAGGACTGGGGTTCAGCTCCCTGCCACCCAACAGCAAGCTGGACAAGTACTATGGCTTCTGGTAACCAGGTAATCAGCATCAGAGCCTGGGATCTCAGAGCAAGCTGGCTGGTTAGACTGGCCAGAGTTGCTGAGCTCTGGGTTCAGCAAAAGATTCTGGCTTCTTTTATTTAAAAACTAGTTATTTATTTTATGTACGAGTGTTTTGCCTGCATGTGTGCATGTGCACCATGTGTGTACCTCATGCCTGAACAGGCCAGAAGAGGGCATTTGCTCACCTTAATCTAGAGTTAGAGACACTTGTGAGCCACCCTCTAGGTGCTTGGAATCTAGCCTGTGTCCTCCACAAGAACAAACAACAAGTATTCTTAACTGCCAAGCCGTCTGTCCAGCTCTCCGGATCCTGACTTACTATGAATGGAGAGTGATGAAGGAAGATAATGTGACATCTACTCTGGGTCCCCACACAGGCAAAAAGTAGATATGTGTACTAAAATTGGAATAATGCAGAGAATAGCATGACCCTTGCTCAAGGATGACATGCAAATTTATAAAAAGTTTAAGGACTGGGGGTAGAGCTAGGTGGTAGAGACCTTGACCACCATTGGTCCCCAGCACTGCAAAACAAACAAACAAAAAAGCTTGAAATGGGCCTGATGTCTGTGATAGACATGTTATCCCAGCTATAGGAGGTTCACAAATTTAAGGCCAGTCTAGGCAATTTTAAGAGTCCCAATACACAGACACACACACACACACACACCCCAAAACAAAAGAAGCATTTTGAATGACTAGGGATGTTGCTTGATGGTAGAACACTTGACCAAAGCCTAGATTCCATCCTTCCTTCTTCTATTCACTCCCCCCCCCGCCCCCCCCCCACACTCCCTGCCCAGGTCCCTGCTGCCCAACGGGAGTAATGCTGAAAGTTGATTGGTTCACCTGGTTCAGTTGAATCTAGATACATGTGAGGCCTTAATAGTTTGACTTAAGTGACCTTGCTTTGCTAGAATGGTGGAAATTCTGCCATTTCTACCTTACTAGGACAGAGAAGACTGTTGGGGGAGGGGATTGGTTTTGTTCGTATGCTGGGGATGGAGCTCGGCCTTGGCCTTGCTAGACTGGTGCCTCCCGCTGTGTTGTATTCCCAGTCCAGAGACACACAGGTAGCTACAAAGCTTTGAACTTCAAGATTGAAATCTGCAAATTTCTTCAGTGTAGTTTTTGGCTGTGAATAGCCTTGACTACCCGGCATGCAAATGCTGCTTTTTCCTTTCCTGTGATTGTGTGTCTTTGGAGGGACCCTTAACTGGAAGATGAACAAAACCAGTCTGAAGAGGCTTAGAAGTTATCTTCACGGTCCTCTTTGACTTCTGTTTGCTGGAGATCAAAATGAGGATCTGTGCATGCTAAGGGAGCCCTTTAAGACTGAGCCACACTCACCACTCACTTTCTTTCAAAGCCTCTTTCCCCCTCCCCTGTTTGTGTCAGTCTTCTTGCCTCAGCCTTCCAAGTGCTAAGATTAGCTGCGTGCACCACCACGCCTGGCTTTCACCCCCACTGCACTTACATCCTGTCATACAAACCTATTTTCAGGTGTGATTTTGGTAGAGAAATCTAGAAGGCATTCCAGATCAAAGAGCAATCTGTTGAAAATCAGAAATCGTGCCGGGCGGTGTTGGCGCATACCTTTAATTCCGGCACTCAGGAGGCAGAGGCAGGAGGATCTCTGTGAGTTCGAGGCCATCCTGGTCTACAAGAGCTAGTTCCAGGACAGACTCCAAAGCTACAGAGAAACCCTATCTTGAAAAAAAAAAAAAAAAAGAAGGAAGAAGAAAAAAAAGAAAATCAGTAATCGTAGTTAATAACAACAGCAAAAAAATGTGCTTTATTCTATTTAATGTTCCTCTTGTAGGGAGAAGAAATGGGTGACTGTAGGTGACACATCCCTGAGGATATTCAAATGGGTGCCTGTGACTGACAGCAAGGAGGTGAGTGGGGGAGACAACCACAAAAGATACCACTTTCTCACTTTCATTGAGTGCCTCTTGTAATCATAAAGAAATTTATTTTCATGGCACTGAGTTGACAATGCCTCAGTCACCGTCATGGTCTGTGTAAGACCTTCCTTTGTTCTCTCTTTGGCCAGACTGTAGCTTGAGCCCCATTCCTGTATTTTTTTTGCATAGTGTTTTGTTTTTGTTGTTTTCCATTTGGGTGTTCTGCCTACATGTACACAAATGCACCATATCCTTCCTGATTCCCAGGAAGGTCAGCAGAGGGCATTGGATGCCTTGGACCTGGAGTCATGGGTGACTGAGTCACTATCTAAGTCCTGGACATAAAAACCTATATCCTGCAAGAGCAGGAAGAACTCTTTCACTGCTGAGCCATCTTTCCAGCTCCTCCACATTTGAAAAATATTTATTATTTATTTTCATTTTATGTGTACCGCGTGTTTTGCCTGCTTACCATACATGTAGAATGCCTGCAGAGGCCAGAAGAGGGTACCAGAGTCTCTGGACCTGGGGTTACAGACAGTTGTGAGCTACCATATGGGTGCTGGGACTCATCAAACTTGAGACCTCTGGAAAAGTACCAGATGTGTTTAGCCACTGAGCCATCACTGTGGTCCCACATTTTGCTTTTTATAGTAGGTGTCTCTGTGTAGCCCAGGCTGATTTTGAGCTCATCATCCTCCACAGTGCGGGGATTCCAGCTGACAGCCAAGTGTCAGTCTGGTTTTGTGGACACACTGTGGTTCCCTTGTTGTCAGTGACTGGTTTTGAGTCGCAGTAGCAGTTAGTTGCTTTAGGATTCACTAGCTCACAGAACTTAAACAGTATTTACTGTCGGACCATTGAAGAAAATTTGCAGCAAGATGTGGTGGCATACACTTTTACTCTGAGCACTTATGGGGCAGAGACAGGAGGAGTGTTTGAAGGTCAGTGCCAGCCATGGCCACATGTGCAAGACCCTGTCCTAAAAACGAGTTTGTTGTCTCCTGCTGTGATCTGGTTAACCCTCCGTGTAGTGTGTAAACAGTACACTTACACATCTAATTGTGCCGTATGCCTGTCTGAGTCATTGCCCTTAGGTTCATGTGGGTGTTCACGTGTTCATGAAAAATATGTAGACTCTCTGCAAAACCTTTGTCTAGGGATGGGATGATTCAGAGGTAGAACTTTTGCAGAGTGTCCAAGGCCTTGCATTCCAATTCCAGCTTTGGGGAAATAGATATAGCATGGGACTATGAGCCCCTTTCCCTTCCTGGTTTTTCTCTCAGCTCTTTCTGAGGACCCCACATGTATGCATCACTATAGAAAGAGCTCGTTTTTGAGTCTCACACTGCTTTATTTCCATTGATCACAGTCACACAGTTCTCAGGGTGATAAAATACTCATTATCTATAGACTCTTCCTAATCTTTAGACTAAGATTCAAATATGAAGTTCAAGCTAGACATCTTAGTGCACATCTGATCCTCACACTTAGGGGGTGGAAGCAGGAGAATAAGGAATTCAAAGCCAGATTCAGCTACTGTAGTTAGTTCAAGGTCAGCCTAGCCTGCATGAAACCTTGTCTCAGAAAACCATATATAGTGGTTGAGATAGCTCAGAGGTTATGGGTACTTACTGCTCTACCAGAGGACTAGACTAGAGTTCAGATACAAGAACTCATCTTAGGCAACTTATATATGCCTGTAACTCTAGTTCCATCTTCTGTCCCCATAGATGGGCTCTTATATATAGACACACACACAAAGAGTAAAATAAATCTAGACTGGGTGATGGTGGTGCATGCCTTTAAGTCCAGCACTCAGGAGGTAGAAGCCAACGGATCTCTAAGTTCAAGGCCAGCCTGGTCTACAGAGTGAGATCCAGAATAGCCAGGGATACACAGAGAAACCCTGTCTCGAAAACAAACAAACAAACAAACAAACAGAAAAAAAGTAAAATAAATCTTTAAAGATAAACATAGAGTACTGGCTCTTGCTGCATATGGCTGACGACCTTATTTCAGTATTTGGAACCCATGTAGAGGTAGAGGGAGGGAGCCTACTCCACAGAATTGTCCTTTAACCTCTGCATACATCCTGTTGCATATATTGTCTATCTTATATATATTAAAAATATGAGATGAGGGGCCGGAGAAATGGCTCGGTAGTTAAGAGCACTTGTTGCTCTTGTAGAGAACCTGGGTTTAGTTTCCAGCATCCACTTGGTGACTCACAGACAGCCTGTAACTCCACTTCCAGGGATCCAATGTCAGAAATGCACATGGTACACAGACATACACGCAGGCAAAGCACTCGTGCACATAAACAAACCTTTTAAAAATACATAGAGAAAGTTTGGGTGTAGTTCTGTGATCAGTCTCTCCTAATGCTTGAGACTCTAGAATCCTTGTCTGGCACTGAAAAAGGTGTGTGTGTGTGTGTGTGTGTGTGTGTGTGTGTGTGTGTGTGTGTAGAAACATTTGAAACAACTCTGCAGTCTAATAAATATAGGCCAGTGTCCTTGTAATCTACATCTAGATACAGCTGGGTAAATGATGCACCCCTCTAATCCCTGCAAGCAGCGGGAATAGGAATTCTAAGTGGGAGTGGGAATGCCACACCAGCCTGCGCTGCAGTGTGAGTCCCTGTCTTAAGTGAACGAATGGAAACACTGGGGTCCAAGAACAGAGCCTCACTGACTCTGAAGACCCTGGGCCGCTCTGCCCTCTTCTCTAGGCGTGGTCACTCTCATGCGTATTTCTTACTATCACTCTGATCATTTTTATGGATTTTGAACTTTATACAAATGAATCATAGGGCTGGAGAGGTGGCTCAGCAGTTTTGAGCCCTGAATGCTGTTCCGGAGGACCTAAGTTTAGTTCCCAGCACCCACATGGTGGCTCCCGCCCTTTGTAACTCCAGTTCCAAGAGCTCTGATACCCTGTTTTGGCCTCTGCTGACACCAGATACACATGTGGTACACAGCACGTATGCGGGCAATGCGCCCAGAAACACAAAATAAAAATGAAAAAAGAAATCATAAAGTGTCTATTTTTGTGTATGATTTTTCTTTGTTGTTGTTTTTTTGTTTGTTTCGTGATTTGCCTTGCACTGTATATACATTATATCAGTTCATGTTGCCTTTGGTCCTGGTTTTCTTTTTCTTGCAGTATAGAGCTTACTTTCTTTTTTCTCTCTTTCTATTCTTTGTTTACAGCTTTTTATTGTGGGGGTGAGGGGTAAGACAAGGTCTCTCTAGCCCTGGATATTCTAGAACTTGCTATATTGATCAGGCTGGCCCTGAACTCACAGAGATTTGCTGCCTCTGCCTCCTGAGTTCTTGGGTTAAAGGTGTGTGCCATTATGTCTGACTACGTTTTTGTTTTATAGATACAGATATATCTATATCTATATATATAGATATATATCTATATATCTATATATATAGATATATATCTATATATCTATATATATATATATCTGAATATATAGATTGATATATTGATAGAGAATTTCCCTCTGAATTGTACGTTGACCTTTTGATATTCCGTCGGTACCTCCAGAGTACTGGGATTACAAGCATACTCCATCAGGCCTGATCATAATTACTCCCTTCTTCCTCATGTGTGTAGTGTGCATGTATGTGTTTGTACATGAGGAGGTCAAAGGTTGATGACAGGTGTCTCTGTCACTCTCCACCTGATTTACTGAGGTAGGCTCTCTGAATTAAGCTTGTCTCATTGATCCTGGTCCCACCCTCCTAGCACTAGGGTGGCAAGAAGGGTTGTCTCATCTGCCCAGTTTTCCCTCCTGCTTACATGGCAATGCTATCTATGGAACCATATCCCCGTCCCTCTCTCTGTTCGTCCTGTATGTGGATGTCTAGATCGCTCCTGGTTTGAGTACCTCTAGAACATTCATGTTTAGTGTAGAGATTAGTAGCATTCCTAGCATTCCAGACAATGGATCGCCACTGTATTTTTTTGGCCTATAGGAACTATTACGGAACTGTTTTCTAGAGTGCCGATACCAGTTTCTGTTTCCAGCAGGACCACATTGCAGTGGGAATATGGTTATGCTCCCTAGACTGGGTGCAGCGTTGCCAGACTTAGCATAAATTCCCTGGTGACTTCTCTCTGGAGCAGAAACCCTGTCAGTGCTTCCTCACCATCTGGATGTCTTTAGGGAGGGGCCTGTGTAGGTCTTCTGCCCATTTTTCAGTTTGCTCACAGCGTCGTTTTCTTGTTTTTTTTTTTCTCGAGGCAGGGTTTCAGACTGGCCCAAACCCACAGAGGATAGCCTTGAGTTTCTGATCATCCTGCCTTTACCTTCTGAGTGCTGAAATTGCAGGTGTGCATCACTAGGCTTGGCAATTTCCTTATATTATAGTCTTTTTCTTCCTTTTTTTTTTCTTCTCTTTAAAAATGATTTATAGCCAGGTGGTGGAGGTAGCACATGCCTTTAATCCCAGCACTCAGGAGGCAGAGGCAGGCAGATCTTAGTGAGTTTGAGGGCAGCCTAGTCTAAAAAGCGAGTTCCAGGACAGGCAGGACTGTTAACAGAGAAACCCTGTCTCAGAAAAAAATTATTTATTTATGTATATGAGTGCTGTATTTGTATGCATGCCTGCTTGACGGAAGAGGGCATCAGATCCCATTATAGATGGTTGTGAGCCACCATGTGATTCCTGGGAATTGAACTCAGGACCTTTAGAAGAGCAGCCAGTGCTCTTAACCACCGAACATCTCTCCAGCCCCATAGTCTTTTTCTTATGAATTTTGGGAACTCTGCTTATTGTCCATTATGCTATCCATGAGTCTTTACATTTGTAACTTGTTTTTTAAAAATACCCTGTAGTATCCTGAGTAATAGAAGTGTTTAGTGTTATTTATTCATTTTGGGGACTTTGCAATGGAATCTCACTCTGTAGACCAGGCTGGCCTTGAACTCACAGAGATCCACCTGCCTCTGCCTCCCGAGTGCTGGGATTAAAGGAGTGCATCACCACCCGGCTCATTTGTTTACTCTTTATTCTTTTTCTAGTTTATTGAGTGTTTGATCCCATGGGGCATTTTTGTTTGTTTAATTATTGTATTTTTTGTGTTTGAGTATTCTGATTGTGTGTATGCCTGTGTACCACATGCATGCTTGGTGCCAGCAGAGATTAAAGAGGGCATCAGATCCCCTAGAAATGGAGTTACAGATGGTTGTGAACTGTCATGTGGGTGCTGAACCCAAGTTTTATGAAAGGAAAGCCAGTGTTTTTTAACGCCGTTGTATCTCTTCAGTCGCTGTTTGGTTTTTGTTTGTTGTTTGCGATAGTCTCATGTAGCCTAGGCTGGTGTCTAACTTCCTAAGTGAACACGTGGACAACCTTGAACTTCTGGTCCTCTTGCCCCCCAGGCGCTGGGATTCCAGTCCTACACTGTCCATGCCTGACTTCATGCAGTGCTGAGGATGGAGCTCAGGGCATCACAAATGCTAGGCAAGCATTCTGCCACTGAACTACCGTGTGTGTGTGTGTGTGTGTGTGTGTACGCCTATGCACCACCTACCACCTGCATGCCTCCACTCCTGGCTTTTAGGCTATGAACTGAGATCCTCTGGCTTGTGTGACAAGCACCATATGACTGAACCATTTCATCAATCTCCAGCCATTTTTTAAAGGGAGGGTTTTTGGGTTATTCTTGTGTTTTTAAAAAGCCACTTGATTTTTTTGTTGTCCAGTGCAGTTGTCTCCAAATTTTGGCATACATGGTTGTCAAATTTTCTCTGACACAGTTTTTGTTACAAGTTTTTCTTAAGTTCTTTGATTTTCTCTTTAACTCAAATGCTCATTTACTGGTATGATTTTGAGAATTTTTTTTTAATAGTGCAACTGGCTCCAGGGTAAGTGCTTGAGTGCTTAACGTTCATGAGATCATGAGTTTGAGCCCCACTGCTGCAAAAATGCAGAAAAGAAAATGAGACATAGACGTTCTAAAAATAGTAATAGTATGGTTATACTTTTGGACCTAAAATGAATAGGGTTGTTTGTTTCCTTTTTTTTTTTTTAATTATTTGAGTAAAGAGTAATTCAGAGCTGGGCAATGGTGGCACACACCTTTAATCCCAGCACTTTGGAGGCAGAGGTAGGAGGATCTTTGTGAGTTCAAGGCCAGCCTGGTCGAGAGAGAGAGAGAGAGAGAGAGAGAGAGAGAGAGAGAGAGAGAGGGGGGGGGGGGGGGATCAATCGATCGATCTAGGACAGCCAGAACTGTTATACAAAGAAACGTTGCCTCAAAAAGCAAAAGAACAAGGGGGCTGGAGAGATGACTCAGCAGTTAAGAGCACTGGCTGCTCTTCCAAAGGTCCTGAGTTCAATTCCCAGCAACCACATGGTGGCTCACAACCATCTGTAATGAGGTCTGGTGCCCTCTTCTGGCTAGCTGTATACATAATAAATAAATAAATAAATAAATATTAAAAAAGCAAAAAACAAAACAAAAATATCAGGAAAAGTGAAGTTATTATGATCTTGTTCTTTGTAGTAATAAACATAATTGTAACTATCTTAAAGCTAAATATCCAATAGCTGGGGAGTGGTTGGGTGAATCATGGCATATAGAATATCGTATAACTACTAAAATGTATGTTTATATAGTTAAGTGGTAAATTTAAGTCTGCATGGGCAGGCAGTGGCTTAATGGATAAAGGCCCTTGATGGCTCAGGTTCAATTCCCAGGAAGGAGAGAACTGACTGCCCTAAATTGTCCTCTGACCAACACACAAGTTCATATATGTACACATACAAAATAAACAATTAAATATAATTTAAATCAGTTAAAGAAATAGTTCTAGGGGCTGGAGAGATGGCTCAGAGGTTAAGAGCACTGACTGCTCTTCCAGAGGTCCTGAGTTCAATTCCCAGCAACCACATGGTGGCTCACAACCATCTGTAATGAGATCTGGTGCCCTCTTCTGGCCTACAGGCAGGATACTGTATAAATAAATAAATCTTAAAAAAAAAAAAAAGAAAAAAAAAAGAATTAGTTCTAATCCCTTTAATCCCAGCCCTTTAATCCCAGCACTCAGGAGGCAGAGGCAGGTGGATCTTTGAGTTTGAAGCCTGGTCTACAGAGTGAATTTCAAGACAGCCAGGGCTATACAGAGAAACCCTGACTTAAAAAGCAAAAAGAAAAAATCCCACGGGTCTTTCTCAAATGCACATATTTTTTTGCTTGTTACTTCTCGACACAGAGGGTCTGGCTGAGAGCTGCAGTCAGGGCAGAAGGGAACCATGGAGCCATAGGAGAGGCCAAGTTACCTGCCCTGTTGCTCAGCTGCTCGGCTCTAGAGGTCACTCTTTGTCATGCTCCTCTTGGGCTCCCAGTTTCCCCATTACTCCTGCTCAGACCTCTGAGGGCTTTCACATAGCAAGTGCCCTTGTCCTTTGTGAGTCTCTTGCTTAGCTCTCTGTCATATTCCTCTTTTTTGTTTTTCCTTTTATAGAAAGAAAAGTCAAAATCGAACAGTTCAGCAACCCGGGAAACCAATGGCTTTCCCTCTGATGCCTCAGCCAATTCCTCTCTCCTTCTTGAATTCCAGGGTGAGTTGATTCTGTATGTCTTCCTTGCAGAAAAAAAAAAAGTTGGGGGCTACAGAGATAGCTTAGTGGTAAAGAGCACTTGTTGCTCTTGTAGGGTCCTAGGTTCAGTTTTCAGCACCCACATGGTTCCTCACAACCGTCCACGACCCCACTCCTTCTGATGCCTTCTGAGTTACTCAGGCACCAGGCACACAAGTGATACTCATACAAACACACAGGTAAAATGCTCACCCACATAAAATAAAAATATCTTTAAAAAAAAAATCAGAAAACCTTAATGAAGTCACAGGAATAAGAACATACCTTGGAGCCATGTGTGGTGGCGCACACCTTTAATCCCAGCACTCCAGAAGCGGAGGCAGGCGGATCGAGTTCCAGTATAGTAAGGGTTATATAGAGAAACCCTGTCTAGAAAAACAAAAAACTGGGTTGGAGCAATGGTTCACTGGTTCCCAGCATGCACATCAGGCAGCTCACTACTAACTACTTGAAAAAACTCTAGTCTCAGGAGATCTGACCTCTTCTAGTCTCCTTGGATGCCGCTGGTACTCATTCACACACAGACACACAGACACATACATGTAATGAAAAGTGTGTGTGTGTGTGTGTGTGTGTGAAAAAAAGAACATGATGTCTGGGCTGGCAGTGTGGCTCAGCAGCAGTCCTTGCCTGCATGTTCAAGGTCCTGGGAGCCAACCCCAGCACAGTGAGTTCTTTTCTCTGGAAAAACTACCACATAGCATTCAAGTCCTGTGCTAGAGCTTGACTTTTAGTTCAGAGAGCCTTTCCTTTAATCATAATGATAACCCTGCAAGGTAGATGTTAATGTTCTCGTTGTCCAGTGTTGGAAGGTGAGGCTAGAAGCTGAGGATACCAGATATCTACAGTTCTGTAACCAGTGGATGTCACCCCTGGCTGCCCAGAACTCGCTCTGTAGACCAGGCTGTGTCTAACTCAGAGATCCACCTGCCCTTTCCTCCCAAGTGCTGGGATTAAAGGCTTGTGCCACCACTGCCCACTAGAAACTGTCTCTTTTTTAGGGTGTCTGTTTTATCATGCTGCTTCAGAGTAGGCCACCCACAGCCAAGGCTGCTGTCTCCTGAGACAGTCAGCCTCAGTGACCCCTGCACCTATAGCTCTGCCTTCCTGCTGCGGTTTTCAGCCTGCAAGTCTTGGCCCATTTGAGGGCTGAATGACCATTTCACTGGGGTCACCTAAGACCATCAGAAAGCAAGATATTTACATTACAGTTCATAACAGTAGCAAAATTACAGTTATGAAGTAGCAACAAAATAATTTATGGTTGGGAGTCAGCACAACACGAGGAACTGTATAAAGGTCACAGCGTTAGGAAGGGTGAGAACCACTCATGCCTTTTTCACCTACACAGCGTCTTAGCTATAAAGTAATTTCATGTCATCCTCATTTTCACCCCCTGTCAGTCCATGATACAAACGTGCGGCTGTTGTCGTCCCCATTAGAGACCCCGGCATCCGCATACCCAGAGTGCACAGAGACAGAACACTGTTGCTGCTGTTGTTTGGGGGGACAGTACTTGGGACTGAATCTACAGCCTCGTGAGTGCAAGCTTCTGCCTCTGAGCTATATCTGCAACCCTGTTTTAATTTTAATTTTGAGATAGGCTCTCTGTAGGTTTCCCAGGCTGGCCTGGAACTTGAATCCCTCTACCTCAGCCTCCCGAGTGGCTGATATTATATATAGATAGGTCTGTGCCACCAGACCTGGATCAGAACTTTATTTTTTTCATTAGAAATGCCACTTCCACTGGATGATGGTGGTGCGTGCCTTTAATCCCAGCGCTCAGGAGACAGGCAGGCAGATCTCTGTGAGTTCGAGGCCAACCTGGTCTACAGAGTGAGTTCCAAGACTGACTCCATAGCTACTGAGAAACCCTGTCTCGAAAAAAGAAAATTGCCATTTTAGTATAGAGGATAGTGGTCTTGGAAAGAGGGAAGACTTATGCTGTCTCTTTGGAACTGCATGTGAAGCTACCCAGCATGCAGTTGTCCCTGCTCTCTTTCCTCCCCACCAAGGTCAGTGTCACAGAGGCAGGAGAACATAGGGAAAGAATGTACACTGATCAGAACGCTCTAGGAGGCGGAGGCCTCAGCCTGTTTGTACTTCCTGTGCCTGATACTGGGATGTTGGGGACAGGGCAGCTCCAGGCACTGCCCATAAAGCGTGAGAACTGGTGACCAGTGTGTGCACAAGGGCCAGTGGAAGCATCGGAGCTCATGGGATGGGCCTTTCCACCCTAGTGAACACAGAGTGAGTGATACTGATACAGAGTGTATAGAATAGGAGCTTTCCAGGGAGTCTGGGAAGAGGAGTCTTGAGCCAGCAGCAGGAAGGCCGGCAGAGATACGGTTCATGGAATAACACTTGGTAAGCTCCCAGCTGCTGGAGCCAGGCTCCAGGCTAAAGACTGGCAGACCATGAGGCCTGAGAACGAGATCGTCTTCTGTCTGCTCTAAGAAGTGCGGGGCACGGAGCGCTCTCCACCTTAGGATCCTTGCAGGCTTGGAGTGCTCACTCTGTCTGTGGTGTGAGGCCATGAGACTCAAGGCTGCCACATCAGGCAAGGCCACCAAGAAGTCTGAAGTGCGGGTGACCAGGACAGTGACTGCTGGAGGCGATGCTGTAGGAGGAGCTGTGCACATCTCTGTCTCTGCTGTCAGTTTACTTGGTGACCTTAAGCCTTTAGACAGAGCCCCCAAGTGGTAACTTCTCACCCTTGGGGCAGTCAGGTGGCTGAGAGCCTGAGGTGACCACCTCCACATACCACAGCTTCCTTCAGGAACCCTGAGGGCCAGACACGTGGTGCTACCATTCTATGTGCCAGGGGAAGCACAGATGGCACCCCCACCTCCCGCTGTGCAGCGAGAACCTACCAGGCCTGAGCTGTAATTGGTAGGCAATAGAAAACGTGGTTATATAAGCAGAGTTCCACATTACTGGGGTAGAAATGGTGTATTCATAGGCTTTTTGTTTGTGGTTTTTCGTGAAAGAGTTTCTCTATAACAGCACTGACTGTCCTAGACTAGCTCTGTAGACCAGGCTGGTCTCGAACTCACAGAGATCCACCTGCCTCTGCCCCCTGAGTGCTGGGATTAAAGGCATGCACCACCACAGTTCGGCGTGTTCATAGGTTCATACATGGCTGCATGTACTGTATATTGCAAAAAGGAAATGTTTGAGTTAGGAATATGGCTCAGTTGGGAGAGTGCTCTCTCAGTTACGGGAAGCCTGGGTTCCATCCTTGGCACCACACAAAAAAGGTGAAGGCAGGAAGATCAGAGTTCACAGTGATTCTTGCCAAGTGTGCTGAGTCGCACCTGTAATTAGGACTGGGGGAATAGAGCCAGGAGGATTGATGTGAGTGGAGGCCAGCCTGCTCTATGTAGTGATGCCTCTCTCAAAACAAACAAATCAGCTTAGGCTCGGGATAGTTCCCAGGGCACCAGGAACCCCACTCAGGCTTCCTTCTTAGAGGCATCTGCACCAGCGCTAACTGTTGGTGACTCTGGCCAAGCGCCTTGGGCAGTGCCATCCCAGCTGTTTCTTTACTTTGTTTGGTTCCCAGATGAGAACAGCAACCAGAGTTCCGTGTCGGATGTCTACCAACTCAAGGTGGACAGCAGCACCAACTCCAGCCCCAGCCCCGAGCAGAGCGAGTCCCTGAGCCCTGCACACACCTCAGACTTCCGCACTGATGACTCCCAGCCACCCACACTGGGCCAGGAGATCCTCGAGGGTGAGTTGTGGGGGTGTTTCATATACATCTTTGGCCCTTGATAGCTTCTGGCCTGTTAGCAATAAGCCACAAAATTGAACTTGTTTCAGTGTGGATAATGGGTGCGTGCTGTTAGCCATGTGTGCTGTTCTAGCTCTTTCCATCTGTTCTCTCTAATGTAGCAGCCCCTGTAGCCCAGGGAGGGAGTGGGAATGGTGCTGTTTGGAGTGGCAGGTGAGCTTCATGTCTGCCACCCAGGCTGGGATGGTAGTCCTCTATGGTCTGGTCACACTGTATCCATCCTCAGCCAGGCCTGCGCTTGTCGTTCCAAGGCCTACACGCTTTTGCCATAACTCTCCCCAGGCCAAGGCCAGGCTAGACCTTCCTTGGGCTAACCTTGTTGCTGTTGCAGAGCCATCGCTGCCTGCGTCTGAAGTTGCAGATGAACCTCCCACCCTCACGAAGGAAGAACCGGTCCCATTAGAGACACAGGTAAGAGGTCCTTGTTTTCCCCATTTCCAAGAAAGGAAAGACCCTAGGGATTTGGTGGATCGCACAGCTGTGCTGTGGTAGGGTGCAGAGTCTGCTGGTGAAACAGAGTTGCCATTTCTAAAATAGGCTCAGGGTTTGATCACCTTTGGGCAGGCTGCAGGATCGTGAATGGGCAGGGCTTCTCAGAGGGAAGGCTCATCATGGTCTGTCCTGCTATTTCTAGACCACTGAGGAAGAAGAGGACTCCGGTGCCCCGCCCTTGAAGCGATTCTGTGTGGACCAACCTGCAGTACCGCAAACCACGTTGGAAAGCTAGCACCGTCCCGGCCCCTCGCCTCCTGGCCCCTGCCTCTATTTATTGCATTCTGGTCTGGCCAAGCTCTGACGCTGGGGTCCAGGCAAGCACTAGGGTCCAGAGCCTGTGTAGGGGAGCCCTCTGGGCTAGAAGGATGACGGAGGGCGTGGGATCGTTGTATCATCTTCCTGTCCCTGACACTGTGTCTGCTTGTTCTTGAGCAGAGGAGCACTCACAGCTTTTCTGCACCCCAAGTAGGCCAGAGCATCAGGGTTCATTTGTCACCTCCAGAACCACTGCACGGAGCTGCTGGCACTGCCGTGAGGAGAGTGGTGTGGAAGGCACCCTAGAGAAGAGTGCCTAGGATTACTTGAACTTGAACGGAGACTGTAGAGTCATGGACTTAGCCGCAGGGCCAGGGCCCTGCAGGCTGTTACTGGAAGACGGGCTGATGGTAGAGATGTGGAAAGCAGTGGGGGAGGCTTTCCCAGGAGGGACAGGCTCTCTCCACCTGGGGGCAGGCGACCCATGGGGGATGGCACCCTGTCCCTGAGGCAGGCCTGTCTCTGTTGGATGCCCCAGCTGCTCCCAGCCCTGTGCCTGCCAGAACCTTCCGCTTCCCCACACTCACACGCACACGCAGCGTCCGGGTTCACTGTCCTTTCATTCCAGCATCCCTGCCTTCTGCTGCAGACACCCCAGCCAGGATGGAGGTTCTGACCACAGTACCTGCTTCAGCTCAGACTTTCTAGAAAGTTACCTTTTCTTTCAAATCTGCATGTTTAATTGAACTTTATGATTTTATTTTTTGTCTGAAAAAAAGAAAAGTTTAAGAAAAAATGGAAATGGGCAACAGCAAGTGAAGACCTATTTTAGCACTGAATAGAGTATTTTTAAAATTAAACTATTTGAAATATGCCTTGTTAGTATCTGATTGCTTCTTCCTACAAGGTTGTGGGAGTACACGTGGAGTGGGTGCATGGTGCATGCTTCAAGTCCTCACGAGCTGACCCTGTCCGCTGTCTTACTCCCTTTCTGACAAACTAGTGTGAGCCTGAGTCGGGGGCACCCAGGAGCCTGAGGTGGGAGAGGACCTTGAGTTGGGGGTCAGCCTGCACTGCTCAGTGTTTCCAAGTGTTAGGCTTCATGGGAAGGCCCTGTCTTAGGAAAATTAAAAAAAAAAAAATAGGATTGTAGAAATGACTCAAGAGTGAGGAGCCGAGTTGCAGCCCTCCCTACCTGTGGGCAGGTGCAGGAGTGCTGTCCGTGATTCCAGTGTTCCCGTGTGAGATGGGAGACAGAAACAGGAGACCCCCGGGAGCTCACGGGCCAGCTGGCCAGGACCACACAGGTGACCAAAACAAGGTGGAAAGTGAAGACCAACCTTGAGATCATCCTCTGACCTCCACATGAACTCTGCCACGCGTGAACGCGCACGTGTGTGCACACACGCATATATAATTTGTAATTTATATAAACTATATGTTAAATACATACACTTGTGGGTTGGAGAGGGGTCTTGCTGATGAAGGGCAGCATGTACTGCTCTTGCAGAGGACCCAAGTTCAGTTCCCAGCACCCACATGGCAGCTCGACAGCTAGGGCTTCTATCTTCTGCACCAGGTAAAACAGGGCACACAAGCGTGCTCACAGAGCTGGATGTGTAGGCAGAAAGACCAGGCATCCAGGGCCAGTCTTAGCATGGTGGCACATACCTTTGATCTCAGTGCTTGGAAGGCAGAGCAAGATTTCTGTAAATTCAAGGCTGGCCTGGTCTACGTGGTTCCAGGACAGCCAGGGCCACACAAGAGAGATTCTGTTTCAAAAGCACTTAGCACACACAGGCAAGGGATTCCTGATGCAATCTGCTAGCCATATTGGTGAGCTCTGGGTTCAAGTCAGAGATTCTGCCTCTGAATGAGATGGAGATCAGCTGAGAACTTTTGAAGTCAACCTTGGGTCTCCCACACATACACAAGTGAACATATACTTCATTTTGGCTACAGAGTCAAATCAAAGTCAGTCTGGGCTACATGAGGCTCTCTCAGAAATAATTGTTTTCCTGGGTGGTGGTGCACACCAGCATTCAGGAGGCAGAAGCAGGAGGATCTCTTGAGTTCAAGGCCAGCCTGGTCTACAAAGCAAATGATTGCCAGGACTGTTGCACAGAGAAATCTTGTCTCAAAAAACAAAAAGTAATAATAACAACAACAATTTTTGTGTGTGTGTGCATGAAACACAGTGTGGTAGTGGAAGTCAGAGGACAACCTGCAAAGTCAGCTTTCTTTCTGCCTTGTGGGTCCAGGAATCCAGCTCAGGGTCTCAGGCTCCACACCAAGTGCCTTTACCTGCTGTGCCATTTTGCTGCCCCTCACCAAAGAAAACTTAGAGCAGGAAGTCATTATAATATAGTTTAATACAGAAATAATAACAGCCGCAAGTAGGAGACTGTAGGGAAGGCAAGAAAAGGAACTAGCTGCAAGATTTTAAGGCTGTAGATTTAACATCATCTGGTTGCCCCCTGGCTGCTAACTACTACATAAGAAAGAGGTCAGTGTTGTTTCCATAGAATTAAGAGGAAGGTGGGCAGAGGCATAAAAGATTATAGACTATGAGAAGGGGTTTGTTTCATCGTGTATTAATTTGTGTGTGTGTGTGTGTGTGTGTGAGAGAGAGAGAGAGAGAGAGAGAGAGAGAGAGAGAGAGAGAGACAGAAGACAACTTGAAGAGCTGATTCTCTTTCTAATATGTGGGTCCCAGGGACTGAAGTGAACACAAGACCTTGGGATTGGCAAGAACACTTTACCTCTGAGCTACCTCACCAACCCCAGTATTGTTCTTTTTCTCCTATTTGGTTTAGCTTGTTTTTCTGAGGCAAGGTCACACTATATGGTCATGGCTGGGCTAGTTACTATATAGTCCTGGTGGCCCGGAACTCTCAGAGATCTGTCTGCCTCTGCTTCCTGAGTGCTGGGTGAAAGGTGTGTGCCATTTCACCTGGCTGTGATTAAGACAGGTTCTCAGGTAGGCCAGACTGGCTGCCAACTTGCGATAGAGTTTAGGATAAGCTTGAACTGCTTCATCTTTTTTCCTCCAGGTCCCAAATTCTGGGAGTATAGCATCTCACCACCAAGTTCCAGGTTTGAGATGTTTTGAGTTTGAGATACCAATGGGACAGACTGAAGAGACCAGGTGGAAGGTGAACTGTTGGGGTGAAGGTTCATGAAGGGACCCATGCGGAATGAGAGGGTGACAGGACCGCTCCATGGGGCAGGGCACAAGGCAAGCCCTAGGCTGGGTCTGTGTCCTGTAGGAGGCTGCATGAGGAAGCCAATGGATGGTCATCTCTAAATGGTGCTTTTCCCAGCAGAAAACCAGATACTGCTGGCTGGGAGTGGACACAGGAGGGGGTCTGAAGAGGATGCCTGGGAACTGCCAACTTTAATCTTGTCCTTTAGTATTAATCTGTTTATTCGAATGGGAGAGAGGATACATTGCATGAGTAATCATGCTAAAATTATGATTTAAAAAAAGTCTTGCACGGGGGTGTAGCTCAGCTGGTGGAGAGCTTACCTGGCATGCATGAAGTCGAGTGTCTGAACCCCTGAACAACAGAAACGGAACACGGCACACCTGTAAGCCCAGCTCTGGGTGGTGACGACCAGAGGTTCAAGGTCATTCTCTCGGTTAAATTAGAGGCTAGCCTGGCTTAAAAGAATCCCAGTCTCAAAAACCAAACCAAACCCTGAGTCGTGACTGTCTGCATAAGACCTTTGAGAGACTGGATTCATCAGTGTTTCTGTCATAGATGGGGAGGGACTCAAAGACCCTTCCCCTCCCTGGGGATCTATGAGAGGCCATGGCTGCTGGGGTGAGCCAGAGGCACCTTCAGTGGTTCAGTGACTGGTAAGTTCTCCATGCTCCTGAAAGCAGCCATCATGAACCTCATTGTGTCATACACATTAAAAACCACACAGAAACATGAAAAAAAAATCAGAGACAACAACAACAACACAAAATCCAACACGGAAGTCGAAAGGGGTGGTAAATGGTTTTAGTTCAGAAGGAAGAATCAGAGGGAGCAGGAGGAGGACGAGAGAGGGTAACCGGAAGGAATATGGCCGAAATATATACCATGAGTCTGCAGGATGGCTCAGTGGGACCTGAGTTCAAGCCCCAGGATCCACGTGGTGGAAGGAGAACACTGACTCCTGCCAAATTGCCCTCTGACCTTCCCGTGTGCACAGTGGCACCCATGCTCCCCCCACAAGTAAAGAAATGATAAATACAAAAACATGACAAACATATAAAAATGTTATGATGAGACCCATTATTGTGTAATTACAGGTTAATAATGTATGCTAATAGTAAGCATTGATCAGAAGGCCTGAAAATTGAGTGAATCAGGATGTGCTTGGAACGATTAAGAGAATGGGATTCAGAAGGCAATGAATGACGTGATCAGAGGCACAGAGGTGAGGTTGGCTCAGCTGGGGAGACTGAGGCAGCAACACCTTTGAGTCTGAGGCAACACAGCAAAATTTTGCCCTGGCCAAGGAAGAACTTTTTGTTTGTTTGGTTGGTTTTGTTTTGTTTTCAAGACAGGGTTTCTCTGTGTAGCTTTGGAGCCTTTCCTGCAACTTTCTCTGTAAACCAGGCTGGCCTCAAACTTAGATCTGCCTGTCTCTGCCTCCCAAGTGCTGGGATTAAAGGTGTGCGCCACTACCACCAAGCAAGAACCCTTTTCTTTACTTTTTCTTTTTTGCTTTCATTTCTCCTTTCCTCTCTCTCTCTCCCTGCCCCCCATCTCCACTTTTAAAATAGGCCATAGTCCTGCCTGGCTTCAAACTCACAAGGATCTACCTGTTCCTCCACCCCAGTGCTGGGATTCTGATTTCCATGAACATTAAGTGTCAAATCCCCATTTCTCCATCCCTATTATTTTGTTTTACATGTATGTACATTTTGCCTGTGTGTGCCCCATATGTGTGCAATGCCCATGGAGACCAGAAGAAGGGGTCATATCCCTTGGGATTGGAGTCACAGACTTTTATGACTTTACCCACTATGTGGGTACTGGGACTCAAACCCTGGTCCCCTGGAAGAGCCATCAGTACTCTTAACTTCAAGCCATCTCTCCAGCCATGTAAGTTTAAATTTATTATTGCTATTATTGACTTTAGAGTCTCACTATCTACTTATTTTTTAACTTGTGCGGGGGTTAGGGTTGTGTGCATGTGCCTTCAGAGTCCAGAAGACAAGGTTGGACTCCCTTTGAACTGGAGTCACAAGCAGTTGTGAGCCATCCCATGTGGATGCTGGAACTCAACTCAGATCTTCTGCAAGAGCAGCCTGGTTTTTGTTTGTCTGTCTTTTTTTTTAAATGTTTATTTATTATGTATACAATGTTCTGTCTGTGTGTATGCCTGCAGGCCAGAAGAGGGCATCAGACCTCATTACAGATGGTTGTGAGCCACCATGTGGTTGCTGGGAATTGAACTCAGGACCTCTTGGAAGAGCAGACAATGCTCTTAACCACTGAGCCATCTCTCCAGCCCTTGTCTGTCTGTCTTTAATTCAAGACAGGGTTTCTCTGGTCGTTCTGGACCTCGCTCTGTAGACCACAGGCTGGCTTCAAACTCAGAGATCCGCCTGCCTCTGCCTCCAGAGTGCTGGGATTAAAGGCGTGCGCCACCACCACCCTGCCAGCAAATGTTCTTAACCTTAAGCCATCTGTCTAGACCTCTTTAATTTTTATTTGAAATTATGCCCATGGGGGGTATGTATACAGGGTTGCATGTGTCTGTCTCTCTGGAGTTACAGGCAGTTATGAGTCCTTAACATCAAAGCCGTGAATCAGAACAGGAAGTTCTTAATTGCTGAGTCACCTCTCTCAATATACATAATTTATAAGGACATACACACACACATATAATTTTACTTATTTACTTATTGTGATAGGGTCCTGCTATTCAGCCCAGACTGACCGGTAAGACTGTAGCCCAGGCTAGCCACAAGCTCGCTCAGGATTCTTCAGCTTTGGAAGTCTGTTTTGTGTAATCCTCATGTATGTATGTATGTATGTATGTATGTATGTATGTATTAAACTTTTACATCATCCTTCCACTTCTTTTTTTTTATTATTTTTTCTTTTTTTTTTCACTTACTTCTTAAAAAAGATTTATTTTTAAATTGTGTATGTGTGCGTGCATGGTGGCGGTGTAATGCGCACTTGGGCAAGAGAAGTGGGAACCCCTGGAGCTGCAGTTACAGGCAGTTTCTTGCGCTACCTGATGTGGGAGCTGGGAACTGAACCTGGGTCCTCCGAAAGCGGAGTACACGTTCTCAACCCCTGAGCCAGCCCTGCAGCCCTTCTTCCACAGATTTTTAAAAATTTATTTATTTGTTTATTTGTTTATTATGTATACAATATTCTTTCTGCGTGTATGCCTGAAGGCCAGAAGAGGGCACCAGACCTCATTACAGATGGCTGTGAGCCACCATGTGGTTGCTGGAATTGAACTCAGGACCTTTGGAAGAGCAGGCAGTACTCTTAACCACTGAGCCATCTCTCCAGAGCTCTTCCACAGATTTTTAAAGAATCTTCCACATTATCCTTCCCTGTAAGTCTTTTAGAGGCAGACCGACTGTCAATCTCCGTTTCGCAACCACACCGGCTGGGGTCCCAGGCGCCCTAATACGAAACCTCTGTTTGGGCAGGGCCTGAGTTACTTCCCGCCCAGCACAACTCCACCCGCGGCTCCCCGGGCGTGGCCGAGCGCGGCCCCTTTAAGAAGGGGGCGGAGCGCGAGTGGAAAGACAAAGCCCCTGGCCGCGCGTTCCCCCTCCCCCCTCCGGCGCACCACACGGACAGTGGGTGCCCGGATGTCGGTGTCGCCGTCGGTGACAGATGGTGCAATGTCTGTATCTATATGACAGGGCCGTCTGCTCTGCTCTCTTTGAGTCCTCCACCTTCCGTCCTCCCCCTCTTCCTCCCTGTCCCATGACTTTTTAAGTCCGCCACCGGAGGCCCGCACGCCAGTCCCTGGCTCTTACATAACGTGACCTTTCACCTTTTCAGACTGCCCTCTAGTGCGCTGCAACCAAACTACATGGCTGGGGCCCAGAGGGCGGGACTGGAGCGCGGAGCGGCAGCCGCTCTGAGCCAATAGACTACGAACGCCGCTCAGCCCTCCGCCTATCGAAGCACCCGTCCCAGGGCGCCACGGAGGAGCAAGTTAGTCTGTGCGCTGGCCCGGCAGCGGGGGGGAGGAAGGGAATCTCCCGCCATTTTTCAATAATTTCCTCCGGTGCCCGCTGGAGAGGAGTCGTGACTAGCGGCGGCGGCGGCGGAGATCGGCGGGAGGCAAAAGGCGCCGGAAGGAGCGAGGAGAATATCTCGGTTTCTTCTCCTCGCTGCTTACCCCTCGCTTCCATGGCCGTGGCGCGGTCCCGCCAGCTCTGAGAGAAGCCGGAGTTCGCGCCGCCCTCTCACCCCTCCCCTCCCCCACCGCCCCGGGAGCCAGGCGCTTCGCTCGCTCGCTCGTTTGCTCGGAGCCGCCGGGGCCTAGCTCTGCGCGGCGGAGCGGCCGAGCCTCCGGCGCTCCGTGCCCGCCGCTGCCGCGATGGCGCCGCTGCTGGGCCGCAAGCCCTTCCCGCTGGTGAAGCCGCTGCCGGGAGAGGAGCCGCTCTTCACCATCCCGCACACTCAGGAGGCCTTCCGCACCCGGGAGTATCCTTTTTCCGTGCGCGCTGTGGACGCCCGGCCGCGGCTGCGCAGGGCGAGGGATGGAGATGGCGAGATGCGGATGGGCCACGCGCCGCTCGCGGGGCAGCTGTCACCGCACCGGGCCATCCGCGGGCCGCGGTGTCCGGGCCCTGCCTGGCCGGGCTGGGATCCCCACGGAGGAATCCATCCGGCCGTCTCCAGGCGTCCTTCCCGGAACCGCGCGCCTCCATCCTTTCCCCCCTTACTTTGTCCCCGGGGCCTCGGTGACGATCGCAGCACCAATTCCCTCCTCCCCAACTTGGCCTCGGGCCCTAAGTGACTAGGGGAGGGACGCCGCGTTTCCGATGCGCATTTTCTTTCTCTCCCTTCGTATAAATGAAACCGTCAAGTTAAGTTTTTGAAATTGTACCGGCGCGGTCGCGTGATCCGGCTTGTGCAAGCCTCCACTGCGTCTTGTGTGGGCTGTGCGGGGACACTGATGTTGAGTTGTGGGTTTTGTTTTTCTTCTCCGGAGTGGACTTTAGGCCAGGGATGAACTGACAGAATCGTAAATCACAAAACCCGGCATTAACTTCTCCCCCACTGTAGGTGGGAGGGGACAGAAAGGTACCTTGATGGTCCTGGTGGCCTTTTCTTCCCCAGGGAACAAACAGGTTTGAAATTTAGAAGTTTCATTTTTCTTTCTTTTTTTGAGAGAGTGCTTTGTGTTGATCAGACTGGTCTTGAACTTTGTGCAGTCGAGGCTGGATTTGAATTCCTGATCCTCCTGCTTCTTCCTCTCCAGCTGACTTGCTTTCTTTCCGTTCTTTTTATTTTATTTTATTATCTATTTGCTTATTTATTTTTTGAGACAAAATCTTACTGTGTTGTTCAGACTGTCTTTGCATAGCCCCCACCAATCCTGCTTGAGTTTAGTCAACCTTCCAAGCCTGTGCCACCATTCAGTACAGTTAGAAGCCAGTAAACTCTTGAGACATCCTTAACGTTTTTTGTTTTAGCACCGTGAAACTGGTGTTTTAAAATAGCCTCTGCATTTCTGATCATTGCTTTAAGATTTCTTGACCAAGCATAGCCACTTGGTTAAAAGTTGTGTCACTTTTGCACGGTGGGGGAAATATTGGATGAATCTTTTAGGGCTTACTTGGGCATTTTGTGTGTTCGTTTTGTTTTTTGAGACAGGGTTTCTAGCCCTGACTGCCCTGGAACTCGATTTGTAGACCAGGCTGGCCTCATAGCCACCTGCCTCTACCTCCCAGGTGCTGGGATTAAAGGTGTGGGCTACCACTGCCTGTCCACTTACTTTAAAAAAAGAAAAAAAGATAGTTTCCGTATCAAACTTGCATAAAAACTACTTTTATCATCCCTTTTCCTTTGAAAAGACTAGATCTTGTTGTAATTCCTGCTGTATCTGTAGATCAGAAAGGGCAATTTACTCTTGGCCTTTGCTTCAGACATTTTTTTTAAAATTGTATCCCAGGATGACTTCTAACTTACATTTCGGAAGCTGGCGTTTACTGCCTAGTCCCCCTGCCACAACCTCCGAAGTGTTGGGATTGCAGATGTCTACCTGCTCAGCTTGATCTTGGCTTTAACATAGTGTTTTGAATAATTAGGATAATTTCACTTCCCTTCCTCTCATCATTACTAATTGGGGGATTGAACCTAGGGCCTTGTACTATTAGTAAACTATATCTTTAGCCCTCTTTATTTTGAGTAAGGGCATTACCGGAATTGCTGAGGTTGGCTCTGAACTCACCATGCGGCTTAGGCAGGCCTTGGACTTTTGGTTCTCCTGCTTCATTCAGCCTTCCCAGTAGTTGAACTTAACAGGCCTATACTCCAGCACCAGCTAGGGCAGGTTCATCTTTGTTAGCATCAGTTCTGAATTCCAGTGTTCACCTACAGAGAGTCTTGGAAAAGGAGTCTTTTTCTCCCCCTAACCCCTTTTAGTTTTATCTATATGGTGTTTTGCCTGTATCTGTATCCATTATACCGCTTGTGTTCCTGGTTCCTCTGGATGCCAGATGACAACTTTTGATCCCCTGGAACTGGAGTTAAAGAGCTACCACATAGATGCTGGGAACTGAACCCAGGTACTCTGTACTTAACTTCACTGTTGACTCTAGCCCGTGGTTTTTTGTTTTTTGTTTTTGTTTTTTTTTTTCCTTTTTTGACAGGGTCTCACTTTGTAGATCTGTCAAGCCTGGAAGTCATTTTGTAGACCATACTGGCCTGAAACTCATATAGATCTGCCTGTCTCCACCTCCAAAGTGTTGGGATTAAAGGCGTGCGCTACCATGCCTGGCATCCATGTAGGTAGGTATTTTTGATCATGTGCCTATAGCATCTCTGAGCTGAAATGAGTCTTAAGGGGTCTAGATCTCCTGTTTGCTTGCCTAGTGGGCCCAAGAGAATTAAAGTTGGTGTGTTAAAGATCATACACCCTGGTTATAATGATGAGAGTTGAGATCACAAACCAGTGCTTTCAACCATATCACTGTAAATAAACGAAGGGAAGAACAAGGAATTGTGGAACCAGAGCCTTGCATGTGCTGCTGTACTACTGAGCTGCAGTGTCTGTGATACAACCCATGTTGCCCTTTGAGTGTTTTATCCTCAGCCTCCCATGTGAGGAATTTCTGGGTGCTAGGATCATAGTCTTGTGTCATAATACTTCACCTTCTCCTTTGATTTTAATGGAATTATTTTTTTTAAGATTTGTGTATTTTATGTGCGTATTTTGTCTACATGTATATATATGCACCTCGTGTTGTGTTTATAGATGATTGTCACCATGTATTAGCAAGTACTCGTAACTGCTGAGCCATCTCTCCCGCAACTCCCCCCACATTTATTGAAATATTAGTCTACACTGTCATTTTGATATAAGTTGTAATTAGATGATATAAGGTGTATTTAGCTCTACTAATTACATTATTTCTGCTAAATATATACTTGCTTTTTTTTTTTTTTAAAGCAGTTTCCATGCTTTCACTAGAGTAAAAGTTTACTTCTGGGAATCTAACATAGTCTCTCTATATGTCATTCATTCAACTCTTTATTTGTTTTATTGAGTCAGGGTTCTTACTATGTAGCACTGGTTGGCCTGGAACTCATATATAGTTATGGCTGTCCTTAAACTCAGAGATTTGCCTGCCTTGGCTTCCTGAATGATAGGTTTAAAATCGTATTGTACCACACCCAGTTATTGTCTTTGAACTGTTGATGGTAACACTAATATTATTAGAGGTGGATTTTGTTCTAGTACAGTATAATAAATACTTCATAAAAGAGATAAATTCCAACTCTTAACAGGCATACTGAGCCGTTTGAAAAATGACCATAGCCAGTTAATTTAAAACTATTAACAAAAGCTTTGTTTATTATTTATTGTCTGGGGAAGAGAGGGTGTGTGGTCATGTATATGCCATGGTTTACACTGTGAAGCATGCTCGGCAGGCACCATCAACCATCATAGTACCATTTCCCTAGTCCTTCAGACGTTATCTTAACGAAAACTGAAACCTGAATTATTTAAAATAGTGTGTATTTAATAAACTTTCTTTTAGGATTTCCTATACCAGTATTTAGAACTTTTTAACAGGAATTCTTTAAAAAGGATTATACTAGAGGAAATTGTTCTGGAAATTTCCAGTAGTGGCAGCATGTTGAGGGTGGTTTAGAGCTCTGGACTGTGTGGCTGGCTGGTTGGCATGTTTCTTTATGAGGCTATTAGTGGTTCCATAGAGGAAAGCAGATGTATGGTTGAGCAACAGCTGTATTTGAAGTATTACCAGTCCTCAATTTATATTTATGGTTATGTTTTTAACAAGATTCTCTTTATTTTGATTGCATGTATCGTTAGAGCAAACTTTTCTATTTTAACTTTAAGCAGTGAGTCGGTGAGTTTGTGAAGGTACTTTGTACTCCTTGAATTTACAGTATTCTGAAATTGAGGCAGAAGAAAAAGGAGTTTTAGGTCAGCCTAAAGTACAAGGAGACCCTGTCTCAAAAACAAAAGGGGCTGGAGAGATGGCCTAGTGTTAAGAGCTCTTATTACCAGAGAACCCCAGATTTCGGACTCACAACCCTGGTAAAGCCACTCTGAGGGAATATAATGCCCCCTTCTGGCTTGTGTAGGAACTACAGCACATACAATGCATAGCATGCTTTCATTCACACATTCTTACACCCACACACACTTTTTTTTTTTTAATTTTAAAAAAGAAAACTGGAATTTGTTTTGTGTCTGAGTAGTGTTTACCTGCATGAATGAATTGCACTAAGTGTGTGCATGGTACCCGCGGAAATCCGAAGAAAGGATGGGATCCCCTGGGACTGTAGTTACTGGCAGTTGCGAGGTGCCATATGGGTGTTAGGAATTGAACTTGGGTCCTCTGGAAGAGCAGTCAGTGCTCTTACTTGTTGAGTCATTTCTCCAGTCCTGTTTGTTGATTTTGAGATAGGGTCTTACTATGCAGCCCTAGCTGTCCTAGAATTTATAATGTGGACCAGGCTGGCCTCAAACTTACAGAGATCCATCTGCCTCTGCCTCCTGAGTGCTAGGACTAAAAGCATGCACCATCATGCCCAACCATCCAGCCCTGTTTTGTTTTCTGAGTTATAGTCTGGCTTAATGAAATACAGACTGGCTCTTTCTTGGTTTTGAGACAGCTGTGTATGTCTTATTTAATTAACTCTGGCTGGCCTGGAACTTTAGGCAGTCCCTCTAGCCTTAGCCTCCTGACTGGGGGTACTGCAGGTGTCCATCGCTATGCCCAGCTAACAGTTTTTGATGTTATTTGGCCATAGGATGGCCTATTAAGTAAAACTGGGTTTTACTTGGGAACTGGAGCTACCAACAACCTACTGTAGATTCATACTTTTGTTGTGTGCATCAGTTGTCATAGTTGCTGAATTTTAGAAACAACTGTTTTAGGAGTTTTATGGTATTGTACAGTATGACTCTAGAACAGTCTGAGTAGAGCATGTTTGTTTGAAGAGTTGGGTAACTGTAAATGGAATTAGGTTATAGTTTTGAATAATTTCTTTTTCATTTTGGTTTGGTTCTTTGAGACAGGGTTTCTCTGTGTAACAGCACTGGAAATCCTGAAGTTCACTTTGTAGACCAGGCTGGCCTCGAGCTCATAGAGATTAGCCTGCTTCTGCCTCCCCAGTGCTGGGATTAAACACATGCACCACCACACCTGGCTCTAAATAAATCTTTAAAAATTAAAAATAATTGTTTTATGAGTATTTTGCCTGCATGTATGTCTGTATACCATGTGTATGCCTGGTACCCTCAGAGGCCAGAAGAGAGATATAGATCTCTGGAAACTGGAATTATGGATGGTTGTGAGCCACCATGTAGGTATTGGGAATAAAACCCAGGTCCTCTAGAAGAACAGCCAGTGCTCTTAATCATGAGCCATCTCTTCAGTTCCCAAAGTTGTAGTTTTGATGGGTTTATTTTTCTATTTAATTATAGCCCATGCTGGTTTCAAAGTTTGTGTGTAGCATGGGCTGGCTTTGAACTTGGGGCAGTCTTCTGCCTCTACCTCCCAAGTATTAAGATTAAAAGTATATGACAATGCCCAGTTAATTCACTATAATAGATTATGCCAGATTAGAATTGTTAATTGATTGACAGTATGATCCAGAGAGAGAAAAGATAGAATTAAAAGGCAAATCTGAGAGTTTGCTTTATTAGTATTAGGACTCTACTTGCATGTGTTTGTGACAGGCTCCAGCCTCTAGAATTCTGGAATTGCAAGAGTGTACCACCATGTCCATCTTTAATTACATGGGTTTCTTATTTGTTTCTTTTTAAATTTATGTGTATGGGTGTTTTTCCTGCATGTGTATATTGTCTCTGTACTGCCTGTGTATATTGTGTCTGGTGGTCAGAAGAGAGTATCTGGTCTTTGGAACTCTACAGATGGTTGTGAATTTGGATTCTGGGAGCTGAATCTAGATCTTCTGCAAAAGCAGCAAGTGCCCTTAACCACAGAGCCATCTATCCAACCCCTTTAGTTATGCTAGTTAAACCTTCATATGTTGTTGGGCCACTTCTTTTAAAATGTCAGTATTCTGTCAGTGTTCTGTTGCTATGTAGAGACACCATGACTACAGCAACTCTTACATCAGAAAGCATTTAGTTGGGGCTTGCTTATAGTTTTAGAGGTTTAGTCCTTTATTGTCATGGTGGGGAGGATGGTAGGAACATAGAGACATGGGCAGAGTCACTGAGAGTTCCACATCCAGATCCATAGGCAGCAGGAAGAGCCAGGCACCGGAACTAACTTGGGGTTTTGAAACCCCAAAGCCCACCCCCAATGACACTTTCTCCAACAAGGTCACACTTTCTCATCCTTCTGAAGTAGTGCCACTTCCTAATGGCCAAGCATTCTTATTTAGACCACCACAGCCAGGTACTTTTGAAAGAAATAAACATTACTTGGCTAAAGAGAATAAGGCAGCATATTGTGGTAAGAATAGTTCTTGGGGTCCTGAAAAGTAAATGCATAATGACATAGTCTAGGATTTGAAAATGCCTTATCAGTTATAGATTACTTAACCTTTTTGAGAATTGCTTTGACATTTTGTCTCAATTACATGTACAGCAGTTGCTGAAACAAAAACCTCAATTGACATTTTCTGTGAGTGGTTACTTGGGAGTGAGTGACTTTTGGTAACCTAAAATCAGAAATAGAATTTAGAGCCTATTGATTCAACAATCTTTTAACAGTTATTCTCTCCTCCCCTTTTAGTTTTGTTTTTGTTTTTTGTTTTGTTAAGATTTGTTTGTTTGTTTGCTTATTATGTATGCAGATGTGTGTCTGCAGGCCAGAAGAGGCATATTAGATCTCATTACAGATGGTTGTGAATTACCATGTGGGTGCTAGGAAATGAACTCAGGTCCTCTGGAAAGGAAGCTAATGCTCTTAACCTCTGGGCAATCTCTCCAGCCCTTGTTTTTGTTCTTTTTGAGACAGGGTTTCATGTGGCTCAAGTTTGTCTCAAACTCCTTGTGGAGATGACCTGGCACTCCTGATCTCCCTGCCCCTTCCTCCTAGGTGCTGGGATGACAGGCGAGTGACACTACTGGCTTTAAATACTTTGAGCAAGGATAAAGCATGTTGCTTGGAATGTACTGGGATTGGCGGCTAAGTCTAGTTGCCGCTCAGTTTATTTTCTTGTATAGCATCTGTTACTATTGGTGCACAGAAGAAAACTAGTTGCTTGCTAATTGAATTTGAGTATGGGTGGCTGATAGTTCCAGTTGGGATGGTGGGAAAGTCACACTATTCTGTTCTCTTCTCCCATCCCACGCAGGAAGACTGAACAACTAGTTAATGGTTAGGTGAAGTTAGTGTTATCAGAGCCAACATGAAGACTAGAATAAGTAGTATATCAGAGCCATGATTAGGAGTTCATGCAGTTGGCTTACTTATTTTGTCTTGCTATACTGGAACTGAACAGACAATCTTGTGTATGTCTAGGCAGATGCCCTACCACTGAGTGACGACAGTCCCAGCCTGGAATGTGTTTTCTAATCCTTGGGATGGAACAGATGTTTCCACGGTAGAAGAAGACCAGTGGCAAATGAGTCCCTAGTCTGCATTTACTCCAAATTGCCTGTGGGGTGTGGTCGTCTTATCTTACTGTAGACAGATTTTTATTTTTATTTTATTTTATTTTAGTTTTTCGAGACAGGGTTTCTCTGTCACTTTGGAACCTGTCCTGGAACTAGCTCTTGAAGACCAGGCTGGTCTCAAACTCACAGAGATCCACCTGCCTCTGCCTCCCTAGTACTGGGGTTAAAGGTGTGCGCCACCACCACACGGCAGTAGACTGATTTGTTTTTTTTTTTTTAAGTCTGTTTTTAGATTTAGTTATTTTATAAAATAAAGAATTTCACTTGCGCGTGTGTGCGTGTACCACATTTGTGCCTGGTGTCTGAGGAGGTAAGAAGGAGGTACTAAATCCCTTGGAATTGGTGTTATGGATGGTTTTGAGCCACTATGTGAGTGCTGGGAACCTAATCTGAGTTTTTTGCAAGAGCAGTAAGTGTATTTAACTGATGACCTCTCTCTCCAGGCCCCATGGAATAAATTTTTTTAATTATTTTTTTTATTTTATGTGCATTGGTGGTTTTTGTTTGTTTTAGATTAGAGTTTTTGGTTTTTCGAGACAGGGTTTCTCTATAGTTTCAGAGCCTGTCCTGGAGCTCGCTCTGTAGACCAGGCTAACCTTGAACACACAGAGATGTGCCTGCCTCTGCTGCTGAAGTGCTGGATTGAAAGGCGTATGCCACTACCACCCTGTGTGCATTGGTGTTTTGCCATGGATGTCAGGTTCCCTACTGGAATTACAGATTGTTATGAGCTGCCACGTGGGTTTTGGGAATTGAACTCGGGTCCTCTGGAAGAGCAGTCAGTGCTCTTAACCTCTGAGCCCTTGTGGCTTAAACTTTGTGACTATCTGCATTGTGCTAGTTTCATTTTACCTTAAATCCATTCCTGTTGGGTGTGGTGGTGCATGCCTTTAGCACTTGGAAGGGAGAAGCATACAGATTCGCTTTAGATTTGTGACTTCAATCACTTCCTGAGTGAGATAGGAAAAGAGAATATAATAGTGCCATATATATGTCATACTGTGTCAGCTTTTCCCACCATTGCAGCTGGAACTCACTGTCAACCAGCTAGTTACAAGTAAAAAGACCCTTGTCTGAAAAAGTCTTTAGTCCTCATGACTTGTATTTTATTTTACTTCTATTTTTTAAATGGTTTATTTATTTTTATTTTATGTTCATTGGTGTTTTGCCTGCATGTATGTCTGTATGAGGGTTTCGGATCGCCTGGAACTGGAGTTACAGACAGTTGTGAGCTGCCATGTGGGTGTTGGGAATTGAGCCTGGGCCCTCTGGAATAACAGCAGTCAGAGTTCTCACACACATACCCCCCCCCAACAGAGTTTCTCTGTAGCTTTGGAGCCTGTCCTGGCACTCGCTTTGTAGACCAGGCTGGCCTCAAACTCACAGAGATCTACCTGCCTTTTCCTTCTGAGTGCTGGAATTAAAGGCGTGCACCACCATTACCCAGCCTCAGTCAGTGTTCTTAACAGCTGAACTATCTCTCCAGCCTCATGACTTGTATTTTAATTTGCTTTTTGCCATGTGCAACCATGACTGGCTTTTTATAATTTTCTTTTGAGTTTTTAGTGCTGTAAAAATTGTGAAATGAAACCTTGGTGAATTTATGAAATTTCATTTGTATCAAAATATTAAAATTTCTTTGTACAGCAATTTCTTGTATATAGTTCACATATGGCAGTGAGAGGACAGCTTGTAGCAGTCAATTCTTCTATTATACGGATTCTGGAGGTCAAACTCAGGTCATCAGACTTGGGAGCAGGGTCTTCAGTCACTGAACCAACTGAGTGGCCCCAGCATTATTATTTTGTTATAAAATGTAGCCAGCTGTTATCTTGTTTGAATTATGGTCATACTTTGGATTTATGACTTAAGCAGATTTCATTCTTACTTTATCTTTCTATATTGTAGAAAGGATACTTAGATTTTCTTTCTTTTCTATAGATTTGTCTTTTTCTGAGTGTATATTGGTTTTTTGTTGCTTGACTATTGTTTTCCTGAGCCACTGCTGACAGAGAGTATGAAGCCCGCTTGGAAAGATACAGTGAGCGCATTTGGACATGTAAGAGCACTGGAAGCAGTCAGCTAACACACAAGGAGGCCTGGGAGGAGGAACAGGAAGTTGCTGAACTGTGAGTAGCTGAAGCCTTGCCCTTTGGCACATCTTCACTGTGTCAAGAAAGAAGGGTGGGGATAATACTAACCCCTAAGGCAGTGTTTGTATTTAAATGTTTGGGGCATGAATGAAATACATTGTATTAGTGTTTGGGTGCTCTTACTTATTAGGATTTTGCTGGTATTTATATGTGTGCTAGACCTTTGGGCTTTTTTACCTTGTAAGTACTTTGGAAATATAATTCTAAGTAAAGGGCTGTTATGATCTAGAAGTAATATCAAGGCATCAAAATAACAGACTAAACAAACCTGTATTGGCTAGAAATTCTGCAAAATACACTTGGGAAATGTTTTATGTGATTTGGTAACTAAGAATGTAAGAAGTGATGGGATATTGAAAAAGAGAGAAGGGTGCTGATGAGATGCTCAGTGCACCTGGGTTCAGTTCCCAGCACCCACATGATGGCTCAACAACCATCCATAACTCCAGTTCCAGGGATCTGATGCCCTCTTCTGACCTCCTTGGGCATCTGCTATGCATGTTGCACATATATATACATGTATGCAAAACATAGCTTGTAAAAGAAAATCCAAATAATTTTTTTATAAAGACAGGGAGGTTTTTAGTCAAAGTAAAAAATCTTTTTCTGGTTATGGGAATATTCTGGGGAATGATTCAGTGGTGGGTGTGTTGGTGTGGGTGTGTGTATATGTGCCCAGCATGCTCATGGGCCCTAGTTTGATCTCTGGCATTGTTAAGAAAAAGTAGTATCCAATTTATTTTAAAAGATACATGATCTAAGTTGGGTGGCGGTGACGCACACCTTTAATCCCAACACTCGGGAGACAGAGGCAGGTGGATCTCTGTGAGTTCGAGGCTAGCCTGGTCTACAAGAGCTAGTTCCAGGACAGGCTCCAAAGCTACAGAGAAACCCTGCCTCAAAAAAACCAAAAAATAAAAATAAATAAATAAAAATACATGATCTAGATTAAAAGAATCTGAACACTACCATTCAGCCTCTCTTTCCTCAGAAAATGAAGTTTTAAAACTTGATTGACTGGAGAGAATTAATGGAAAGAGATTGACTTTGTAGGGTTCAGGAAAAACCTCATGGAGTTAAAGAAGTCTGAAGACATCTTGGGAGGATGGTTAAGCTGGGGATGGAGGCTGGAGGCTCATGGGCAGACTGCAAAGGTAATTGACTGCCTTAAAGCTTGATGAGAGCACTGTACAGATAGATTCCTGTCTTGTAAAGTGCGTTAAGAGACTTGAGGTCCAGTAATTGGAGGTGTATTAGCTGTGGATAGCAGAGTCAAACAAGGTAATATAAAACCTAACACGAGGCTGAAGGTGCAGCTAGCTCTTTGGCTTCAGTCTCTAGTACTTCAATAAAACACACTTAACACTGGCATTTCTGTGATTGTTCACATAGTCGATCCACTCCTCCCCATTGCTTCAAATAAGTATAAAATGATATGGTTGAAATTGCATGTCTAACACTCGATTAGTTTGGTTTTTATTTTCTCTTAAAAGAATCCAACTGTGAATATCTTTGCATATATAACAACCATGTGGTTGCTGGGAAGTGAACTCAGGATCTCCGGGAGAGCAGCCAGCGCTCTTAACCTCTGAGCCATCTTTCCAGCCCCCTGCTTTTTTTCTTTTTTCAAGGTTAACCTTATTTTCTGGGTATAGGTATTTAGCTTGCATGTATGTCTGTATACCATATGAGTGCAGTACCCTCAGAAGCTGGAATCCTCTAGCTTTCAGTTTATTTAGTTTCAGATATTTATGAACTGTAATGGTGCTGGGAATTGATCCTGGGTCCTCTGGAAGAGCAAGAGAGTTCTTAACCACTGAGCTATCTCTTCATCCCTCCAGTTGCCTTTCAGGGTCTGAGGACCACTTTTTGTAATCTTCACTGCCATCCTGGCCTTGGTGTGGCAGTTACAGTTACTGTCTGCTAGATTAAAAAAAAAAAAAAAAAGTGAAAAGTGGTAGCTCATTGTTTGACTTTGAATTAAAGTCAGGAATTGACTGTGTAGTCTTTCCTAAAGCTTTTTTTTTTAGCGGGGGGTTGGAGTGGTTTTGAGACAGGATTTCTCTTTGTAACAGTCCTAGATGTCTTGGAACTAGCTTTTGTAGACCAGGCTGGTATTGAACTCACAGAGATTCACCTGCCTCTACCTTCTAGGCATGCATCATTATGGCCGGCTTCTTTCAAGAAGCTTTTATCTGTAAAGTAAAAGTGTAGATATCTTATGGGATATTATGAGAAATGAGTGAACGCATTTGAAACATACATAATCAAGGAATGGAATAAATTTTCACTTGAAAAGAAATACACTGCAAAAGCAAAATAATGGGGCCCAGTGTTATGGTGAATGCCTTTAATTCCAACACTCCAGGAGACAAAGGCAGACAGATCTCTGAGTTCAGTGCCGACTGCACAGGTTTTCCTTTGTTTTTTAATTTTTTTAGATTTGTTTATCTTATTTTATGCATATGAGTATTTTTGCCTGCATGCATGTATGTGCACCACATGCTTGCTTGGCCCATAAGGAGGTCAGAAGAGGCATCATTTCCTAAAACTGGAGTTACAGACAGTTTTCAGTTGTTACTTGTGTGCTGCAAACAGAACTTTGGTCCTTTAAATGTTCTTCCCTGCTGAGCCCTTTCTCCAGCCCTGTGGTGTGGCTTTTAATCTTCATTATTTTCCAAGGCTTTGCATGTATTTGCTGAAGAAATGCTTGTTTTGGGGGGAAGAAGTAAAACACATTATATGAAATTCTTGAGTAATAAAAATTTTTCTTAAAAAGAAGTATTTGTTTTGCTATTACCCTAAAATGCTCTAAAATCTCTCTTTAAAAAAAAAAGTTTGAATTGAATTGCTGGGTAAAGTTTTTGTGTTTGTTTTCTTGCTAACCCTGACATTTCTGTAGTTTGAAGGAGGAGTTCCCTAGCTGGTACGAGAAACTTGTTCTGGAAATGGTTCACCACAACACAGCCTCCTTAGAGAAGTTAGTGGACTCCGCCTGGCTGGAGATCATGACCAAATATGCCGTGGGAGAGGAGTGTGACTTTGAGGTAAGTACCTGCATTCTTACTTTTTTTTTATTTATTTTCCTTTCTTTCTTTCTTTTTTTTTAGACAGGGCTTCTCTTTGTAACAGTTCATGACTATCCTGGAACTCACTTTGTAGACCAGGCTGGCCTCAAGATCACAGAGATCTGTCTGCCTCTCCTCCTGAGTACTGGGATTAAAAGTATGTGCCATTACCGCCCAGCTGGAAAACATTTTAAAAGAATGTTATCTATTTATTTATTCATTTGACATCTCTGGCTGTCCTGGAACTTGTTTTGTAGACTAGGCTGGCCTCAAACTCTAAAAGAACTTTATTTTATTAAATTTTGTTGTTGTTCTGACTTAGAATGTTACTATGCAGCCCAGGCTGCCCTCTGAGTTGTGGGCATCTTCTTAGCTCAGCCTCCCCAGTATTGGTATTTAGATGAAGTGTGTGAACTTATGCTTTCTTATTGTCTTTTCTTTCCCTCTCTTTTAAGCAATGTGACAGATTATTTTAACACAATTTTCCATTATATTTATTTATTTATATATTGATATTTATGCATGTATGGGTACTCCTGTACTACAGTACATGTGTGGAGGTCAGAGAATAGCCTGTTGGAGTTGGTTTTCAACTTGTAAAACTCAGGTTGTCAGGTTTGTTGGCATGTGCCCTTATCATTGAACCATCTTGTCAGCATGAATGTAGATTTATTAAGAAAAGGTGAGAAAGAAATTCAGTGAGTGGAAGTGGCTCCAAAGAGAGAAATATCCAGGAAATGCTTTTCTAAGTAGGAAAAGAAAAATTTCCAGAAGCAAAAATAAAGCAACCCCTTACTTTGCATGCTATTGCCTAAATGTTGCCTTAACTAGCTTCCCGTCTTTGCAAACTAAGAATGTGATTGGTTGGCTTTTTGTTTTGTTTTTGTTTTTCAAGACAGGGTTTCTCTGTAGCTTTGGAGCCTGTCCTGGAACTCAGTCTGTAGGCCAGTTTGGCCTCGAACTCACAGAGATCCGTCTGTCTCTGCTTCTCAAGTGCTGGGATTAAAGGTGTGTGCCATCACCACCCAGATGTTGGGTTTTGTTTTTTTTTTTTTTTTGTTTTTGTTTTTGTTTTTTCGAGACAGGGTTTCTCTGCAGCTTTAGAGCCTGTCCTGGAGCTAGCTCTTGTAGACCAGGCTGGTCTCGAACTCACAGAGATCCGCCTGCCTCTGCCTCCTGAGTGCTGGGATTAAAGGCGTGCGCCACCACCGCCCGGCTTGGGTTTTGTTTTTTTAAGTGGCAGGCTGTCAGCTCAGTGGCATAATGTGCTGTAGTAGCCAGTAGGTGATGAGGTCAACATTCAGTTCATATATGTCTGTCTGATACCTCACTCTGCTTGTACTTAATTTCATTAATGTATTTAATGAATTTACTCTTGTTCAGTATATTTAATTTATTACATTTGTTTTTGTTTTTTCGAAACAGGGTAGCTTTGGAGCCTGTCCTGGAACTCGCTTTGTAGACCAGGCTGGCTTCGAACTCACAGAGATCTGCCTGCCTCTGCCTTCTGAGTGCTGGCATGTACCAATGCCGCCTGGCTATATTTTTATTTTTAATGTCTGAGATTATCAGTAGTTTTGTTTATTGGTTGGTTTGGTTTTGAGTCAGTTTCACTCTATATGCTAGGCAAGCTGTAAAGTTTAAGCGATTCTCTTGTCTCAGTCTTTTTGTAGTTGTGTTTTTGAGATGAGGTCTCTCTACATAGCCCTACCAGTTCTGGGATTGACTGTGTAGGCCAGACGGCTTCCAACTCAGAGATCTGCCTGCCTCTACCAAGTGCTGTGATTGCATGCTATATAAACCTGGCTTACTAGTGAGTCTTAATCACATTCCTGGTACCAGTCACATTTTGACAAAAAACAGATGGTAGACTTGAATGGTGTAATTGAATTGGGTTTCGTAAAGGGACTTTTGAAATAGGACGGCAGTTTGATCTAGCACAAACAACACTTCACAAGAAGTCCTGGTTGCTAAAAGCAGTAGGTAGATTGTCATTTCTAAACAAACCTCACAGAAACAAAGGAAGGCAGTGCGTCTAAAAAGTAGAAATGAATTGGGTGGTGGTGACACATGCTTTTAATCCCAGTACTGAGGATCAGAGGTAAGCAGAGCCCTTGAGTTCAAGTCCAGCCTGGTCTACAGAGTGAGTTCAAGAGTGGCTACACAGGGAAACCCTGCCTCAAAACAAACAAACAAAAAGTAAGAAAGAGTAGTTATAGTTGTTAAGAATAATTTAGTGATCTGATCTAACTTGCTTGGAATTTGTCCAGGGGAATATACCAGAAATAAACCCACCTCACTTCTCTCATGTCTGTTTTTCTCTGCTTTTTGTGGCTGACATCAAAATCTAGATGACATGGAAACCCAAAACAGCCCTTGCCAGGTTGAAAAGAAAGAGACAACATAAAAGCAGCAAAAGAAAAAAAAAAAACAACTAAAGTAACAAAAGGAAAAGCATTGGATATATCTGCAAGTTGGAAAAAGACGGGGGGCGGGGTAGTGTATGTAGTTTAGTTATAGCTGCTGGCTATATATCTGCCATCAAGGGTCTGTGGAATATTTGCCTTACATGAGGAAGGGCCTAGACTCCATCCCCAGCACTGAAAATAAAACACTCAAAGTAAGAGAATAAAAGAAAGATGGAACAAGAAATACTTGATGCAAAGGATGAAATACAAGAATATGTATGCTTTTAACCATGAAAAGCTGCTTAAACTCATTTGTACTTCAGAAATCAAATCAAAGCCATAGTCAAGATTATTTTATACATATGAGATTAGTAAATCTGAACCATTGCCGAAGTTGCTAAGAAAACGAAACTGTTCTTGCATTGCTTTTTTCTCCCTTGTATTGTGTCTGGCACTCAGAATCTTGCACATGCTAAGCAGGTGCTTTACCTCTAGGCCATACTGCCAGCCTTCATTCACCACCACTATTGTGAACACTACACCTCTTTTGGTAAAAGATTTGGAATTGCCAATTCAATTGAATATGCATATACCTTGACTGGGCTTTCACTCTTGAATATTTATCCTCATAATACTTCCCCAGGACACTTGTGTAAGAACAATCTTAGCGGGTGGAGAGATGGCTCAGCAGTTAGGAGCACTGACTGTCCTTCCAGAGGATCCAGGTTCAACTCCCAGTTTACATGGCAGCTCACAACTGTCTGTAACTCCAGATTCAGGGAACCTGTAACTTAAATTGGCAAAACACTAATACACTTAAAAAAAAATTCTTAGTGTTATTCATAATAGTCCAAAGAAAAAATAACCTTAGGATCCATCGGCAGTTAAATAAATATTTTTTTAGGGCCTAGAATACTCAATAGCAGAAAGAAATCACAGAAGAATACAGTCTTGATTCCATATACAGAAGTCAAAACAAAAAAATGCAATGGTTGTCAGTCTGTGTGAGGGAGAGAATGGGTTACTTTAAGACCTGTTAAAATGGCACTTTTATTTGCATGAGGGGCACATACACTATTCTCCAATTTCTTGGCTTTTTTTTTTTTTTTTTTTTTTTTTTTTGAGATGGGGTGTGGTTTAGTTCAAATTGGCCTCAAACTTGTTGGGTAGTCAAAGTTGGCTTTCAAATCTTGATCTTCCCACCTCTATCTCCCAAGTGCTAGTACTTATACATAGGTGCTGCTGTGCCTGTTCTCTTGTGTGTGATTAAAAAATAGTGTATATGGTAGATGTAGATCCATAATGTTGTATTAATTAACACACAGTTGCTTAGCCTAAGTACTTGGTTTATTGTATGTGTTTTGGTTAATTACCTGTGTGGATATGCGTATGTGAATATAGGTGTCCATGGATGTCAGAGATACCTGATTCTCCTTGGGCTGGAGTCAAAGGAGGTTGTGAACAATTCAGTGTGGGTACTTTGAACCACTCCCAGGTCCCCTGCATTCTTTAATAACTGAACGTACTCGCTCTCTCTCTCTCTTTCTCTCTCTCTCTTTCTCTCTCTCTCTCTCCCTCCCCCTCCCTCTCTCCCTTCCCCCTCCCTCTCTCTCTCTCCCTCTCTCCCTTGTTTTTGTGTATTTTTGAGGTAGGATTTTTATTTTGCCCAAACTGTTCTGGAAATCCATAGAACTCGGCTTACCTTTTCTTATGTCAGCCCTCCTGCAACTTCCTCTAGAGTTCTGGGATATAGTCATGTGCCACTATTCCCAGCTAATTTAGTTTCTGTGGTAAGACAATGCAGTAGACTAACATCCAAAAATAGACCCAGGCAACTCATTTGTAACAGGCACTGAAGGGTGAGTAAGTGGAAAAAAAGAGTCCTTTAGCAGATAGGTTCTGTAACGGTTGGATATTGATTTGTACAGTTTATTTTTGAAAAATGAAAGCTCTCACCTGGGTATGGTTATGCACACTTGTAATCCTAGTACTTGAGAGAAAAAGGACAGGAGAGTTAAACCACAAGGATTAGACAAGTCTGCTCTACATGATAAGGTCCAGGTCGCGCAGATCTACAGTGAGACCCTCTCAGAAAATAAACCAAAAACATACAAGTTCTTGAACTGTACTTGGCATACATTTTAGGTTAGCACAATTTCTCTTAGTACATAAGTACATGAATTATGCAATAAAATATTATCATTTATTTTACTATATGTGTATGAATGTTTTGCCTGCATGAATATATGTATACCAAATGTGTACCTGTTGGATTCCCCTAGAACTGAGGTTACAGATAGTTGTGAGCCACCATATGGGTACTAGGAATCAAACCCCTGACCTCTGCAAGTGCTCTTAATTGCTTAGCCATCTTGTTAGCCCCCTATTTTAAAATTTTCTTTTGTTGTTGAAGCAGGGTCTTGCTGTGTAGCCCAGACTGACCTTGAATTCACTATATAGGAAATGCTGGAGAGGTCCTGATCTTGCCTCAGCTTTCTGGGGATTATAGATTATGACTTGGTACTTTTGTACCAGGTTATTTTGTTTGTTTGTTTAGTTAAGTGGTTCTCAACCTGTCGGTTACAGCCAGATATCATACATATCAGATATTTACATTACGATTCATAGTGGTAGCAAAATTATTATAAAGTAGCAATGAAATAATTTTATGATTGGGGATCACCACAACATGAGGTGTCTGCAGCATTTGGAAGGTGAAGAACCATTGGTTTAGTTGATATTTGAAACTGTCTTTGAAGTCCATGCTGGCCTGGAGTTCACTATGTATTACAGATTGGCTTTGAACTCAAAGCAATTCTTCCCCACCCTTACAAGTGCTGGAATTACAGACATGATACTGTGTCAGGTTCATTTTATTTGTTAAGAAATAAAATTGGAAATCTGAGAAACGAAGTTCACTATACCTAGATACTTGAGAGTGTTCGTGAATTTTTGTTTGCTAGGCATCCTAAGTCACTGTTTATTGCTCTGAAGAGATACCATGATTAAAGGATCTTTTTGTTTTTTGTTTTGTTTTGTTTTGTTTTTTTTGAGTCAGGGTTTTACTGGTAGCTCTGGCTGTCCTGGAACTCTGTAGATCAGGCTTCCTTGAACTCACAGAGATCCACCTCCCTCTGCCTCCTGAGTGCTGGAATTAAAGGTGTGTGCACCACCACCCAAACTAAAGTAACTCTTATAAAAAGAAAGCATTTAACTGAGAGGGCTTGCTTACAGTTTCAGAGGCTTTGTTCATTGTCTTCATGGCAGGGAGCATGGAAGCACATATAGCATGGAACAGTAGCTGAGAGTTGCGTTCTGATACACAGGCAGAGACAAACAAACAGGCATACCGGGACTATCTTGGAGTTTTGAAACCTCAAAGCCCCCCCCCCCCCCCACACACACACATTTCTACTCAGAAGGCCCTAATCTTGTCAGATAGTGCCATTCTCTGGTGACTAAACATTCAAATGTATGAGCCTATGGGGGGCCATTCTTACTCAAGTCGCCATATTAGGCATGTATACTACTAGGTCATGTTTTCTATTTCTTTAGATTTCTAAGTCAGTTTATTTATTTATTTAAGTATCTCTTAATTTTCTCTATCATTTGTATAGGTTGGAAAGGAGAAAATGCTGAAGGTAAAGATTGTGAAAATTCATCCTTTGGAGAAAGCTGATGAAGAGGCTGCTGAGAAGAAATCTGATGGGTCTTGTGATTCTCCATCAAGTGACAAAGAGAATTCCAGTCAAATGGCTCAGGACCACCAGAAGAAAGAGACAGTAGTCAAAGAGGATGAAGGCAGGAGAGAGAGTATTAGTATGTATGATGCTGGCCTTGCTCCTGAGTTGATCTAACATTCTTTAGCAACCACATGCATAATTTGTTTTTATATAGGCATGATTGTATTCGTTGTGATTCAAAAAGCCACTGAAATATCCATGTGACTTAGGACTTAAAGCTCCCTAAATAATTAAGACTATTCCTAACCAAGATGGTAAAGAAAATTGTATTTCCTTTACTCTTCTTTTTTTTCTTTTTTTCTTTTGAGTCAAAGTCTGTAGTCTAGGTTGGCCTCAAATTTGGAGAGGTTCTCTTGTCTCTGTTTCCTAAATTCTAGGATTACAGGTATGCACCAACACACATCCAGGACGCTTTCCTACGCTTTAGTTATTGTTGTTTTTTGTTTGTTTGCTTTTTGGAGACAATATAGCCTTGGCTGGCTTGGAACTTACTAGGTAGACCAGGCTGGTATGGAACACAGAGAGAGAGAGATAAGCCTGCCTCTGACTCCCTAGTGCTGGGATAAAAGATGTGTGCCATCATGCCTTTCCCTCTTTCCTCTTAAAGCTGAGAACATGTACATGTGTATAGAGAGAAGGCAGTGATCTAGGTAGACAAAGCATATTCTAATCCCTCCTGTTCTTTACAGTGCAAGCTAGTGTGATGTCTTTCAAATACTCCGTTTTTCTGTTTGTCTCTTTGTATCTGACTCTCTTAGGTAGAAACCATTAGAATTCTGAAACACTGCAATATCCAAAAATTTGTTCAGACCTGGAGACTAAAATAATTAACAGAATAACTAAAATCATTGCTCATTAGAAAATGTGCTCTGACAGTGATACCACATCCTAAACACTTATCATTTATTTAATTTTGGCTGATTAGATAAGGAAATTAACTGTAGTAGAATCCTTTTGTCTCAAAATGGTGGCACAGTGTTTGTTATATATGATCTGTATCTGTTGATCAAATAATTTCACTTCACTATTTTAGTTGCCACTTTGTCTGCCATCTCTTCTATTGTGCCAGATGTTTTGGATCCATACTGATTATTTTAGAAGGCCTTATAGTCTGAAGGAGACTACCGAGACTGGCTGTAACTAGCCTTTCAGTGGTGTCGTTTCATCTATTTTTTTCTGTTCTGTTGTGAACGCATATGCCTACCATTTCCAGTTTCTCTTCTGAAGTTTTATTATAAGCTTATTCTTTTCGTAGTGTGTGTGTGTGTGTGTGTGTGTGTGTGTGTGTGTGTGTGTGTGTGTGAGAGAGAGAGAGAGAGAGTGAGAGAGTCTGTATAAGTGTATATACTATATGTGTGTAGGAGCACAGAGGCCAAGAGAAAGACCCTATCGATCAGAGTTGCAGGTGGTAGTGAGTCATCCAGTGTGGGTGCTGGGAGCCGAACCTGGGTCCTAGAGGAGAACAACAAGTGCTCTTAGCTGTTGAGCCATCTCATCAGCCCTCAAAACGAGGGAATTCTGATTACCTGAAGTTGAAAACTGTTTTCGTGAGGTGGGAGGGAAGTTACTATATGGGCAGGAACATAATGTGTTAATTATGTGTTCATATTTTGGCTCTTTGTTTTTTTAACACTGGGTCTCTTGTGACTAAGACTAGCCTTGAATTTCTGATCTTCCTGTTTGTACCTCCCAGTAGTTGGGATTATATATAGGTGTGTACCACTATGTCCAATGATACACTTAGGTCCTGTTTATCCCAAGATTCTTGAGAATATTTATTGTCTTCTCTTCCTGCTGACCAGTGGCTGATTCCTTTGTACTATTATAATTTAACTTCTGTCTTTTTACATTTTTTTTACTTCTTTGCTTTGGGACAACTCGTGACATGTCTGCCTCTACTTGGAGAAGTAGGCTTGTGCTGCTCTACTTGGCACCTTTCCTTCACCAGCTCCTTTGACAGCCTAGGACTGTAATTTGCTCTGTGATCCATACTTGCCTTACTCTTGAGTTCTGGGGCTACAGGTGTATGAAATGTTTGCCACCAAGCCTGTATTAATTTCTGCCTTTTAATGACTTATAATACAGTTTCTAATCAGGTTGCAGATGACCTCTTATTTGCCAGGTACAGAGATTTTTTTTTTTAAAGACTTGTTTTACTTTTTGAATTTTAAAAAAATTTATGTGCGTGAGTGTTTTCCCTGCATGTATGTCTGTGCACCACTTGCATGCCTAGTGTCCTTGAAGGCCAAACATTTTCAGATTCTGTGGAATTGGAGTTTTGGAGTTATAGATGGTTTTGAGCTGCCTTTTGGGTGCTGGAAATCAAACCCAGGTTCTCTGGAAAAATAGCCATTTTTTTAAAACTTTATTTTCTGTTAATGGTTATTTCACCTGCATGTATATCTGTGCACCACATGCATGCAGTGTCCAAAAAGGCCAGCAGACGGCATTAGAGTCTCCTGGAATTGGAATCACATATGCTTGTGAGTCATCATGTGAGTGCTGGGAACCATACCTCTGTCCTCTGAAAGAGCCACCTCTGAGCCATCTCTCCAGCCCCAGTTGTTTAATTTTTTTTTTTGTTAGATTTTACACTGGGAGTTATCCTGATATATTTAATCTTGTTTTATTTACTTATTTCATATGTATAGGTATTTTGCCTACATATATATCTCTATCATGGATGCCTGGTGCCCACGGAGGCCAGAAAAAGGCATTGGATTCTCCCTCTGGAGTTACAGACAATTGTGAACCACCATGTGGGTGCTGGGAATCTGGTCCAAGCAATCTTTTTAGCCCATAAGTCATACTCTTTTTAGGTGTTTAATGCTTACCTTCCAGAGTATTCCTTTTCTGTACTCACAGTATTCATGTTTGTCAGACTGTATTGTGGCATTGTAGTTATTTACCTAACTGACCTGCATAGATTAGCTCCTTAATTTACAGGTATTACATCCATCTTTGGGTCACATCACCCAGTAACTGGTGTAAGTGAGGAATTGAGTAAAGTTACTAGTTGTGAGTGAATAAGTTAAATTAAAATAATTTATTATTTGCTAATTTTCTGTTGATTTGACTAGATGACAGAGCACGTAGGTCTCCACGAAAACTTCCTACTTCGTTAAAAAAAGGAGAAAGGAAATGGGCTCCTCCAAAATTTCTGCCTCACAAATACGATGTGAAGCTACAAAATGAAGATAAGGTTGGTTAAACCTCTTACATTAATAGATTTTAAGAAAATATTATATGGGTGGTTTTCTTGGAGAAAATGTGCTAAGGAAAAATGAAAGAAATGTCTTCATTACAGAAATTTGGAGTGTTTTTCTGTCTTCATTACAGAAATTTGGAGTGTTTTTCTGACTTTTTCTTTAGAAGGTAGTATGCCTTTTCTTCATAGGAATTAGTGGACTAAAGAATAACTTTGCATTTGAGCATCTCAATTTGAAAATGAGAACTGTTGCTTTTAGTCATGTCATTGCTAAGAAATTTTCTTTTGCTGATTTCAAAGTAAAAGAGTTAATTATAATGTAAATGAAGTTACAAGAAAACTCCTGTAGTTAGTGCTTTTATAAGGGATCCTGTAAGACTTCAAGCTAATAAGCTGTTATAGTCAGTATCCTTAACATAACTTAGTACAACTTTTTACTTTTTTTTTTTTATTTACTATGTATACAATATTCTGTCTGTGTGTATGCCTGCAGGCCAGAAGAGGGCACCAGACCCCATTACAGATGGTTGTGAGCCACCATGTGGTTGCTGGGAATTGAACTCAGGACCTTTGGAAGAGCAGGCAATGCTCTTAACCGCTGAGCCATCTTCCAGCCCCACTTTGTGTCTAGAAAAACCAAAAAAAACAAAAACAAAAACAAAAACCCTTTCTTACTCAGTCCTGGGTATTGAACTCAGGGCCTTGCTATGGTAGGCAAATATTCTTTACTGAGTTACATCCCCAGCCTTTTTTTTCTTGAGCTATAATATGTGTTTGACTTTTACATTTTTAATTTTTCTTGTGGGACTAAGGTTTAGTCCAGCTCTTCCTGCATGTTAGACAAGTACTATCACTGAGCTATTTCCAGTCCTGCTTTTTTATATTCTTTAATATGTTGAGAGTCAGGATGTATTTACAAACAAGAACTTATTTCTTAGCTTTTATCCTGGTCATGGTGAGATGGAAGCAGGAGGATCAGGAGTTGAAAGTCATTCTTTGTCGCACAGTGAGTTTGAGGGCAGCCTGGGCTACATGAGACCTTGTTAAAACCAAAGTTTTTAAGTTGTAAATAGAATATATCTTTTCATTGATTATATCTTAGATTTAAGAAATACTGGTATATTCTTTCTGGTGTTTCTACATATACATGAATAAATTTTAATTGGAAAGAGGACTAGGATGTTGAAAATAATTGTGTTTGTTTTCATAGATAATCTTTTTATACAAAAAATCTGCCCGGCCCTGTGAGGATTAGCCCTGGGAAAGGTCTTCTATGGCAAGAACTGCCAGCCAGTTCTTTTGCCTTTTGCTTTGAGACAGGGTCTTGTTGTATAAATGTGGCTGCCTTAAACCTGGCTGTGTAATCCAAGTTGATCTCAAACTTGTAACAATCATCCTGCCTCTGTATCCTGAGTGCTGGGATTACAGGAGTTTGGCATCATGTTTTTTTTTTGTTTTGTTTTGTTTTGTTTTTGTTTTTATTTTATTTTATTTTATTTTTTTTGCGGGTATAGTGGGGGACTTCTTTGTATTGTTCTGTTGCTCTCCCCATTGCTTAGAATTTTGACAACTCTTACTGTTTTATAGTTGGTGATCTGAACACATAGCTGGATAGGTACATTTCTTACCTCTCATTTAGTGATTTAGCTAGTTAAAACATGCTGGGGAATCTCATCTACTTCCATTTATTTTCCTAATGATGGTACAACTTGTTCACAAGTCATAATAAGCTCTGGTTATGGGAAGGCAAAATGTAAACCAAAAAATGAATGACCTATTATCCCTCACTTGGAGATGATCATTGGTGAATATGAATTTGGTAATCAGTAGTTAGGACTCAAGTGGCTTTTAAAGGTAGAGAAATAATATAATAAATATATTGTGTGTATCTTGTCCCTTTCATTTACATAAAATAAGCATCTGTGGTTTCATTAAATTTTCTTAAACTGTAAAGTGAAATGGTAGCATATAAAATGGTCACTGGAACAGCTTATGAAGCATGGAGACCCCTCAGCTCTCCTGCTGGTACTGCCTCTGACTCAAGTTTTCAGTTTGGTGAGGCCCAAACAACTGCTTTTTTTTTTCCTTTTGTGTGTGTGTGTGTGTGTGTGTGTGTGTTTGTTTTTGTTTTGTGGCTTATTTGTTTGTTGTTTGATTTTTCGAGACAGGGTTTCTTTGTGTATCCCTGGCTGTCCTGGAACTCACTCTGTACATCAGACTGGCTGCAAAATTCAGATATCTACCTGTCTCTGCCTCCTGAGTGCTGGGATTAAAGGTGTGTGTTACTGCCACCACCACCCAGTTTTCTTCTGTAATTTTGAGACAAGATCTGGCTATGTGTTTCCTAGGCTAGCCACAAGCTCACTGTCTTCCTCCCTTAGCCTCTCTGTACTCTCGTACTCAGGTTATCTGTATGTACCAGCATGAACCCTTGAAGGGTGGATCTTTAGGTAATCCTCATCCTCTTTTCCTACTAAAAGACTTTCCATTTTTTTCCTAGGATGAAGCCATAGCTAGAGAAGTTGATGGTGTGGAGTTTGAAAGTGTACTCATCTTGACATTTTTTTATTGACAGATTACATAGGAATTGTTTAAGTTGAAATTCTATCTCAGAATTTTGCTGTTTCTAATTTATAGGTGTGCTTACCCTCTCCTCCCCCCACCCCCTGCCCCACTCCCATGAAAGGCTGTATTTGTTTTTCATTGCCTAACTGCTTCTGGTCCCGATGCTGAGTTCTTTGTTACCTTTTTACCTAGATCATCAGCAATGTGCCAGCAGACAGCTTGATTCGAACAGAGAGGCCACCAAATAAGGAGATACTTCGGTACTTTATTCGGCATAATGCATTACGTGCTGGTACTGGTGAAAATGCACCTTGGGTGGTAGAAGATGAATTGGTGAAGAAATATTCCCTGCCTAGCAAATTCAGCGACTTTTTACTTGACCCTTACAAGGTAAGGTCCCTGTTAATGTTGGACACTTAAGTAGAGCATTGCTAGATAAGCTTCTTTTTTCTAGTAACTTGCTGTAGAATTAGATTTATGGCAGATTTTGAACTCTTCAAGACAAAGTTTCTTTATGTAGCTTTGACTATCCTGGAACTAGTTTGGTAGACCAGGCTGGCCTTGAACTCTCAGAGATTCACCTACCTCTGCTTCCTGAATGTTGGAATTAAAATCTATCCAGATAGATTTTGAACTCTTTTGTTTGTTTGTTTGTGACAGGGTTTCTCTGTGTAGCTTTGGAGCCTGTCCTAGAACTCTCTTTGTAGACCAGGCTGGCCTTGAACTCACAGAGATCTGTCTTCTTCTGCTTCCTGAGTGCTGGGATTAAAGGTGTGAGCCACCAATGTCCGACTCAGATTTTGAACTCTTAACAATTGATCATTCAGGAGCTGAAGCAGAGACAATGGAGGGAATGATATTTATTGGCTTGTTCCCTGTGGCTTCCTTGTTCTGCTTTCTTATACAACTCACAGCCACCTGCCCAGCCATGGGGGGGGGGGCACCACCCACAGGAAGCTGGGCATCCCCGTATCAATCATCAATCAAGAAAATGCTTTATAGTCTTGCCTGTGTGCAGCTGTTGGAAGCATTTTCTCAATTGAGGTTCCTCTTTCCAGATAACTCTAGCTTAGTTAACAAAATACTAACCAAGATGTTAATATTTTATAAAGGAAAACTGAGCCAAGTGTAGTGATGTACGCCTTTAATCCTAGCACTTGGGATTCAGAGGCAGACAGATCTCCGCGTTCAAGGACAACCATTGCTAGAACCAAATAAAAGTGGGTGATGAGCCAAGACTTTGGCCTAGTTCCCCCTCCCTTTATTTTTTTTGGTCTCCATTCCTCTTACCTCTGTGTGTGAAGTTATGGGCCCAGTATCATGCACTACATTAAAACATAAATCTAAAAAATCTTCCCAGCTAACTTACTGACTAAAACCATATAGAGAATGAGGTATATGAATATTACCCTTAAATTCCTACTGTGTTGTCTTGAGTGAATGAGAAGAGTAGGAAGGGTTGGAGTTGTCTCTCGGTGGTAAAATACTTCTCTATTGTGAGAGGACCTGGTTCCATCCCATTTTCAGTGAGTTTAAAAAAACAAAGAGAGACTGGAGCTGTGTTCGTGTGGTAGCACCTGACTTTAATCCCAGACTCAGGAAGTAAGTGAATCTCTGTGAGTTCAGCTGTATAGTCTGTCTACAGAGTAAGTTCCAGGACATGCATGGCTACATAGAGAGACCCTGCCTCAAAACAAATATAAAAAGCCCAAGCTACTGGAATAAGAATTAGGTATGTGAGTTGGGTGTCATGGCTGAGTGGTTAAGAGGGCACTTGCTTCTCATTTAGAGGAACCAGCCTTAACATGCCACGTCAGGCAGCTCAGAACTAGCTGAGACTTGACTTCTACAAATCTGACACCTTTCTCAGCTCACCTGCACTCATATATATAATCACATAAAGACAGAAGCATGCACACTACTGAGATGCCAGGTACTCATTGACAAAGTTTTCTAAGCTGAGTGGTGGTGGCGCACACCTTTAATCTCAACACTCAGGAGGCAGAGGTAGGCAGATCTCTGTGAGTTCAAGACCAGCCTGGTCTACAAGAGCTAATTCCAGGACAGGCTCCAAAGCTACAGAGAAACCCTGTCTCAAAATAGAGAGAGAGAGAGAGAGAGAGAGAGAGAGAGAGAGAGAGAGAGAGAGAGAGAGAGAGAGAGAGAGAGAGAGAGAGAGAGAGAATGTTTTCTAATTAGTCTGACTTTGCTTAGATATACTGCTTTTATTCAGTTTCAGATTGAATTGCTGCAGATTATTTCCATTATTATAGATCACGAAATACTTTGACATACTGTCCTAGTGGTACTGTTCTTTGGTGGGAACAAAATAAAATACTATATACTCTGTTTTTCTTTTGGCCTCTCATGTTGCCGTCATAATTATTTAGCCATGAGAAAGCGCCTTCACCAAAAAATTTTGCTGTTTTTATTCTGGTTTTTCCATTCCTCCCCATTAGTCGTATTGAATTGTGCTGAGTGGAAGATAGGGAGACCCTTAGCACATAAGTGGTTTTATACTTTTTCAGATCCCCCTGAGTCCAGCCATGCCGGCTCCCATTTGGCTGTGACTGCCAGCATGCTCCATGCTGAGATGATCCAGCTACTGAAGGACTGCTCATGCCGGGAGCCGGCCTGTTGGGAGGGGGTTGGGTGAGTTCATTTCTTCATTTTTTAGAAAAGAAAAAAAAAATTTTTTTTTAAATGTGGTACGACTTGATGAAAATAGTGGCTGGAACTCGTCTCACTTAACTAACTGTCTGAACTATTTCTTAACAGTGCATATCTAAACAGAAGTGAAAGAAGCTTGCTTTAAATTTGAATTATTAAAATAAAAATAAGTCATTAAATTGAACATTCTAGTTCTAATGATACCTATTAAAGATACCTATTTAAATTAATAAAGTGAATCTTTGTGGCTTGATTAGTCTCTTCTTTTTTTCGTTTTTTGGTTTTTGAGACATGGTTTCTTTGTGCAATAGTCCTGGCTGTCCTGTAACTTGCTTTGTAGACGAGACGAGACTGACCTCAAACTCAGAGATTTGCTTCCTTCTGCTTCTGCTTCTACCCCCCAAATGCTGGGATTAAAGGAGTGCACTACCACTGCCTGGCTACTCTCTTTTTCTTTATAAGACTTTAGGTGTATTCCTGAGCGTCAGCTGGAGTGTTGTTATGTTTATCCTGTTGTGCAGTTGTTTGGGCTGCTTGAGGATAAGCCTGAAAGAATCTACTTGCTTTTACTTACTGCTGGGTTTGTAAGACAGTCTCAGAAATACTCTGCTCTTTGAAGTTCTCATAATATTATTGTCTGTGAATTGAATGAAACCTTGAATAAGATCCATTTTTGCTTATTTCTCTTTAACATTTTGATACTTAGTTTTGGGAAACTACAACCAGGAAACTCTACATTGGGGGAAGGTATCCCAGGAGTCATTAGAATTCAAGTTCTTTAAGATGATAAAACCTCTGTCCTGAGGCTATTGGGGAGCAAAACATTCAGTTTTAGTTGGGCACTAAAGCAGCCAGCTAAAAGACTAATACATAGTTAATATTGCTTTTTTTTTTATTCCATTTTTAGACAGCATCTCATTATGTAGCTGGTCCTGCCTCGGCCTCCTGAGGGGCTGATTGATAGGCATGTGCCAGTGGGCCCTGTAATTCTGAAAAGTCAGCTTGGGCTTTAAAGTTGGGGGGTTTAGTCAATAGCCAGAAGAATTTAAGTGGCCTAGCCTCTCAATTCAGACTGTTTTGCTTTTTGTTTTGTTGTGGTTCTATCGGTTTCTTCTTTGATTCCGTCCTTAATGTTTAATTTTTTCTTATTTTTTGAGGCAGAGTTTTGTGTAATCCAGGTTTTCATCTTTGAACTGTCCCTCTTCCTTCCCCTCCTGAATGCCAGGATAACAGCCATGCTCCACTAAGCCTGGCCAAATCTCAGTTGACATTGTTGGACATCTTAGTAATCACCCTTGATAGCTCCCTTACCGCTATCAAGAGCATCATATGTTTACCTCTTGGTTCTTAGGTTCCTATTACCTTAGCTAATTCCCCTGTGCCCATTTTAGGGGCTCTTAAGCTTATGGTTTGTAGTCTGCATCTGTTCCCTAGCCTGTGTGCAATCTACTCCCTCAATTTTCTCCAGTTAGCCCTGGCCATTCAAGAATGAGAAGTCTCGCCTAGCAGTGGTAGCACACGCCTTTAATCCCAGCGCTTGGGAGGTAGAGGCAGGCAGATGGATCTTTGTGAGTTCGAGGACAGCCTGGTTTACAGAGCGAGTTCAAGGACAGCCAGAGCTGTTACACTGAGAATCCCTGTCTTGACAAACAAGTAAAAACAACAACGAATGGGAAGTCTCTTGGGTTGTGCTCATGCGTACCTGCTTTCTAGAGTGAAAGTTCTCATTTGTCGTTTTCCTGTTAGCTAAAATGAGCTGCTGTTTGTATCTTAACAGTCAACTTCATTATTTTGACTTGTTTTGGGTTTTTTGTTTTGAAACATGATTTCGTATAGCCTAGGCTGACCTTGAACTCCTAACCCTCCTGCCCGTCTGTGCTGAAATTGCAGGCTTGTACATCTCACACCTTACTTATAATTACATTTTTTAGAATATTATAATCGGTTACAAATTTCTAATACATGTTTAAATAGAAACTCCTGGTGTGACCAGTGGGCCAGGTTCTAAACTCTTAAGTCTATTTGGTTTGTGTTTGAAACTGATACTATAGCATAGTCTGACTGAATATGAGGAAATCCTCCCAATTTCCCAACTGTTAGAATTCCAGGTGTGTGGTGTAGTTCCTCTACCCGTCCTACCTTTTTGTTTCATTTCTGATGCAGTGTCTCATACTATAGTCCAAGCTGACCTCAGACTCATCATACATGACAGTCTTTCAACCTCGGCCTCTGGAGTGCTTGGATTATAGGTGTAAGCAACCACGCCAGACTCCTCTTACCTAATTCTGTGTGAGGGAAATGGCTCATGCACTCCTGAGGAGCCAGAAGAGGCGAGTGTAGTAGTGGGAAGGGTGGACTTAAAGGGCATGTACTTTGAGTGTGGGGCCAGCTCGGGTCTCTTGGTGTGCCGGCAATGGATTTGTTTTTGTTCTAACCATGTTTACGATGAACATGTACAGCCAGGGGCAGAGCAAACTGGGGTTTTCCAAGTAAATACAGAATATGAAGGAAATTGTAGGTTTATGTGAGCTGGATTGTAATGATTGCCTAAAATTAAACTGAGGTGAAGAGTGGAAGCCAATCGTGGTGGTCCATTCTCTGAGTCCCATCTCCTGCTCAGGCTTGCTTAGGATCATGGCTTGAGTCCAGAGACCTGAGGCCATCCTGGGCACTATAATGAGATCTTATCCTTTTTATTTATTTGGGGAGTTATTTGTTTGTTTGTTTTTTTCAGACAGGGTCTCACTGTGTAGCCCTAGCTGTCCTGAAACTTGTGAATCCTTATGCCTCTCTGTCCTGAGTGCTGGGATCATAGGTGTGAGCCACCATGCCTGGCACTGACACCACATCTCTTTAAACCAACAGGTTAGGATGTTGAAAATGTGATAAAATGAGTGGATTTATAGTCTTGTGACATTGGAAGATTATAGACTAGGGTGCCAGAGAAAATGAATCAGGGACATTCAAACATGATAAACTGTTAGGACTGGCAATAGAGCTCAGTAGGTAAAGATACTTGTGGCCAAGGCCAACCATCTTAATCCAATTCCTGTGACCCACGTGGTGGGAAGAAAGAACCAGCTCCTTTGCATTTTCATCTGACACCCAACTTGGCATGTGCATGCCACCCCCCAAAACACAGGATGAATATGAAATGTAATCAAATTTTTAAAGAACTGTATATTAAAGAAATGAGAAGTTATAGAGCTTGTAGATGTAGTCATAGAAGTGAGTGGGAGAAGGCAAGAAAAACTTTATAAAACCAGGAAACAAGGTCAGGAGAGTTCTTTATCTGAACAGTGTTATCTATCGTTCAGCATGCTTATGTTTTCACAGTAACATGCCTCTGGGTTGAGACAAATGTATTTAGATAGTATATTTTACTTAAAGCACAAACTATTGAAGCTGAAACATAAAATCAAAGGATGAAGATATAATTGTTTCAAGAACAGGATTACTCCCTCCAACACCCCATTTTCAGGGATGGATGGAATACAGGCTCTTACATGTTAAGCAAGTGAGTCACACTGAGGCACACCCCCATCCCTCACTGGAAGATTCTCAGCAGGTGCTCTACCCCTGAGCCACTCCCCAGCCCCTTGCTGGGAATTCTAGGCAGGTGCTCTACCACTGATCCACACCCCAGCCCCTCACTGGGGGATTCTATGTAGGGGGTCTACCATTAAATCATGTCCCCAGGTTGAGAGTAGTATTTTGTTTTTTAGTTCTCTAATATATTACATCTGATTGCAGTTTCCCCTCCTCTTCTCTGCCCAGTGCCTCTCCTCCCCCAGAGTAGTACTTCTTAAAGTCTTGAGATGCTGCTATTTTCTGGGTCCTTTATTTTCTGATCTGAGGTTCATGGATAGACTTTGGAGATTGTATGCATAGTTTTTGTGTGTTGTTACAGCTGGAGAAAGTATTCATAGATTTTATTAAAATATTTGAGAACCACTAATACATATGTAAACAAAGAGCTAGTTGTGTAAAGCATCTAATGTCAAAGGATGATGGGCTTTTGTTGCAAAGCTGAAGGTGGATCCCAATTCCTCACATAAACTAGGAAAGCATCCTGTCACTGAACTGTACAGCTTCACAAGGCACATTTTGAGTGATGGGGAACATTGAGACAGAACTGACGTGAGTTAGGCTGGCCTCATACTTGGTATGTAACAGACAGACCTCAAACTTCTGATTCTCTTGCTTCCACTGCCTACGTTTGGGATCATAGATATGACTCCATGGCATCAGCAGAGTATAGCTTTGTTTTGAGACGTGGTGTCACTGTGGTGTAGCCCTGAACGCGGAGCTTCGTGTGTAATGGAGAACACCACTATAGTGCTTAGATGTTGCTTACTGCACTTAAATTTTTAACAGTAATTTTGCTCCTGTTCTTAAATTTTAGTACATGACTCTCAATCCCTCTACCAAGAGGAGGAATACTGGATCTCCAGACAGGAAACCCTCAAAGAAACCTAAAAGAGACAATTCTTCTCTAAGTTCCCCACTAAACCCTAAGCTGTGGTGCCATGTGCACTTGGAGAAGTCGTTAAATGGCCCACCACTAAAAGTGAAGAACTCAAAGAATTCCAAGTCTCCAGAAGAGCATTTGGAAGAGGTGATGAAAATTATGTCCCCCAACAAACTACACAGCTTTCACATTCCTAAGAAAGGCCCATCTACCAAGAAGCCGGGGAAGCACAGCGACAAACCTTTGAAGGCCAGGGGCAGAAGCAAAGGCATCTTGAATGGACAGAAGTCCACAGGCAGTTCCAAATCACCCAGCAAGTGTGTGAAGACTCCCAAGACCAAAATGAAACAGATGACTTTGTTGGATATGGCCAAAGGGACCCAGAAGATGACTCGAGCCCCCCGGAGTTCTGGGGGTGTACCAAGGTCTTCGGGTAAACCTCATAAACACCTGCCTCCTGCTGCCCTGCATCTGATTGCCTATTACAAAGAAAATAAAGACAAAGAGGACAAGAAGAGTGCCCTGTCCTGCGTTATCTCCAAAACAGCACGTATCCTCTCCAATGAAGATAGAGCCCGTCTTCCAGAAGAGCTGCGGACTCTTGTGCAGAAACGCTACGAGCTCCTGGAACATAAAAAGAGGTGGGCCTCTATGTCTGAAGAGCAACGGAAGGAATATTTGAAAAAGAAACGGCAGGAGCTAAAAGAGAGGTTGCGGGAAAAAGCCAAGGAACGGAGAGAGAAAGAAATGCTGGAGAAGTTAGAAAAGCAGAAACGATATGAGGACCAGGAGTTAGGCGGCAGAAACCTTCCATCATTCAGGCTGGTGGATACTCCTGAAGGGCTGCCCAATACCCTTTTTGGGGATGTAGCCCTGGTGGTGGAGTTCCTGAGCTGTTACTCTGGGTTGCTCTTGCCTGATGCTCAGTACCCCATCACTGCTGTTTCCCTAATGGAAGCCTTGAGTGCAGATAAAGGTGGTTTTTTGTACTTGAACAGAGTGCTGGTCATTCTGCTGCAGACCTTACTTCAGGATGAAATTGCAGAAGACTATGGAGAACTGGGGATGAAGCTGTCAGAAATCCCCCTAACTTTGCATTCTGTCTCAGAGCTGGTTCGGCTCTGTTTGCGCAGGTGTGATGTCCAGGAGGACAGTGAGGGCTCAGAAACAGATGACAATAAAGATTCCTCACCATTTGAGGACAGTGAGGTACAAGATGAGTTCCTCGAGAAGCTTGAGACCTCAGAATTCTTTGAGCTGACATCAGAAGAGAAGCTACGGATATTGACAGCTCTCTGCCACCGGATCCTCATGACATACTCTGTCCAAGACCACATGGAGACAAGACAGCAGATGTCTGCAGAGTTGTGGAAGGAGCGTCTCGCTGTGCTGAAGGAGGAGAATGATAAGAAGAGAGCAGAGAAACAAAGGAGGAAAGAGATGGAAGCCAGAAATAAAGAAAATGGCAAAGAGGAGAATGGGCTAGGCAAAATGGACAGGAAAAAGGAAGTTGTAAAGATTGAGCATCAAGTCGAAATGGAAGCAGATGACATGATCAGTGCTGTCAAAAGCAGAAGGCTGCTTAGCATGCAAGCTAAGAGGAAGCGGGAAATCCAGGAGAGAGAAACAAAAGGTAAAGTTTATGCTGAGAGGTTTAGAAAAGCCCTTTTGTGGGTAGGAGAACAGAAAGTACTAGAATAATGGTAGGGTATCTGTCACAACTGTTAACTTATTCTGTGTACAGTACCCTAGCACTCCCTAAGATATTCTTGTTTTCTCATAATTTTGAGACAAACTCTTATTAGGCTTTCCTGAAACTTATTCTGTAGCTTAAGTTGGCCTTACATCCATCCTCCTGTCTCAACATACAGAACGTTAGGATTATAGGCATGAGCCTCTGTGTTTAGCTGAGTGTCTTTGTACACTTGCATATAATTGTGTGTGTGTGCGCGTGCGTGCGCACGCACGTGCTTGTGCACACTGGGAAAATAGCTCAGCAGTTAAGAGCACTGGCTGTTTTTCCAGAGACCCTTCATTCAATTTCCAGCACCACATGGAGGCTCACAATTAATTCCAGAGGATCCAACACCCCCTTCTTGCCTCCACAGTCATGCAAGTGGTATATAGACATACATGCAGCCAAAACACAATACTCATCAAATAAATAAATAATTGTGGGGCCTGGAGATGGTAATAAACCGTGTAATAATAACCATACATAAATAATATTTTGTGGTAGGTTGACCTTGAACTCAAGGAAATCCCTCTGCCCTGGCATTGCATATGTGCACAAGAGCATTTTTTTTTTTGAAAGGTTCATCTGTGTTGTAGCATGTAAAACACTACATTACTTGGAAGAAGCCAGGACATAAAAGACAATCCCAGAAGGAACCTTGTCATACCTTGTTCTTAGCCCCTAACAACAACTGATCTCTAGATTTATGTATTCTCTGCATTTTATTTAAATTTGGGCCAGTGAAAGAACTCAGTGCCAGTTGCTGTCATGATTAGCAACCTGAGCTTGCAAAATTCTGGGACCGACATGGCAGAAGAAGAGAACTGACTCCCACAGGTTGTCCTCTGACCTTCACACAACACAAGATAAATTTATTCATTTGGTCTTTCGAGACAGGGTTTCCCTGTGTAATTCTAGCTGTCCTGGACCTAGCTCCATAGGCCAGGCCGGCCTTGAACTCACCAGAGATCTGACTGCCTCTTCGTCCAAGTGCTGGGATTAAAGAAAATAAAAGTAGTGTGGTGGTAGTGTGGCATGCCTTTGAACTCGGTGGGCTTGGGGCAGAGTCAAGCAGATCTCGAAGTTTGAGACCAACTTGATCTACATATTGAGTTCCAGGATAGCTAGAGCTACATAGAGAATCCCTGTCTGGAGAAACCAAATAAGGGGGTGGGAGAAGCAGGCACCAGGCACAGTTGCATACATGTTTAATTTCCACTCTCAAGAATAAGATGTCCAAGAGTTCAGACCAACCAGGGGTACATAGTGAGATCCTGTCTGAAAAACAGAAAAGGCATGAACTTTCTGATTAGCCAATTGTTAGTTGGTACAATATTGTGTGTGTGTTGTTTGAATTTGACTGCTAGGCAAACAATAGTATTGTACTACACTCCTAGTTCTACAATAATTACTGCATCCCTTTCTCTGTCTTTACTTTCTTGATTTTATTTTTCTTCTGTTAGTCATGTTAAGGCAACAGCTATGACGGCACACACCTTTAATTCTAGGAGGCAGAGGCGGATAGTCTTCTGAGTGTAAAGGCCAACCTGGTCTATATAGCAAGTTTCAGGCCAGCTAAAGCAACATACATACATATATACATACATACATATTAAAGACAGATTGCTGTCAGGTTCTTTTTGATCAAAATATTTCTTTTGGCAGTGTTCGGGATGTGGGTTGGTTTAGGAACTCCCTCTGTAGACCAGGATAGCCTTGCTCACAAGAGTTCACTTACCTCCTCTGGGTGTAAAGGCATATACCACCACGTTCAGCTTGACTGAAATATTTTCTTCTTAATTCATTTAATCTGTCTGTTTAGGGATCCTATGGCAATGAGGGTTGTAACCTTGTGAAGAGTAAGGATTATAGGAGGATCATAGATGAGAGTTCCACCTTAGATGGCAAAAGAAAAGAAGGTCCAGTAAACATGTACTTCATACAGGCATTTCTTGGTTTCTTACTCTTTACCAGTGAGATTGGAACGGGAAGCTGAAGAGGAACGAATGCGGAAACACAAGGCGGCTGCTGAGAAGGCTTTCCAGGAAGGGATTGCCAAGGCGAAACTTGTACTTCGCAGGACGCCTATTGGTACCGACCGCAACCATAATAGGTACGTTACTTGACCTATTTCTGTGTCTTGTGGGTGGTCATAGTTGTTACTAGTTAGCGAGCTAAGGTGCTAGAAATGAACTGTTCTGCTCTGCTCAGTTTTCGACTTCTGTCTTTAGGTATGATTGTTTATTGTTCCTTTATTTCCTATTACTGGTGTCTTACCTAACTTACAAAGTTAGGTAAGACAATCTTCCAGGCTCATTGGTAGTTTTATGGCAGAGCTCTTGCATAAGCCTTGGGTTCTATTCCCAGTGCTGTGGAATTTAAAAAAAAAAAAATCTTCTCTGGCCCTTGAAGGTAGCATAGATAGGAAATTTAAATACAGACAAATGGACTGTAATCCAAATACTTCTTTTAAAATGGTTCAATATTTTGGGGATGCAGAAATGGTTCAGTGATAGACTCTTTCATGAATCAAGAACCCTGAAGGATGCCAGGCGGTGGTGGCGCACGCCTTTAATCCCAGCACTCAGGAGGCAGAGGCAGGCAGATCTCTGTGAGTTCGAGACCAGCCTGGTCTACAAGAGCTAGCTCCAGGACAGGTTCTAAAGCTGCAGAGAAACCCTGTCTCGAAAAACTGAAAAAAAAAAAAACCCTGAAGGAACATCTCACCTTTAGGCAAGTTCAGCAGTCCTCTTTCTGCGGGTTCTTTGTGTCCAGTTAAGCAGTCCATGCAAGAGCAGTTTCTTGCCTCTTCGATGCCCATCTTCCTCTTGAAGTAGATTGGTGCTGCCAGGAGCAGATGTGTCTCATTGTCATGAAAAGCCCTAAGTTATTAAATATTTTAAAAGCCATATTCTGTAGTCTTTGAAAGATATGAAGAATACCTATCTGAAATATATCTATGCACATCTAGAAAATCTAACATGACTACAAACTTGACTATTATAGATGATTATCCATTAACTTACTAATTATGCATTTTTAAGTGAACTACACAATCACAATACCTTAATCAGGATCAGAAATGAGCATATAACAAAATTGACCTTAAATTAGTATCAATAAACCATGATTCATATCAGCGCAAATTATTCATATCTATGTCATATCCCCTTTTAAATGTAAAAGAACATTTATAAACAATATTTGGGAATATGGATGTAGTTATTTCTCTCCAAACTGCTTCATGCTGTATGGGGGCGCTGCATATCCTGTTTGCTAGGTTCCTCACAGTCAGCAGTTGAGCAAAATAATTTTTTGAGGGTGTTCACAGCAACCTTTCAGGAGGGCGCTGTCTATCATACCATATTGGTCTAGAAGCAATTCTCATCTTCTGTGAAAACAAAAGAAGAACCTCTTTTTCCAAAGCATCATATCCTTAGGCCCAAATTTTAAAGTCAAGATACCTTTGGAACATATATGCTGGTTTAGCTTAGCAGACCACACAATGAAATGTCTCTCTGTATTTAGCTCTTTCATAGTCAAAAAATTTAAAAGAAAACACAATAATATACAGAATCCAGGCTCTCTGAATTTTCCATTTTTATGTGGCTTATTTTTTTTTTACTTCTTTTAATCTATGACTGTCTGTACTCTGTCTCTTTAAAGACTTTACCCTTTTTTTAAAGCATTAACTTTACTTTATGACTATTTAATAGTCTTTTTCTTCTCTCTCCCAAGCCTACGTATGTCTGTCTAACACTATGACCCATTTAGAAGTCTCTTATGTCTGAATCTGTCCTATTGTGAATCTGTAATTCTTTAGTATTCAGGAGCACTTCTTAAAAAACTTAAGATGCACCATGTAGAGGTAATAACGGTACCGCCTGTTTCCTGCCCAGTCTAAACCTTAACTGCGCTGTTATTATGATAATTATGATAGTTCCTGCCTGAGACCAGCACAGTTCAGCATGGCAGAGCCTCTCCTGCTTCAGAGCCATTTGGTGCCCCAGCCACATGCAGTTCCAGGCACGCAGCAGTCCACATTGCCATCAAGCTCTCTGATCCTAGTGCGTCACCAGTCCCACATATGTACATGAAGGCAAAACCCTGACACAAATAAAGTCATTTTGTTGTTTTGTTTGTTTGTTTGTTTTAGAGACAAGGTTTCTCTATAGCTTTGGAGCCTGTCCTGGAAGTAGTTCTTGTAGACCAGGCTGGCCTTGAACTCATAGAGATCCTCCTGCCTCTGACTCCTGAGTGCTGGGATTAAAGGTATGCGCCACCACCGCGCGGCCATAAAGTCATTTTAAAGTATTTTAAATTCATGCATTGTGTGGAACCTAAAAATACAGAATAGACGTTACAGGAATGACACAGGCATTAGATGAGTTCCAAATGCCAAGGCATCTTTGTTATGTTTTTTCTTTACAACTTCTCTGTGTCAGATTGTGAGGAAGGTGCTGTCAGCTGTGTTTCGTGCTCCTCCACCTTGTTAGGCAGCCACTCCAGGAGTAAAGTGACCCAGCCTTTTCCCTGCCCACTGTCTCACTTGTCATGGATTTTACTAAGTCCTGGTTGTGCTTTGTAGATACTGGCTCTTCTCAAATGAAGTCCCAGGATTATTCATTGAAAAGGGCTGGGTGCATAACAGCATCGACTACCGGTTCAAGCATCACCGCAAAGACCACAACAACTCACCTGATGAGGATTACTGTCCCCGCAGTAAGTATGTCGTCAGCCTTTCACAGGTGGGAGGTGTTTATGTCCAGAATCCATTGAGTAAGTCTGGAGTATGGAGCAGAACAAAGCACTGTAGATTTCTAGTTTTTGTTTGTGTGTGTATGTCTTCCTGGGAGCTGTGGCCACACCGTAGCTTAAGAAAGAGCACTGCATGTTGCTGTCATGGGAAAAGATTTAAATTTTAAATGCTGTTTCTATTGAATGTATTTTGACCTTCCTCTTTTATAAAGATGAAATGTTTCTGTTTGAAACAGTGTCTTGCTCTATAGTTCAGGCTGTCCTAGAACTATCAAGCCTCTGACCTCAGCTTCTTGAGTGCCAGGATTGCAGGTGTGACCTTCACTCAGGCTTCCCGATATTTTAAGTAGGGACTGTCTGTGGTTTTAACTAACTCATGTAGGATAGAGCCCGAGGCCTGCCTTTACTCTGTCACCTATCCCAGGTACATGTTTTCTTTATTACCACCCTAGTTTCTGGCTCAGCTTGGTGAAGATGAGCGTGTAGAGAGGAGTCTAGTAGTTCCTCGCAAAATGAGAGAAGAGGTGATGCACGTGGGTATAGATTTTACAGAAATAGTTTTCATATTTTGTACCTTAGAAGTGTCTATAGAGATGTCAAACCTAGAATTGAAGTAGGAGACTAAGGAATCAGGCATATGCCCTCGTTCTCTGCTTTTAAAATTAATTATGAAATGTGTTTTGTGAAAAGCAAATTTAGGTGTGCTGGGGATTGACAGCAAAAAAATACAAGGTCCTGGATGTCACTTCACTATAATCCTAGTAAGGAGAAAATAGACAATATTTAATTTTAATTAAGTGGCTGCTCATTATGAAGGTAATCTCAGCAATTAGGTAGGAAGGTTGTGAATTTGAGACAACATGGGCTGCATGGTGAGAACCTGTCTAAAACCTGTGGGTGGGTGCAGAAGATTGACCAAGACTGAGGTACAAAGATAGGAGTCTATAGTTGGCATTCCTTGGTAGGCTGAAGCAGAGGCATAGCTTGAACTCAGAAGTTGAACAGGACAACCACCAAGCAGGAGACCACCCCCTGCTTGGGATCTCAATAACTAGGATGGTTTTGAAGTCCTCTTTTTTTTTTTTTTTTTTTTTTTTTTTTTAAAGATTTTACAAGTGTGCCAGGCAGTGGTGGCACACGCCTTTAATCCCAGCACTCAGAAGGCAGAGGCAGTCTGTGAGTTTGAGGCCAGCCTTGTCTACACAACAAGTTGCAAGACAGCCAGGGATACACAGAAAAACTCTTGAAAAACTAAAGAACAAAACAGGTGTATGTGTGTGTATGTTGCTTGCAACTATGTGTGTTTCGTTTGCATGTGTGTACAAAGTGGTGCCATGTTCATTTGGTGCTGGTGGAAGTCAGAAGAGGGGATCAGATTCTCTGGAACTAGAGTTACAGATATGTTAGCTTCCTTGTTGGTTCTGGAATTTAAACCCTGGTCCTATGGAAAGGCAGCCAGTGCTCTTAGCCTGAGCCCTGACTTTGGACTCTCCTTGTAGCCTAGGACAACCATGAATTCTTAGTTCTCCTGCCTCTATCTCTCAAGTTTCTGGGATTACAGGCATGTAACATCTTGCCTTATTTTTATTCCCTTTTTGAAATAAAAAATGCATTTTTAGAAAATTGACTGATGGGCATGGATTTTACTTGATTTTTTTTTTTTTAAATGTCTGTGACTGTTTGGTCTATGTTTATCTGTGCACCACATGTGCACAGGCCTGGTACCCTCTGAGGCCCAGGCACATGTGAGCAACCCTGTCTCCAATAAATTAAATAAATAAATAAATAGGTGATTTAGAAGCATTTGAAGACCTTTAATCCCAGCACTTGGGAGGCAGAGTCAGGCGGATCTCTGTGAGTTCGAGACCAGCCTGGTCTACAAGAGCCACCTCCAGGACAGGCTCTAAAGCTGCAGAGAAACCCTGTCTCGAAAAACAAAAACAAAAAAACAAAACAAAACAAAAAAAAAGAAGCATTTGAAGAGTCACTGATAATATTTTTCATCTGAATGCTGGCTGTGAAGTATATTAATTGGTAAAATAAATGATAAGTATAATTTGCATAACTTATATTCTTTCTTTAATGTGTATATGTGTTGAATATGTTCAAAAGGAAAAACTCAGAAGATGCTTTTCTTTGTAGTTAAAAGATTCTTTGGACCTTAATAGGAAGTTTGACAGCATTTCCACCTCTGCCCACTAGATGTCAGTAGCCACATCCAAATGTCTTCAACTCCTGCGCAAATCCTCAGGCTGGGAGTTCCCCTCCCTCTTAAGAGCCATTAGGTTATAATAACCTAATGAAGTTTGCTTCTTAAATATTGTATTTATCCAAGAAGTTGCTTTTATTCTAAAGTAGTGCTTGATTTTAGAAACACTCCTAATACAAACTTAGTATTCGCAGACTTATTAATAAGAAAACCAGGCTGGGTGATGGTAGTGCATGCCTTTAATCCCAGCACTCAGGAGGCAGAGGCAGGTGGATCTGAGAGTTTGAGGCCACTCTGGTCTACAGAGTGAGTTCCAGGACAGGCTCCAAAGCTACATGGAGAAACCCTGTCTTGAAGAAAAACAAAAAAGAAAACCACTAATTTCTTCATATATACAAAACCTTTAAGGCTTTTTCATGTTAAATTTTTATATTTATTTTTGTTTTTTTAAGACAGGGTCTCTTTGTGTAGCCCTGGTTGTTCTGGAACTTGCTCTGTAGATCAGACTGGCCTTGAACTCACAGAGATCCACCTGCTTCTGCCTCCTGGGTGCTGGTATTAAAGGTGTGCACCAGCACTGTTGGTTTGAAAATTACTTTAATTATAGATTATATCACCCTGCAGAAAATTCTGCTTTTGGTGTACTTTACACATATGTGAGGGACTGTGTGAGGAAGTTGAGCTAGAAAACAGTTGGCTGTGAAGTCAGACCGTTCAGGTTTGAAAGTGATTCCAGCAGGGTATGGGGCTGTAATTGTGCTCAGGTCTGCAGGCCTGGTGCAGGCACCTCTATGTAGGGTTTATCTTATTTAATAACTTTTTTTTTGAGACTGGGTTCAATATGTAGCCTATAAGTTGCTGGCCTTGAGCTCACAGAGATCTCCCTGTTTCTGCCTTTCAAGTGCCAATTGCTGGAATTAAAGGATGAGTCACCACATTCTGCAAAAAGAACAATTTCTTTATTTGCTTTGATATGAAGTTAATTAGTCATTTTCATCTTAAGGTTTTTTTTGTTTTTGGTTTTGGTTTTTTTTTTTATCTGTATGTAACTTAGGCTGTCTTGGAACTCACTCTGTAGACTAGACCAGGCTGGCCTCAAACACACAGAGCTCCTCTACCTCTGAGTGCTGGGATTAAAGCCGTGCGCTCCCACTGCCTCAAACAATTCAGTTTGTTTAAGGTTTAAACTGTACAGCTATTAAACTGTAGAGAAAAAATATAGCTGCTCTTTTTATAACAGAGTTGTATCTTAAAATTCCATTAAAAACTTAATGTGCTATGTATTGAGATTGCATGTAATCCACCTACCCTACCAGATGTGTGGTTTAGCCCCATGGTTGCTCTTTGCAGTGTAGAGTGCCAGACACTATTGTCTACTCTGGCAGACACACGGCTGTCTACAATGCCAGCCTTCAAAAAGCCTTGAAAATACACTTTCTAATAGAACTATTACTACAACACGAGCTGGAGACCCTGCATACTACATATATGATATTAATATCCACTCTTTGAAAGCATTTGGTTTTGGGGGATTTTGTTTGTTTGGTTTTAACAAGTAGATATTTTATCAAGGTTTAGAATTTCATTTTTCTTCATAATACAGCTTTGCGTATTATGTTATGGTCTTGTATAACATTACGAATACTCATGAATCTGGGAATAGGAGTGTTTTAGGTAGTTCTTAAATTTTATTAACTAAAACTTGACTATTTAGTAAATATAAACATGTTCTGTGATTAATATGTCGCATCTATATATTTTGGGCGGGGCGTGGAGTTTGCTTAGGTTTTTTAATAAGGAGTTGGGTTTTAATGTGTTAAACTTAACATTTGTGTTTTTCTTAGATAAGAAAGCAAGCCTAGGCAAAAATGCCAGTATGAATGCACACCATGCATCAGCAGTCGAAGCTGCTGTGGAGACCACGGTGCCCAAGCAAGGACAGAACCTATGGTAACAGGAACACCCGTTGGCTTGCTCATCCTATTCCCTTCCAATGTTGATGAAGAAAAGACTCAAAAGAGTGACATTAGACTATTTTGTGTTGTTTTTGCACATCAAAGCTTACTGTTGGGCAAGGGGTGTGGCTCAGGAGACTGCTCGCCTAGCTTGAGTTGCGTCCTCCAGCGGCTCATAAACTGTATATGGTGGTGCATTCCTGTAATCCCAGCTCAGAAGATCGAGGCAGGAGGATCAGGAATTTAAGGCCAGCCTGGGCTACGTTGAGACCCTGTCTCAAAAGAAAAAAAATCAAAAAACCACACTGTTTTAAAACCAGGTGTGATCTTTTGGTAACCAGCTATTTTTCTCAAGGTTCAGGATTTGATTTTCTTTGTTCCAAAAACAATTTAGGGAGGAAAAGGCTTATTTTAGCTTATAGGTTACAATCCATCCTCCAGGGAAGCCAGGCAGGAGCTTGTGGCAGGAGTCACACAAGGATAATGTTTACTGGCTTGCTCCCAGCTTTACTTTCAGTTGCCTTTCTTTCCACCTGCATTGGGATGGTAGTGTTCACAGTGGGCTGGGCCCTCCTATATCAATTAGCAATCAAGAAAATGCCTCACAGACATGTCCACATGCCTATCTGATGGAAGCAATTCCTCAACTGAAGGTCCCTTTTCCCTGTTGTGTCCAATTGACAACCTAGATTAGCTAACATATCCCTTTATAATACAATTTTGTATATTTTGAGCTGGATTCACTGCTGATTCTTTGGGGGGGGCGCAGTTTTGAAACAGAGTTTCTCGGTAGCTTTGGGACCTGTCCTGAAATTTGCTCTATAGACCAGGCTAGCCTTGAACTCACAGAGATCTGCCTGCCTCTACCTCTCCTGTGCTGGAATTAAAAGCATGTGCCACCACCGCCTGGCTCACCCCTTATTCTTTTTTTTTTTTTTTAATTATTTATTTATTATGTATATAACATTCTGCCTCCATGTATGCATGCCAGAGGAGGGCGCCAGATCTCAGTACAGATGGTTGTGAGCCACCACGTGGTTGCTGGGAATTGAACTCAGGACCTCCGGAAGAGTAGCCAGTGCTCTTAACCTCTGAGCCATCTCTCCAGCCCTCACCCCTTATTCTTGAGACAGAGTCTTACAGTATTATAGCTCAGGTCAGTCTGGAACTCAACTCTGTAACTCAGGCTAGCATTGAGCTCACTCTACCTGCTGTAGCAGGAATCCCGAATGCTAGGATTACAGGCATGCACCAAGTCTGTTGTACAGTACATCTTATGTAGCATCCTGTTTTAGTTCAGAAATATGAAGTATTTTGATTTGGTGATTACACTTTAAAAACCATGTATAAAGTAAAAATAAGACATACAGTTGGGGCTGGAGAGATGACTCAGAGTTTAAGAGCACTGACTACTACTCTTCCAGAGGTTCTGAGTTCAATTCCCAGCAACCACATGGTGACTCACAACCATCTGTAATTAGATCTGGTGCACTCTTATGGCAAAGAACTAGATTTTGAGAAGGTCTTTGCTCCTTTTGATTGCATAAAATATGTTTGGTGCAATCACCTATATCTTAGCATTTTTAGTCTGAGGTATAAAGTTTACTTTTTGAAGTTGTATGGGGCGTGTTTTCTACTGCTTTTATAAAGTCTGTCTCTGGTAGTGGTGGCACACGCTTTTAATCCCAGCACATAAGAGGCAGGGAGTTTGAGGCTAGCCTGGTCTACAGAGCAAATTCCAGGACAGCTGTGGCTATACAGGGAAACCTTAGCTCAGAAAAAAAACAAACAGATGTCTGTATTGTATCAGGAGACCTTGGCTCCTCCCATAACTGAAAATAAAGTTAACATTAGGCCTCATGGGAATAGTAAATGAAGTATTCTAATGGTAGGCTTAGATTGAAAACAGTCTAAAATTCTGCATTTCACACTCACTGTTAGCCTGAGACTACATATACTGTTTGATTTTAATTGTTTTTCCAACTTGTAAGGTTTGTTTTGCTTCTACAGGTTCTTATGTGATAGTCAGAAGGAACTGGATGAACTGCTAAATTGCCTTCATCCTCAGGGAATAAGAGAAAGTCAGCTTAAAGAGAGACTGGAGAAAAGGTAAGGGTTTCCTCTTGTTGCTCACATCTTCTAAGTGTAAATGTCAGTATCTGAACAATGTAGTTTTGAAATAAGGTCCCTATGTAGACCAGACTGACTTCCAACTCAGAGAGATCTGCCTACCTCTGCCTCTCTAGTACTGGGACTAACAGTGCACGCCATGACACCCAACCAGATGTTTTTTGGTTTGAGCTTGTTTGCTTGCTTTCTTTGTTGTGTTTTGTTTGTTTATTAATTTACTGCATGTATGTCTGTACCATGTGTGTGCAGTGTCCTGGAAGGCCAGAAGAGGGTGGGGATCTGGGACTGGAGTTTCAGATGGTTGTGAGCCACCGTGTAGATGTTTAGCAATCAAAACTGGGGTCCTCTGGAAGAGCAACCAGTATTCTTAACAGCCAAGCCATCTCTCCAGCCTCAACTTGCATGCTTGTTTGAAAGAGGGTTTTATAGCCCAGATTGGCCTTGAACTCACTATAGTCAAGATGACAACTTTTAATCCTCCTACCTCTTACCTTGTATGTGATGGTGTAGTTCTCAAGGAGCTTTTGCCTAGAGTGGGGTACAACTATAGCTGGCTTTTTGTTGATAATCTATTAAAGTAAAGTCATAAAAATAAGTATAACTTTGCTGTTGATATAACTTGTAATCTTTTTTAGCATCATGTTTATTTGGAAAAATACACATTTAAGTCATACATGATCCAGGGTAGCATAATTGCTCTTTGACTAGTGTGTGCCTTTCACCAAGGTGTGAGCCATTTTATTTACACAGTATTGGAAAAATGCTTTCCTGTCTAAATTAGTGTTTAAAACTGATCTGTCAATATTCATGATAGACCAAAGTTTAGAAGTACCATAAATGTCTATCAGTTGATCTGCAGAAAGACAAAATGTGACATGTCCAAACAGCATATCACTCAGGAGAAGGGTTGAAAGCTGGAGAGATGGTTGTGTGGAACACATACAGACAAAAGACCCATAAACATTAAAAAATAAATAAGAGTGAAGCACTAGTTCGTACTGCCACCTGGGTATCAAAATATTGTACTGTGCACTGAAACATTGTGCTAAGCAAAAGAAGCCAGACACAAAAAGCTGCATATTGTATGATTCTGTTTGTGTGAAGTATCAATATCCAATGTATGATAACAGAAACTGAATCCCAGTTATAGCTGCTGGGGGATGAAGAAGTACCTATGAAAGTTTCTGTACTTAACCTTTTTCCTTATCCCAACTCTTGTAGGTACCAAGAAATTACTCACTCCATTTATCTGGCTCGGAAGCCAAATTTGGGTTTAAAATCTTGTGACGGGAACCAGGAGCTCTTGAACTTCCTGCGCAGTGACCTTATTGAAGTGGCAACAAGACTGCAGAAAGGAGGGCTTGGCTACATGGAGGGAACATCAGAGTTTGAAGCCCGGGTAAGAGGGCAAGAAAGTACTCGTGAAAGCTGCTGCTCTAGAAGCTCAGTTTGGAGTCATTTCCTGAGCTGGTGTCTTACCTGTTTGGATTTGTTTTGCATATATGTGGGACCAAAAGTTTATGTAACTTTTTTCGTTATCTGAAAATGGGCAAATCCAGTTCTTTCTCTTGCTGACATTGGGTTATTTTTCTTTCAGGCTTGCGCTTTTTCATCAGGCAGGGTTTACTATGTGGCCCTGACTAGAACTCACTGTGTAAGATCAGGCTGGCCTCAAACACAGTAATCTAACTCTGCTTTCTGAGTAATAAAAGTATGCACCACTATGTCTGATTATATTGTTTATATTGGTATGCCTTGTGTAACCGACAAAATAGTAGTGCACAGTGTTTAAGAATACAATTTTATGTCTGGGTCGTGGTGGCAGAAGTGAGCAGATCTCTGAGTTCAAGGCCAGCCTGGTCTACATAGCGAGTTGGAGGACAGGCTCCAAAAGCTAGAGAGAAACCTTGTATCAAAAAAATTCACACACACACAATTTTACAAGCCAGGGGGGTAACTCAGTGATAAAGAGCACATACTGCCCTTGTAGAACCCCATGTTCACTTTCCAGCACCCATGTCCGACAGTTCACAGCTTCCAGTACCTCCAGCTCTAGAGAATCAGACACCTTTGACCCCGTTGGGCATTGCACTCTTGTGCATACTCCAAGCAGACACATATGTATAATTAAAAATAAAATAAATCTTTATAAAAAAAAATGTAAGCCAAGCATGCCTTTAATCCCAGCACTTTTCTGTTTATTTAGAGACTAGACGGACTTCTTTCTTTGTCTTCTTGACCTCCTCTCAGACTCATTTTTAAATTCTTTCCTGTAGGTCATTTCCTTAGAGAAGCTGAAAGATTTTGGTGAATGTGTCATTGCCCTTCAGGCTAGTGTCATAAAGAAATTCCTGCAAGGATTCATGGCTCCCAAACAGAAGAAAAGGAAACTTCAAAGTGAAGATTCCACAAAGTCTGAGGAAGTGGATGAAGAGAAAAAAATGGCTGAGGAAGCAAAGGTATTCAGTTACTGAATCTGAGTTGTGGATCCTTGCTTTAGGGTTCTTATTTGAGTGTAGGAATGAGAAGTAGGGAGGCAGTTATAGCTGTTTGAGTTAAATCACTAATAGAGGACTGCGTGATGAAAATACAGTAAGGTGGGAAGTACAGTGAAACTGTCTGTCCCTTCACAGTAAGCTGTGAAACCCCAGTTCTTTCCTGCAGTGACAGTGACAGTGTAGCCAGCTGGTTGCTGTGGCTCCTTGTTCCTTGCTCAGCTTCACCCAGACAGGTATCTGTCTGTGCTTGTATCATTTCATCACTAGCTCAAAAAAACATGGGAGTTCCCATAGGGTTTCTACTAAACAACGATCCCTTTCACACCTTCTCAGAGCTCAAGATAACCTGGTGTGGTGTAGCAGCCCTTTAATCCCATCTCTCTGGAGGTGGAAGAAGGCAGGACTCTGAGTTCAAGGTTAGATCTACGTAGAGACTGCCTCAAAAGGAAAAAAAAAAAAAGAATCCAAGCCATCCTGAGTCCAGGCCCTCTGTGCTAATGAAAAGAAATGGTCCCTAGGATGACCTGTGAGGGGTGCCAGGGTAATCAGAGCTCCCCGGCAATAGGCATGGGAACTGGGTTCTGAAGTTTAGAATGAAATGAAATTTGTCTCTCTGTCAGGAACAATTCTGATTTTGTTTTTGTTTTAGACAGTAGTCTCTCTGTGCTGACCTGGAACTCTGTTTTGCTTTTTTCGAGGCAGGGTTTCTCTGTGTAGTAGCCCTAGCTGTACTGAAACTCACTTTGTAAACCAGGCTGGCTTTGAACTCACAGAGATCCACCCGCCTCTTTCTGTGCTAGGATTAAAGGTGTGTGCTGCCATGCCTGGTCTCTTTGCTTTCCTTTTTTTTTTAAATTTAATTTAATTTATTTTTATTTAAGCCAGGGTATTATGTATCCTCAGTTCCCAAGTGGTGGAATTACAAGGAACCATCACAACAGCCAGATAGTTTAAGAATAAGTCTACTCTCAGGGGCTACAGAGCTGGCAAGACAATTGAGAGCATTGGCTGTTCTTCCAAAGGACCTGGGTTCTGTTTCCAGCACCCACATGGTAGCTAGCTTCAGCAGTCTATAACTCCATTTCTCAAGGATCCAGCAAGTTCTCTTGTGTGCATATGTGATTTCAAGCAAAAATGTTCAAGAGTGAGTCTACTACTTTCTTAAACACCTCTGGAGTTTATACACAGTTGTATTTCTCCTTACTTTTCCTAGGCCACAAGTGGTACATGATTCAGAGAGGATCATTTGGGGTTAGGGACTGGTTTACTTCACAGTGGTACTTCTTGTTTATGTCAGTTTTTACTGGAACAATCCTTCTGAGTTGCTTTTAATGACCTTTAGCAACCAGATAACCTAGGCGATCTCTAAGATAGCTCCTGCTTCAGACTCCCGAGTGCTGAGGTTACAGACCTGGATTAAATTTCTTTATTATTTTAGTTGTATAAATTTGGAGTACAGTGTGATAAATGTTTGTGTGCAGTGTATACAGTGATCAAATCAGAGTAGTCAGTATTTCCTCTCTAAACAGTCTTCAAAGTTCATCATACTTAATATGGGTTTTGTTTTTAACTCAAGGTGTGTGTGTGTGTGTGTGTGTGTGTGTACATTTGTGTGCCACCACTAGTGTATGGAGGTCAGAGGACAACTTGAAGGAGTCTGTTCTTTCATCATACAGGTCTTGGGGATAGAATTCCTGATGTCAGGCTTGGTTTCAGTCGCCTTTAACCTGTGAGCCATGTTGCCCTTTAACCCAGCTTTGTTGGAAAGACTCTTGGAAAAAACCTCATCTTTCCTTGCTATTTATTTTTCCTGTGGGTGTTTGTTTTTTTTGTTTTGTTCCCCCCCCCCCCCCCCAGGACCAACAGGTAATTAAGTCCCATTAAGGTCCCTCTGTGTACTAAACCCTGAGCTGAAATAAAATGTAAGCCCTTTATGGGTCCAGACAGTGTAGAAATGGAGAGCTTCTTGAAAAATCAGGCTGTTGCTGAGTGGTTCTGTTGTGTTCTGTATTAGCAGTGTCCTGCAGCTCCCACCAAAGGTCAGCTTTGCCACAGCTCAAAATTTTCCACTGTCCTTCTTTGAAAGTTTCCACTTAGCAAGGGCCAGGGATTCCTTGGCTTGTATCGGGCTGGTACATGAGTTTATGGTAGTCTCTCATCTGGACTCCAGTTTCTTTAGTTCTGTCAGGTTGTTTCTCAGGTAGTTTTTAAGTTTTAAAAAATTATATTTATGTGTGTATGCCTGCTTGTGTGTATATGCGCCATGTGCATGCAGTGCTCTCAGCAGCCAGAAGGCATTAGCTCCCCTGGAACTAGAGTTATAGGTAGATGTCAGCTACCTGATGTGAGTGCTGTACTGAAATGGAATCCTTTACAAGAGCAGGAAGTGCTCTGAGCACACTCTCTAGTCCTTATGCCTATGTCGTTTGCTTAAATTGAGAAAGGTAATGTATACTTTAGGAAAATCCTTGATTTTATTTGGCATTCTCTTCTGCCTCTGTCTCTTTTGAGACTAGGTTTTGTCATATACCCAAGGCTGGCCTCAAACTCTTTAATTCTTCTGTCTCAGCCTCTTGAGTGTTGGGATAACAGATGTATGCCACTATGCCCTGCTTTCTTTGGCTTTGCTTGTTTGTTCTGACAACCCTATTGTCTTTTAATTTTTATTTTCTATTTTATTTTATGAGACATGGTTTCACTCTAGCTCAAGCTGACCTTGGACTCTTAGTGATCTTCCTGCCTCTGCCTCCCAAGAGCTGAAGTTACAGATCTAATCCACTGTGGGAGTCTCTGCAACCACTACAGAAGGCAGTTCAGTTAAACACAACTATGTAACCAGTGTTGGTTTAGACTTTGGAGTCTGACTGTGAGTAGTTTATTTTAGGCATATGTAAACACAACACAATTTGGTCAGAACTTTCCTGGTATAGTGAATTCAATCACATGTGTGCAGTAAAGCACAGAGTACTGTATAGAGATTGGAGATGATTACATAAAGCTGGGTTCTGTAGATCGAGAAAAAACAAACTTAAGGGTATAGTGATGGATCTGGTGTGGTCTTCAGCCACACGGATATCACAACGTCACCAGGCTAGACTGTGCTTCTGCTTCCAGCCTTCTGGGAGGGTAACAGGTTATACATCCCTTCCTTAGAAGCAAAACCCTGTGTGTTTAGCATTCCAGGTTCCCTAGTGCTTATCTGTGAGCACAAGGACCATACCTCCTACAAGATACAAACCTGGCTTGACTTTTCTTCATTATATTAGTGGTATAAATTTATAGTGTGTAATATAACTTAGTATGTGTACACAGTGTGGATAGTAATCAAATCAGAGTAGCTAGCATTCCCCATCTTAAAACACATAGCATTTATTTTTTTCAGATTTTTTATTTTATGCATATGAGTGGTTGCCTGCATATATGTATGTATGTGTACCACATGTGTTTTTGGTGTCCACAGAAGTAAGAAGAGGGGGAGGATTGTTGGATCACCTAAACTGGAGGTATAGGTTGTTGTGAACCACCATGTAGTTACTGGGAACTAAACCCAGGTCCTCTGCAAGAACACCAAGTGCTCTTAACCACCTTGCCATCTCTAGCCTCATTTAAACACTCTAAAAGTTCATTAATAGCTAATAATTGTGCCAAATTTATGAGGTACTATGTAATATTTAAACGTGAACTCACAGCTGGGCAGTGGTGGTATACACATTTAATCTTAGCACTTGGGAGGCGAGGTAGGTGTGTATCTCTTTGACTTTTGAGGAGAGCCAGGTCTATACACAGAAATTCTGTCTTCAGAAAAGTGTGAATTTGCTCATGAATTTGGTTGTCTTTCTGATGCAGGTATCTCATAGATACTTCATGTAACAGTTCTGTGTTGGTGTGTCCTGTCAAAGCAGCAAAGTTTTCCATTTTGAATGGTGTTTTGTGAAAGACTCTTGTACAGCTTTGCATCCCTTCCAAGTCAGGATAACTCTTTCTAGTGTTGAGCAAAGAGGCTGGTGATGTGGTTTGACATGTAAGGTCCTTCCTGGATACTGTCCACTTCCTCACCAGAGGCTCACTGTAAGCATTCCAAGCTGGGAGAACTTCTAGCAAAGTAAGGTGCCTGCTGAGCCATCTCAAAGTTTTATAGGCTATACATTGATGCTTATGCTGGTTTTTATTACTATTTCTAGATGATACAGCATTCTTGAGCAATTTCTCTGGAAGAGACATGTTCTTGCCTCCACTCCATACTTAATCTTGGTGTGATCTTTGCCAAGTTTGTTTTTTTATCCTTTGAAGCCTTGTGTTTGGGGCTATAATATAAATGAATGGTTTTAATGAAAATCTAGGAGGCAGGTATCTTCAGAACTCCATTATGTCTTCACCCATTCGTCTTCACCCTTTCGTTGCTTTGAGGTCATGGTCATAATTCTAGGCTGTTTTACTTGCTTCTTAGGTTGCCTCTGCACTGGAAAAATGGAAGACAGCAATCCGTGAAGCACAGACCTTTTCCAGAATGCACGTTCTACTTGGGATGCTTGATGCATGTATCAAGTGGGATATGTCTGCAGAAAACGCTAGGTGCAAAGTTTGTCGGAAAAAAGGTATACATTGAGGAGGGTTGCCCATCTGAGTTTTTGGGACCAGGCTTTCCATGCTCAAAATCTTTCCTCTGAAGTAATTTTGGTGCACTATTTTCCCCCCTCTCCTTGTATGCACACATTGTAAGTGTTGTAGGGCAGATTTTCTCTTTCACTGGTGAGTTGTGTTCACATCTGCAGTGTACAACTAGAGCAGCTGCTGTTTCAGTCTTGAGAGTTTCTACAGGAGCAAATTAATTGAGCTAAAATCTATAGCCCTTTAGACATCTTAGAGCATTAATCACCTGTGAGGTGAGGTAGGTGCCTCCAGCAGGGGGCAGTCTTTGCACATTGCCCACTTTAGCCCTGAATGCATAGCATTTGAAAATGTTTTATGCTGAGGTTGTCCACATGATTTACTTTTTCTTGGCTAATGCTACCTTATAAACTAACTTAGGGCTCAGTTTCCAAAGAATGAAACACTCCGTAGACTCAGTTGTTGTACAGCTGACATAGGATAAAAGTTGGGAAAGGGAGTTAACCATATAAAGTTCATACAGTATACTTTCAAACGTGAAGAAACCAGATCACTCAAGATCCATGCCAAACGTGTGGGATAGTTTTGGGATCCAAGAAGAACAGCAGTCTCCTACCATTGCTTGATTTTTGCTCCCTTTTAGTTAAAATATACACACACACACAAAATTTAACTATTGTTTTATTTTATTTATTTACTTACTTTGGGATAAAGTCTCATTATGTAACTTTGGCTAGCTTGGAACTCAAAAATATCAATCTGCTTCTGCCTCCTGAGAGCCCAGCTAGCTCTTAGTAAATATTAATTGTCCTGTCCTGGTTCTTGGTAGTTTTTTTTTTTTTTTTAAAGCAGGCTGGAAACTTAGGTGAGTTGACCAAATGCTTGCACATAAGCATGAGGCCATAGTCCTTTGGTGCAGTCACATAAATGTTGGTTGTGCGTGTACCTGTCCTTGCTCTTGGGTGGTGGAGACAAGAGGTTTCACAGAACGAGTGTCCAGTCCTGCGTTCACATAAGAAACCCTGCCTCAGTATATAGCGTGGAAAGCTATTAAATGATACGACTAACATCAGCCTTTAGCCTCCACACACGTGCACACAACAAAGAGGCAGCTGACTAGATGGTTATATACCCGTAATCCCATCGTTTGGGAGGCAGTCAGGAGAACGTCCAGTTCCAGGCCATCGTGGGCTATACAATAAAACCTTATCTTGAAATAAAGAAAAGGGAGCAGGAGAGATGGTTTACCCCTCTCAAATGCTTGCTGCTTTTCTGGGGGACTCAGGTTGGGCAGTTGACTGGAAATCCAGTTCCAGGGAACCCAGCCAGTGCTCTCTCCTGTTTTTACAAGCTCTTGAACACATGTGGCATATTCTTCCTTAAACATACATGGACATAAATAAAAATAAATCTTTACTTAGAAAAGAGAGAAGCACGGTGCTGCAGTGTTTGTTGTGTTGCCAACAGTGTTGTGTGGTCTCTGTCTTTGCAGGTGAAGATGACAAGCTGATCCTGTGTGATGAATGTAATAAAGCCTTCCACCTGTTTTGTCTGAGGCCGGCCCTCTATGAAGTACCAGATGGTGAGTGGCAGTGTCCAGCTTGCCAGCCTCCTACCGCTAGGCGAAATTCCCGTGGCAGGTGAGAATTTTTTTTCTTTCAAAAATAGTGGAGAGATAGCTCACTTGGTAGAATGCTCCCTTAGCTGTACAAGCCCTGGATTTGATCCCTACTACTACTACTACTACTACTACTACTACTACATAAGTCAGGCATGGTGGTACATGCCTATAATCCCAAACACCAGGAAGGTAGAGGCAGGAGCATTAGGAGTTCTAGATCATTCCATACTATATGATAAGTTGATAGATAAAGTAGCGTCAGTTACTCAAGCTGAGTGTTTCCAAGGCACTTGAAGCTCAGTCGGTTGCAAAACTTGATCAGTTGTGGTGCAGAAGTGGAGCTGCTGGATGCTGTTGTCTCACTTTGGTTTGGGGTGCTGTGTGTGTGATTGAGTGAGTGTGCATGTGGTGTTTTAATTTTACTTTTTTATATATGAGTATTTTGCCTGCATGTATATATATAAGTCATACGTGTGTCTGTTACCTGTGAAGGTCAGAAGAGTACATTGGGTCCCCGATACTGGAGTTGTGATAGTCACAGGGTACTGTGTGGGTGGTTAATGTTGATGGTTCTGCTTTTCAGCCTCCCCTCCCCCTTTGCTTTGGTTTTTCAAGACAGAGTTTCTCTGTGTAGTACTGGATGTCCTTGAACTTGGATATCTGTCTGCCTCTGCCTTCCATTTGCTGGGAATAAAGGCATTTACCACCAAGACCAGATGTCTCTCTTCTGGATGGACTGTTTTATAGGTGGTCATTGCTGATTGTCTACAGCCAAATCGTTTCCACGCTTAGTTTCCTTTCCTTTGGATCTTTTTGGACATGAACTTCCCTTCCTTTTTTTAATTAGCCAAATATTATCAACCAAGTGTCAGCTGTCATTGAATCAGTCTTCTCCTCATTCTCTGTGGTTCCCTGTTGTTCTTCTTCCCACCTGTCCACCCTCTCACTTGGGCTTCTAAGGTGGCTTTCAGTCCTGTTCTCCCCTTCCATCCATGGCCTTTCACTGGTAGAGATCCAAACCGCATACAGAAGACAGAACTGTTCTAAAATTAAGTTTAACTCCTCATCCTTATTTTTGAGGCTCTTGACACATTCGATTTTTGAGCCCCTGTTCTCCTCTTTATGTGCTTGTTACAGACTATATTATTCTTGCTGTCCCTTGTGCTTCCCAGCATCTAGCATCCTCTTTGTCTAGCACTGCCCACTGGATAACCTGCTTGAGGCTAAGCTGAAATTGCATTGCTTCTTTCAGAAGTCCTTATAAGCAGCCCTGCTTTCAGTCTCAAAACAGTGTGGTCACCTACAAGTAGAGGTGCTGCTTTGTTCTGGGCTTGTGTCAGTATAGCCAGACCAGCAACTTTGAAGGCACCTAACATTTACCCATTTGCTGCTATTGCTTTCTACATTGACATTTGAGGTTGTGAAAGGGCAGAGCTGTATTTGATCCCAACCACACCTTATCAGGTGTGATATTGTGAGTCAGTGGTGTTTTTTACTGTTTGTGGCGAGAAGTAGAGTTGTATTTTGTTCTTGATCCCCGCTCCCTGTTAGTGTACCCTAAACCCTTTTAGGCTGAGCAGACAGAGGTTTACTGCTGAAGCATATTAGACACCCCTGGCCTACACTCAGAGGGTCTCTTCTCACTGTCAGCTCCATCTGGTCCTGATGGACATATTGCAGGGATCCTGTGGGGTTTCAGGTTCTCTTATTCCACCCAGGTATAAACAAAAGTGTGTCTCTGTTTGGCCTTTCCTTCTCACAGGAACTACACTGAAGAGTCTACCTCTGGGGACAGCGATGGTGACGAGAGTGGTGGAGAGGACGAGGAGGAGGAGGACGAGGACGAGGAGGAGGAGGACGAGGATTATGAAGTGGCTGGCTTGCGGTGTAAGTGTCTGGTGTGGTATAGTTGCTCTTGGTCTTTCAGATTGACCAGAGAAGCCTGTCAAGAGAAATTCAGCATTGCCTGTCTTCCTCTTCTCTTGGGGCTGTGGGTGACTGAGCTGCCATGTATCTGTATTGGCTTTCAAGATGTCAGGGAGAGGGGTATGCAGATAATGGAGAGGTGGCTCAGCAGCTAAGAGTATACTGCTCTTCCAGATGACCAGTATCCATGTTGGGCAGGTCACAACTGCCTGTAACTTCAATTTCAGGCTATCTTGGACCCTTACCTGGACTCTGGGCACCTTCACTCATGTGCACACACATATATATATATATATACACATACATATAATTAAAAATAAAATCTTCTAAACTGTCAGGGAGAGAGTGGGTTGGTCTCCAGAACATGAGCCAACAGCAAAGTACTTGCTCTAAGATTAAGTAGAACTTAGGAACATATTTGTGACGTGGTTGCTGGTCTGGCCCCATCTTGCACTGATAGTCACCAGGGAGGTCTTTGGACTGGGGTGCAGGGCTGGTTTCAGAGATCCTTTGCTTCTCTCATCACATATGCTGATAAATGCTCCCTGAAGTGTGTAAGGCTCATGTTTTGCTACTTTGGAAAGAGAAGGTTGGTTTTCCCGTGGAAAGGTCCAGTCTGCTCTCTGGGAGTCACCAGTGATGTTCACAGCATCACTTCATCCTCTGTGCCCGTCTCTCGGCTGTAAGTGTTGTCATTGATGAAGCCAGTGGCCCAGCCAGCCTTTCAACAGCCTTTTTATAGGCCAGTAGAAAATAGACCATAGGTCTCAAGAACAGTTGCAGCTCTGAAGAATTGTCCATGCTGTATGAAGCAGGTGTTTGGTGTGATCATTTCATACTGCAGTGGTGCGTGTCTGTTCTGGCCTCCAGGCCCATCCTAATCCTTCTTCCCTTACAGCCTAGATAACTACTGAATGATCCTTCCCATCTTGGGCTCTTTCTTGAGACAGGAACTCACTGTGTAGGCCAGGCTTGACTCGGCATCTGTCTTCTAAATGCTCTGATTAAAGACATTTCTAAAGCTGTCCTGGAATACCTCCCCATTGTGGAATTACAGACAAGTGCCACCACAGTGTGGACTATGGGTTCACTAGGTATGATTTCAGGTATGCCAGGACCATCCATCTTATGTTATGAAGAGACTCCTCATAATGACATATGGTATGGATGCACATTGTCTGAAGACAGCTGAATGCAGCAGTTTATTGAGTATGTTATTTTTATGCTAGTGATTATGTCCCACCTCTACTCCATGGAGGCAGTTGTTTTTTCTGGGTTTCTAGGGCTATTGCCTCCCGAAAGAATCTAGAAAATATTTAATAATTTAGAGTCCTTGATGTCCTCAACCTTTCAGGTCACCAGTGTTGGTTCCCTGGTGCAGTTTCAAGCACTAGCACCTGAGTGGCAGCTTCTTCCCCTTCCTCATGAACCTTTTCTGGAACTAGAAGCCTTAAAATAGCCACTGAAGGGTTAGCATGGTCCAGAAATAGAATGGGAAGCATCATTCATTGGTCTCCAAATGGCTGCCTCGCTAAACACAAGCTCTACCCAAATGTCATCTCCCCCTACCCCAGGTATTAGCAAGAGAAGGTCGTGGAAAATGTTTTAATGGAGGAGAAGCCTTAAGCTAATCCTCGCAGAGAATGCTCCCAAGGGCATCCCAAGGAATGTTGGTTCGCCTGCCCCTGGGCACCTGTCATCAACCAGAGACACGAGTAGTCTAAGTGCCTTCAAGTTTATTCTTTATAGGATGCCAGGCGGGACTCTTAGGAAATGGTCTCAACTACCATCTTGGTTTTCAGAAACATTCGAAAGCAGATCTTGACTTGGATTTGCAGAATGCTGTGGCCTCTTGTGTAAGCTTTTTTGCTGCAAACACTGGGTAATGAGCATAGGGTAGTTGGAAATTACAAAGCAGCGGCAAATTCCCTTTTACACACAAGTACATGTATTCTCTGGGGCTAAGTCTAAGTCTGGGCTGCAGGAGAGCCATACTGCCATGTTAGCAAACATGTTTTCCTGCTGAGTTACTTGACAATTGACTTCTGCGAAAACATACTGAATATAACTGAGCCAGGTGGAGACAAGCTAGAAGTGCTGGGACCTGGCCTTCTGCAACCCCAGAAGGTCACTGCCTGTTTAATCATTCTGGTCTTGTCCTCCTCTCCTAGCATGCACACCCCATGCTACTCTCTGCTGTGCTCTGAGCCCATGTTTTCATTTCAGTGAGACCTCGAAAGACCATCCGTGGCAAGCAGAGCGTCATCCCAGCAGCAAGGCCAGGCCGACCACCGGGTAAGAAGTCACGTTCTGCCAAGAGATCACGGCCAAAGGCCCCACCTGGGGATGACACAGAAGTTGAAGAACTGGTAAGAATTACTTAGCCTGCCCCTTGTCTTTGTATTCTGTATGTTCTAGTCCACCGTGAGGAATTCACAAGGCAACAGGTGGAAGGGAGACTCCCTTCCTTTCCCCTCCCCCTGGGTTAGGGGTTGAGACAGCAGATGGATAGGCCTCTGGGCAGACTAGGCAGCAGGCTCTCCAGGAGCAGCTATGCCCGGCATCCTGCCTAGCCTTCAGACGGTCTCCTCTAGTTAGCAGCAGCCTGCAGCTCGTTGGGGACTTTAAAATAGTATCCATGTGTCTCTGGTGGGCCCAGAGGGGTGGGCCTCCCTGTGGGAATGCCAGCAATGCCAGAGCCACTAACTGCTAGACTGCAGCCACAGTTGTTAGGACATTACCTCCACCCCTGTTATCAGCTGATACCATTGTTGTAGTTTAGTTTTAGATCTCACTTGAGCTTGAAGAGTAGAAGAAAGCCCTCGGGAACTGGCTTGTCGTTATAGATCAGTTTGGACTTCAGGACCTAAAGCAAGCCATTAGGGAGAGGAACAATCCTTAAAGTTGCCAGTGCCTTGTGTGAGGTTCCTACTACTGGGAGTCCCAACTGGTTGTGACTGCCTGGAAGGGTGCCACACCCCTTATCTCTTTAGTCTCCCGTAGCCTGGAAATGTTGGTGAAGGGAGCTATACCTCCTGCTTTTTTTCCTAAGCATACCCTGTCCCACAAAGCTAGCTGCTGGGGTCAGCTGCTGCCTGGCTTTCTGCAATTGCTTGTTTATGCCCATAACCCTGGATCCATCTCTCACAGGTTTAGTGTCCAGTTGCAGTAGCCCTCTCCAGCTACCCTCTATCTGTCCTGAGCACCTGCTGCCTGCCCTCTGCCGCTTTGATCATCATCCCTGACTTGAGAGCACCACCCCTCTTGAATATCACCCAATTTTGAGGCCCAAAGAAGTGATGAAACTGTTTCCCTTTTTGTTTTAGCAGATAGGTTTGTTTTATTTTCCTTCCTCTGTCTTGTCTACTCATCTACTCTTAGAATGAATGGCACTCTGCTTCCTCTGGTACTAGGTACTTCAGACCAAGCGTAGCTCGAGGAGGCAGAGTCTGGAGCTGCAAAAATGTGAGGAAATCCTCCACAAACTGGTGAAGTACCGCTTTAGCTGGCCCTTCCGGTGAGTGCCCACACTCAGGCTACTCTAGCCCCTTCCTTTTGAGACCTGTCTTGGCAAGGGAATGACGAGTGACAACCCTTAGAAGGTGAACACATGCCAGGTGATGGTGGTACACACTTTTATTCCAGCACTAGGGAAGTAGGGACAGGTGGATCTCTGAGTTCGAGGCCAGGCTGGATCTACAGAGCAAGTTCTAGGACAGACTCCAAAACTACAGAGAAACCCTGTCTCAAAAAAAAACAGAGAGAACAAAAAAGAAAAGACAGTGAACACACCTTGTCCCCTGGGTTGTCTGATCCATGGCTGCCAGCATCCTGGGGCTGGTGCCCTTGTTTTTAGTGGCCCTTCAGCCTATGCGTGTTTGTCATTTGCCTACAGGGAGCCTGTAACCAGAGACGAGGCTGAGGACTACTACGATGTCATCGATCACCCCATGGACTTCCAGACCATGCAGAACAAATGCTCGTGTGGGAACTACCGATCTGTGCAAGAGTTCCTCACCGACATGAAGCAAGTGTTTACCAATGCTGAGCTCTACAACTGCCGTGGCAGCCACGTGCTGAGCTGTATGGGGAAGACAGAGCAGTGTCTGTTGGCTCTGCTGCATAAACACCTCCCTGGCCACCCCTATGTCCGCAGGAAACGCAGGAAGTTTCCTGATAGGCTCGCTGATGATGAAGGGGACAGTGATTCAGAGTCTGTTGGACAGTCCAGGGGACGAAGACAGAAGAAGTAAAGAGTCGGGGCCTAGTGAGACAGTGTAGGGGGAGTAGGAGGAGAACACCAAAGGGTGTGGGAGAGGCAAGAAAGAAGCTGGGAGGGCTTAAAGGGGAAGTGACTGTAGCATCCAGAAATGCCTGTCATGCCAAGCTTGGGCTTTTTCTGCAACTCCCCATGGGGCCCTTTTCAAGCAAAGCCAAGCTCTTAGGGAGTATGGTACTGGCCTGGTGAACCCTGCCCAGAAAAACTAGCAGCAGAAGTGGGCCTCCCCGAGTTCTGAGAGCTGGGAGAAGCCTGGGTATGGCTTCTCCTGTGAGCTCTGCCCTACTCCTCCTCTTCCTCCTCCTCCCTTTACAACAGTGCCAAGCCCCGGGTCTCCAGAGAGGGTACTGTACCCCACAGTAGGAAGGAGCATCATCTGGCCATGCTGGTTGAGGTGTGGATCTTTTTGAATTTATATTTATATACAGTCCTATTTCTTTATGTCCGCACTATCTCTTCCTCCTCCCTCTCAGGTGACAGTATCAGCTAGTGCCATACAGAATTCTGTGTTCACCAGCATCTTGGGACAGTGTGGGCTTTGAGTTGATCATGGCAGAGTAGAGGGACATTTTCTGGAGCTGTTCCTGAGTACCCTCTCCATTGTGCAGCCCTTCCCCACCCTCATCTCTCACCGCCTCATAAAAAACAAAGCAAACTAAGGCACTTCCCTAGAGACTGGAGTCCTGCTTCTAATCATGCTATGACCTTGGCTTTGATGGGTCTGGCCAGAGGGGTGTTGGGGCCCAGCCCACCCGCAAACCAGACAAGCCCCTAGGGAGCCAAAAAAGAGCAGGAAGAAGTTAAAATGTTTTAATTTTTTAAATTGACTTTTGTAGTTACTAAAGTTGCTTGTTTCTGCAGTGATATTGTATAAAGAACATCTTGTAAAATACTTGTCATCTTGCTTTGGCACATGTACAGTACAGTTTCTATGATATGTGTTCGCTTTACTCCCCTCCTCAGGGCAGCGGGATCTGGGGTTGAGCCCTCTCTCTGCCCTGGTGGCGCTCTCCTTTCCTGTGGGTGCCCACTCCTTCAGGACCCACCCTGCAGACCTAGTCCTTTCGAGTGGACTGTAGCTGGTGTCAGCAGCAGGAGAAGGTGGGGAGGGCCAACTCTGCCCTTCATAGCCAGTCTAGCCTCGTGTTGTATTTAGGCAAAAGTTTGTAGTCTGCTTTCCCTTTTATGACAGATTTTGATAAAAGTACAAGACAGGGTTTAACTTTTCTTTTCTATCTATTTTGAATTTGGAAAATGTGAGCCACTCAGCTCTCCTTATTTAAAGGAAGATAAGGAAGCCCACCAGGCCAAGAGGCTCACCACTTGGGCTGAGGGAAGGCCTGACTGTGGCTTCTGTGTATAACCCAGTCCAGTGGCTGAGGAAGGTTTCCCGCCCCTCTTCTGTGGGCTAGGTTGGGGTAAGCACTAACACTGATGCCATGATCCCTGGCACCTCAACCTCCCTGCTTCTAACTGGTGTTTTAGCAGAAAGCTGGTATTTCCACTGCAGTGACATCTGCATGGTGGCTTTTTAAATTGTTTTAAAGGAGGAAGGGCCGCGGCTAAAGGTAGACTTGTAATAAATTGGATTTCAAATAAACATTATGTACTTGTGTTTATAAAGAAGAGACAGCTCGGGTGACTCCTTTTTGTCTTGGGGCAGTGGTGGGCAGTGCAGCCCTGAGAGCCAGGTTATTTCGAGCATGAACAGTGCGCTGAATTTGCATGCACTTGGCTCCTGCAGTTCTGTCCTGAAACTTCTTGTATTTGTGCTTCATATTTTAAAGTCAGTGAATTTGAGTAGTTCCTTGCTGGGCAGCAACCTGCCTATGAAATTGAAAGGTTTTGCTGGACCTCTCACCCCACAGAAGTCAGAAGGCATCCGTCCTGCTTAGAGGTTCTGATACTGTTACTTCTACCAGCCTGGCCTGCACTGAGCACAAAGGAGAAAATGGCCCCCTCAGATACCGCCGCCTGCTTACCAGTTCCAGGTGTGCTCTGCCTCTAGAGTGTGGGCCTCCCAGCATACTCCCCTCCCGAGTTCTGACCAATGTCCTTCACTGCCCGTCCCTGCTTCCCATCTTCCCTCCTGGTTTCTCTAGAAGCCAGTCTTGTTTCTTAAACAGATAGCCAAGTCCTAACCTCTCCCTTACCCACAGACGAGCAAGGGTAGAGGGATGCACTGGTTGCGATTAAATGCTTCCCTCAGTGCAACCCCCTGCCTTCCCCTTCGCAGGTATCTGACTGCCAAAATCCTACAGGTCCATGAACAAGTCCTGAGAAGCCACTCCCTCCCTATAAAAGCTCTTAGGCAAGAACCTTTGCATGAGATACAAGGCAAGGTCACTCACTGGCTTTGTGGTCAAAGACATGTTATGAACAAATGTTCCTTACAGAGAAGAGACATTCTATATACAATAAACAGTATAAAGAATTTCCTAGGAAAGCCTGAAGATGTGACTCGGTGGTAGACCACCTGTCTAGCATGCTTCAAGCCCTGGGTTTGCCCCCAGCAAAGCTAAGCTAAAGTGTGTGCAGCAAGTTCCTATCACGGTCCAGTTGCACACACATGCTACTGTACGGTAACTGCATGTAACAGGTGTTTTATATTCCCTATTCCCACTTCAGCTAACAAGATAAAGACATGAAGGGATGAGATTTAATTTCTAAAACCTTCCTTAACCAGGTGTGGTAATGTGCCCTTAGTCCCAGCACACATGGGCAGAGGCAGGCAAATCTCTGAATTTGAGGCCAGCCTAAACTACAAATTCCAGGACAGCCAGAGCTATATAGAGAGACCCTGTCACACACACACACACCTTTTTGAGGGGCTGCCTATGTGTAGAAGACATCAAGATCTTTGCCTGGAGACGGGGGAAGATGGTACAGTGGGCATGTACTGTGGGATCATAAGGACCTGAGGTCAAACTGAGCACTCACAGCAAAAGCAGGGTGTAGTTCAGTGAGCTGATAAAGACTTAAGAGGCCAGATTGAGCTGATAGGGACCTCCAGGGTGACCATACATACCTCAGGGTACAGGGATGGGGCAGGTCCCAGTAGCCTGAGCAGACAGGTATCCATGGTGCTTTCCTGACCTGCTGACTGGCCCAGCACAGCTGTGCACATCCTCACAGCTGCTGTCAGCACCCCAAATCTTCCCACGTGTTCTGGAGCTGGAGACAAAGTTCTCACTGACCCCAATAGCTCTCTACCTCCAAGACTGCTACCAAGATGCTTGCATATTCAAGCTCCATCTTCCCCCTGTCCAAAAATAGGAAGATATTTTTGGACAGGGGGATTTGGTATTTGAAGCTTAGGGCTCCAAATACCAAAGATTGATTGTTGTTGTTGCTGTTACTGAAGGATTTTGTTATTGATGATATTGTTAATGCTTTTATTTTTTGAGATGCCTTGTCTTACTTGCCAAACAATAATACTTTGAAAATTATTTTTACATCTTCTTGTGGGGGGGGCTCAGGTTCATGGTAGCTGGTTCTCTCCTACCAACGGGGTTCAAGGGATTGAACTCAAGTTAGGCTTGGTGGCAAGTACCTTTACCTGCTGAGCCATCTGGCCTGCTCTTTCCCTTTAAATTTTATTTTTTCCTCCAAATAGAGTCTTAAGTAGCTAGGGGATGCCCTTGAATTCTTGATCTTCCTGCCTTTACCTCTCAAGTATTTAGATCATAAACATGCTTAGCCATGCCTCTTTTAAGGCATGTTGGCGATGGAACCCAGGGCTTCGTGCATGCTAGGCGAGCACCCTACCATTGAGTTGCTTCACTGCTCCCAGCAGTCTTCACAGATAATGAAGACAGCCATCCTCTAAACTCAATAGAGGGGATGACTTGGAAGGACTTGCTTTTTAAAGACATCACATTTTTTGTGTGTGTGTATTAGAAGGGGGTTGTGCCACGGAGAATTTGTGTGAGTTCTTCCACCACGTGAGTTCCAGCAATTGAACTCATGTCCTTAGCCTTGGCGGCAAGCACCTTTTCCCACCAAGCTACCTTGACAGCCCTGACCCCCCTTTATTTTCTAAAGCAAAATGTGAAAAAGCAGCTTACCTGTTTCCCCAAACAGGCTGGATGACCCTGCTAGGGCTAGAGGGAGCCATGTCACACCCAGGGATTCCTGGGGTATTGATGAAGGTGTCCTTGTTCCACTTCAAAGGCATGGGTCTCAGTCTTGAGACAAGTGAGAACACGAACACACACACACACATACACACACCTGTAATGCACATGCCCATGGCTCCCTCTCCTTCACAGGAAGCCAGAAAACGGGTCATGGCATTAACCTCACGGCCTCTCACCCCCAGCTCTGTTTATGAAGTTTCTCTCCCTTCTGCCTGGTCTTCCCTCTTTCCAGCACAGATAGGACAAGGCGGTGCCACACGAGGGTTTATTCCAGCCACAGCTTCCAGAGAAATGCCACAATAAATTACATCATTAAATAAACTCCGCACTGGACCCTGCCCTTGTCCGCCCCTTCTTCTTCTAGGACCCTCTGGGGCCTCAACTAGGCCTGCTCCCTGTGAGAGGAAGAACGTGCCTATGAGCCTTACTGGGTCCCCACCCTAGCTAGTCCTTAGCCCCCTGTATCTCACTCGCCTGACCTTGACAGCTGGGCAGGTGTTACTCAGCTGTCTCTGAAGGGGGGGAGGGGAGGGCGAGGAAGGAGCAACCATAGCCCATAGCCAAGCCCATGTCCCTAGAGGTGTGTGGGGTTCTCCAGGGACGGATCTGTCTTAGTCATGTGCAAGACCACCGTGGGGGCCTTGTAGTGGCAGTGAGTACCACGGCCATAGCCCCCTGGGGCCCGGCAGGCCTTGGCTCGGACTCGGCCAGCTGCCATTTTTCGGTAACACAGGCTCTGCCATGTCTGGAAAGTCTTGGAACTCCATACCCAAACTCCACTGGTGATGCCCACCACCAAGGACATGAAGATTTTGAGCATGAAGACAGCCACAGTGGGCACCGAGCCCCCTGGCAGCGAGCAATCTCTTCGGCCTCCGGGCACAGTGGCAGCAGTGCATGGTTGCTCGGTGGCCCGAAGGCGCCAGTAGTCCATGTTGAGGCGCTCATAAACGTAGCAGACGATGACGCAGGTGGCCGGCACTGTGTATAGGATAGAGAAAACTCCGATCTTGACCATCAGCTTCTCCAGCTTCTCCGTGTTGGTGCCACCCGTCTTCATAATTTTGCGTATATGGAAGAGAGCCACAAAACCAGTCAGGAGGAAACTGGTGCCAAGTACCAGGTAGCAAGAGAGGGGTACCAACACAAAGCCGGTGAGGGCTGCCGGGTCCATGCTGGCTACATAGCAGAGCCCCGTCAGCTCATCCCCAGCCACCTTGCGCAGCGTCAGGACCACGATGGTCTTGAGAGCTGGCAGGCCCCAAGCTGCCATGTGGAAGTAGCTGCCATGGGCCTCAATGGCCTCGTGGCCCCATTTTTTGCCTGCAGCCAGGAACCAGGTGAGAGTCAAAACCACCCACCAAAGTGAGCTGGCCATACCAAAGTAATAGAGCAATAGGAAGACCAGGGTGCATCCTGTGTTTTCCAGACCCTCCTGGATCACATACAGAGCCCCTGCCTCCTGGTCGCAGGCCACACTCTGTGCACCTGCTACCGCTCGGATCAGGAAGGCCAAAGAGTAGACGTTGTAGCACATGGAAAGGAAGATAATGGGACGCTCGGGGTACTGGAATCGGTGAGGCTCCAGCAGAAAGGTGAAGACGGTGAAGGCTGTGGAGAAGAAACACAACGCAGACCACACAGCCATCCAGACGAGCGCGAAGTCCTTGTCGCGCCGAGACCAGAACACCTCGACGCCTGGCCCGCAGCGCGGAGCGCATGAGCGACTCTTCTCCACGTACTGGAACTTCTCGGGGTTGTCACAGGTGCCACCACTGCCGGGACCTGGGGCTAAATCTCCCGGTGGCCTCGCGGGCCGAGGTGCCACAGGTAACATGCCCAGGCCCTTGTGGGGTTCTGTGGGGCCTGCGGTGGCGTTCTCCGGTGCCTCCATGCAGAGCGCGTGCGGGTCGTTGCGCGTGGGGAGCCGGGCGCAATCGAGCGAGTCCGGCCAGCCGAAATTGAATTGCTCCATGATGGGGGCGCAGCGCAGGCGAGCCTGCTCGCACATGGGCCGGCAGGCGGGGATGGGAGTGGAGACCTGGTCGGTGCACATAGGGGCGTAGAGCGAGCAGAGGAAGAAGCGCAGGTGGCTGTGGCAGCCGTACTGCACGAGAGGCGCGAACTCGGCCAGCTGCGCAGCCGCCTCGCCCTGCGACGTGTGGCCCAGTAGGTTGGGCATACGGGTCAAGTTGTAGCCGATGCCCCGGCACATGGGGATCTCCACCGCTTGGCACGGGGCAGGACCACGGCCGCGCTCCGGATCGAAGCGGCCGATCTCCAGCGCCGCGCCGCCCGTCGTCAGCAGCTGCCACAGCAGCAGCGCCCCGCGGAGCAGCGGTGGCACGGCCATCGCCCCGCGGCGCGGCCGCCCCGGCTCAGGCTCACTCGCGCCGCTCCATCCCGCGTCCCGGGATCTGCGCGCCACGTCGCGAGCCGCGCGCCATCTCCCGGCCGCCCACGTGTGTCCCGGAGCGCACGGCGCCTTTGGAAGAACAGCCGCTGCCGCCGCCGCCGCTGCCGCCGCCACTCCAGCCAGAGCCGGCGAGGTCTCAGCCACCGGCCGCCGCAGCTCCGAATCTAGAGGGCGTGGCCAGTGGAAAGACACGCCCGAGGGCGGAGCATTCTCACCGGGCACGCCCTCGCCTCGCTTTAAAGGTGCCGCGCCTGTCTGCCACGCTGGAGATGGTTGGGCCTTTCCCCTCTTTTGCAGACTCGACAGTCCGCGGGGACATAACCATGCGTGCGCCCTTTTCACCCCAGGTGGAAGGGGGTCACCCGAAGGTCTCCAAGCCCCAGGCAAGCCCTAGGCAAGGCCTTTCTCTTCCTCCTCCTCAGGATGTTTTGTTGTTGATCTTGTTATTTCTGAGACAGGGTCTCAAGCTCACCTTGAACTCCTGATCCTCCTGCCTCCTAAGTGCTGCCGCCAGAGAGCCTCCTGTATGCTGGACAAGCACTCTACCAACTAAGCCACTTGCCCAGACCAAGCTTTGGTGGTTTGGTTTTCATTACATTTATCGCACACCCGTGTGAGTGTGTGTATGCGCGCGCTTGCGCATGTGTGTGATATGCAAGCACATGTATGAACACTCACGAAACTGCACGCATATGAGCACAATTTGGGCGAATCAGTTCTCTCATGCTATGTGGGACCTGCCCACTGAATTTAGCCACCTCTCTGGACCCTCCTTTTGTTTGTTTCGACGTTGTTGTTTTGCTTTATTTGTTTGTTTGTTTATTTGTTTGAGACAGGGTTTCTCTGTGTAGCCCTGGCTCTCCTGGAACTCACTTTGTAGACCAGGCTGGCCTCGAACTCAGAGATCCGCCTGCCTCTGCCTCCCGAGTGCTGGGACTAAAGGCGTGTGCCATCGCTGCCCGGCTTTGCTCTGTTTTTAATTTTTACATTTTCTAATTTATGTGTTCAGGTGTTTTCCCTGTGTGTAAGTCTGTTCACCATGTGTAATACCTGGTGCCCTTGGAGGCCCAAAGAGGGCTTTAGGACTGGAATTGTGAGTCACCATGTGAGTGCTGGGAATCAAACCCAGGTCCTCTGGAAGAGCAGTCAGTGCTCTTAAACAGGGCCCATCTCTCAGACTCCGCATTTGTTTGTTTCTGAGACTGTTTCATGTAGTCCAAGCTGGCATCAGACTCACTAAGCATCAAAGGCTGACCTTGAATTTCTCACCCCCTGTTTCCACCTCCTGAGTGCTGGGATGACAGGCTTCCTGCCCCTCAGCCAGATATTTCAGTGTTGCTTTCAGCCTCGTGATGGTCCTCCAGTTTAGCCTGTGGCCACCGTGCAAGTCTGAAGGTGAAAGTACTTACTCAGATTCACGTGCCTCCTAGAGGGCAGGTCTGGCAGGCAGTCTTGCTTTCCTGCCTGCCCTGTATGTCTGTCTCTCTCTCTTTCACACACACACACACACACACACACACACACACACACACACACACACACACACGGAAAGCCAGATGCCCAAGTGTTCCGGCTTTACCAATCCCCTCCCGCTATATTTAGAGCTGGGATTCAGGAAAGAGTTGGGACAGCACTGCTGGCCACAGTGAGAAAATGGGGCAGCCATTGCCCACTGTCTCTCAGATCCCTGAGAGCCGAGCCAGAGCTCAACAGCAACAAAGACAAACATATGCTGTCATTGGCATGCACCCAACGCCTCTACCTCTGAAAGGACAGAAGAGAAGGGGCTTTGTGAAGCTGCAGCCAGTCCTGTACATCAAACTCAGCCTTGGGAATCCCCGGAGATATGGCCACAAGGCCTAAACGGGACTGGGGAGACGGCTTAGGCGGGTCAAGGAGTTTCTGAGCAAGTGTGAGGAACTGAGTTCCAATCCCCAGCACCCACGTACAAAGCCAGCTGGTGCAATACACACATGGGATCATCCCGCTGGGGCGGAGAAGACGGGAAGATCCCTGGGGGTGCCCTTCCAGGCAAAGCCCCTCCCCCTTCATAATCTTCTTCCCAGCCCCTCCCCACGACTACAGCTACTTCTCCATTCTCTAGGATTTGTTGTTATTGTTGTTGTTCTGGTTTTTCAAAACAGGGTTTCTCTGTGTAGCAGCTCTGGTTGTCCTGAAACTCACTTTGTAGGCAAGGCTGGCCTCGAACTAGCAGAGAGCTGAGTGTGCATCACCACCCCAGGCTGGTTGTTTGGTTAGGTTAGTTGTTTTTCTTTTAATTTCACAAACACCCCAAGGCCTTTCCATCTATCCTCACCTCCTAGGGGCAGCTCCCACCTCTTCTGGACAGAGCTGAATGGTCAACTCTGGAGAACGGTGTCCCCACTCACCACATGAGCCCCCCCCCCCATCTTTCCCTTCCTTCTTTGCAGGGCAGCAACAGCCGAGCATCAGGGTCAGTACTCATTTCTCTCTGATCTCAAGGTTTAGCCCTGCCTCCTGAACACCTGTCGGAATGACTAGGGCTCTCTCCAGTTGTCCATTTCCTCAAAGCCAGTTAGGAGGCAGAGCCTGGCCTGGGAGCCCTTTTTGTGTGTCCCTGCCTCCCGCTTCAGGATGTAAGAGAGTTAGGGGCCCTAACTCCGGCAGCCATAGTGGGGAGGGTACTTCAGGGGCCAGTGGGATATAAGGTCTGCCTGTCACTATGGCAACAGTCAGCTCCTGGGAAGCCAGAGGGGTGTGTGTGTGTGTGTGTGTGTGTGTGTGTGTGTGTGTGTGTGTGTGCGCACGCGCGCGCACAGGGGACATTGCCGAACTGCCTACCCCTCAGTGTTAGACGCTGCTTGGGGAGAGAAGAGGCCCCTTGGGCTGCCTGCCCACCCACCCGGCTTTGTTACCCGATCTCCCTCTTTACAAAAGAGGAACAATACCTCAGGCATCCACTGAAAGGGAGATGATGAGAAGGACAGGGATGGAGGGAGGTCACCATCAATGCCCACCCCCCACTGGGAGCCCCCCAAAGCTCCACCTCCCTGGAAGATGCCAGCCTTCCTCCGGGCCTTGGCTGGGGGCCCACTCTGGGAAGGGACAGCCTTCTGTCCTGAATTCCCACCCTCACCACTCCATGCCGCCAACCTTCCCAGGGGCCTTTCTTGCATTGTAACCACCGATCACCCTCCCTTCAAGGCTAAGCCAATACCCCCTCCGCCAGACCCCACCTCCGTTCTGATAGAGCCTCTGTCTGGATGAGTCCTACCCCACACCCCACTGCAGAGTGCAGCCAGCTGCTCCAGAGCTTGGTCTTCCCTACAAAACCTGGGAGCTTCAGGAACAAGGCACGGTGCCATGCCCCACAAGACTTTGGCGCCTGGCCTGCAGTTGGCGCCTATGAACCTCCATTGTGTCAAGAGAATGTCTGAATGAGAGGGGCCATTAAAAATGCTAAAAGGGGGCGGGGGAAGCAGCTCAGGGCTAAAACACTTGCCGTGTAAGTGTGAGGCCCTGAATTCAAGTCTCCAGACGCTGCCACGTGAAGTCAGGTGTGGCAGCCAGTGCCTGTGATCCCAAAGGCCAGCTAGCCTGGTGTACCTGGCAGCAAAGAGGAAGAAAGTTGTGCCTAAGCCAGAGGGAGTCCACTTTCCTCTACGTTCACACACCAAACACCACGTGCCCTCAAAAACACACACTTTAAGAAAAAAAATGTTAACCAAGCAACATGGCGCACAACTTTAATCCCAGCATTTAAGAGGCAGAGGCAAATGAAGGCCTGTGAATTTGAGTCTAGCCTGGTCTACAGAGTGAAACAGTTTTAAAAAAATTCTAAAGATATGTTTAAAAATTCGTTCCGTGTATTTATTTATGGGGCAGGGTCACATGCCTGCCTCAGTGTAGATGTTACATGTGTGTGTAGAGGTCAGAGGACAACTGGCAGGTGTTGGTTCTTTCCACCATGTGACTCTGGGACTAGAACTCAGCTCATCTCACCAACCCTAAAAATGTACTTCCTTTCTTTTTCTTAAAAAAATAATAATTTATTGAAGATTTTCATTCTGTGTGTGTGCATGAGCCCCTGTAGGGTGTGTGCACATGAGCGCTGGGGCCCCCAGAGGTCAGCAGTGGCATCAGACATTTGGGAGTTGGAGCTGCAGGTGGTTGTGAGCTGCTACACGTGGGTGCTGGGAAGCAAACTGGGGCCTCTGAGGGAGCCCTGTGTGCCCTTAGCTGCTGAGCCACCTTTCTGGTCCCAAGAAGCATCCCAAGAAACTGGGCCTGCTGAGTGTGGTGGCCGCACACCTTTGATCACAGCACTGGGGAGGCAGAGGCAGGCGGAGCAATGTAAATTGAAGCCAGCCTGGCCTAAGAGTGGATTCTAGAAGAGTCAGGGCTACACAGTGAGACCCCCATCTCAAAGCCAAATAAAAGCCAGGTGTGGCAGCACATCCTTGCAATCCCAGCATTCAGAAGGCTGGGGTAGAAGAATTGTCATGAGTTCAAAGCCAGCCCGGGTTACATAGTGAATAAGAGGCCAAATCCAAAGTCAGGTAAAGTCGCACAAGTCTGTCATCGAAGTTCTCCACAGATGGAAGCCAGAGGATCAGGAGTGTAAGGGGTCACCTGTTTAATTCTCTCTCTCTCTCTCCCCTCCCCCTTCCCCTCCCCCTACCTCTCCTTGTCCCTCTCCCTCTCCCTCTTTGTGTAGCCCTGGCTGTCCTAGAACTTGCTCTGTGGACCAGGCTGGCCTTGAACTCACAGAGATCCATCTGCCTCTGACTCCTGAGTGCTGGGATTAAAGGTGTGTGCCACTACCACCACCTCCTCTTCCTCCTCCTCCTCTTCTCTTCCTCCTCCTCCTCCTCTTCCTTCTCTTCCTCCTCCTCCTCCTGCTCCTCCTCTTCCTTCTCTTCCTCCTCCTCCTCCTCTTCCTTCTCTTCCTCCTCCTCCTCCTCTTCCTTCTCTTCCTCCTCCTCCTGCTCCTTCTCTTCATCCTCCTCCTCCTCTTCCTCTTCCTCCTCTTCCTTCTCTTCTTCCTCCTCTTCCTCCTTCTCCTCCTCCTCCTTCTTCTTCTTCGTTTTTGTGTTTTTTTGAGACAAGGTTTCACTGTAGCTTTGGAGCCTATCCTGGAACTAGCTCTGTAGACCATGTTGGCCTCAAAGTCACAGAGATCTGCCTACCTCTGCCTCCCAAGTGGTGGGATTAAAGGCATGCACCACCGCCCGGCTTAGTTGAGTTATGTTCTTAAAATACGTGTGACTTGGGGCTAGAGAGATGTATCAGCGGTTGAGAGCACATACTGCTCTCGCGGAGGACTCCAGGTGGGTTGCCATGTTACATTGCTCACAGCCGCCTGTAACTCCAGCTTCAGGGCCATCTCACACCCTCTTTCAGCCTCCAAGGGCACCTGAATTATATATCGAGTTCTGGCATATGAATATAATAAACTCATGAAGTCAGTACCGTGTTGGATTCAAATAATGAGTATCTTGCAGCTAAAATGCAAATATAGTGCAAATTAAATGATAATAGCCAGAACTGACCAATGTATCAACTTAACTGTTACACAGCAGAGATGGGGTGTAATGAGCTTAAATGTAACCACCACTTATGAAGAATCTTATGAAGAATTAATTTGCATCTCATTTAATTCCCATAATGCCTTATAAGGTACTTTGTTTCCGTGTGGACATGCATGTTCCATGTTGTATGCAGCGTGAATTTCATACATGCCAGAGGTGGGTAGTGGGCATCTCTGCCTTAGTCCCGCTAATGTCTAGCGAGGAGAGTTGAGGGCACCAAGTTATAGACGTGACACCCTCCGCGCCGCTGAATCTCAGTCCTGAGGAGAGCCGTGGAGAAGAAAAAAGAAGGGTGCTTAAGATGAGCAGCGTGGGTGCACCACCAATTCCAGCACTTGGGAGGCTGAGGCAGGAGGATCATGAATTTACGTCATCCTCAGTTACATGGGGAATTTGAGGTCAGCCTGGGCTACAAGACTTCCTGTCTTAAAACACGAAAAAAGAAGAAAGACGAGGATGTGGGGTGGGAGAGAGGAGGAGAAAAGCGGGGAGGAAGAGGAAAAGAGGAGGGAGGGGGAGGAAGGAAGGAAGAGAGAAAGGGAAGGAAGGGGGATAGGAGGAGGGAGAAGCAGCAGGAGGAGGATGTGGAAGGGAGGGGGAGAAGCACCATGTTTTGCGGACGCATTGGTGGAGTAAAGTGGAGGTCCCCAGACAGAACTGGGGGATTCCCCCCAGGGCACTAGAGAGCCAAGGAAAGTTTTACAAAGGGGTGAGCTCCTTCTAACACTGGGGAAAGAACCAGTCTCCGCTGGGGGCAGGCGGGATCCCCAGCGAGCCGGGGGACCTTGCTGGGAAAAGGCGTGGGTAAGCACGAAGGCCAAGTGCAGCCTGACTGGGCTGGGGAGGGGGGAGCCCCGACGGCCCGGGCGCCTCCTGCCCGCCTCTGCTCAAAGCGGCCTTTGTGCAGCTGAGGCCTGAGCGAGCTCCTGTTTCGTTGACGTTGGACGCTCCTGCTTATTTATCCAGTTCAGCAGCGGCCCAGGCGGGTGAAAAAAAAAAAAGCTTCAGCTGCTGAGTTAGCGAGGAGGAAAGAGGCCCTGCCAACTTCCACAGCCCTTCCCAGCCCGGAGGGGCCTCAAAAAGCCAGGCAGAGAAGCCTCAAAATGCCCTAGGCATGCCCACACTCCCTGAGGCAGTGGCTAGTGCCCTAGGCCTGTATTCTGCAAGCAAGCCTCTCCCTACAGGACCAGCCCTCCTCTGGGGTGACAAATGGCCCAGGGTGGGAAATCAGCCTGGTGGGAGGGACACCCAGCCTTTGCCAGGGCCTCATCTTGTCCTAGTAACATTTGCCAGGGCCTGGCTTGACTTCCTGGCTTTCCCAGAGAGTCCTCCACTTTGAGTGGCCAGCCGCAGGAGTTCACCCCTGGGATGGGTGAACTTTGCTGTCCCAAGCCCCAACTGAAGTCTTTCCCATCTAGTTTGAGCAGCTGCTGGGGTTTAGATCTAAGCGGGAGATTTAGGGACCAGATTCACCCAGTACTGGTCCGTGGAGGTGGCAACAAGAGGAGGCAGATGGGACTGGAGAACTGGGAGGTGGCAGCGCCCGCCATCCCAGTAATCCCAGCCCCCCCCCGTGTGTGCTTGCGTGTGTGTGTGTGTGTGTGTGTGTGTGTGTGTGTGTGTGTGTGTGATGGCTCTTGGGGGCCTGCTGTTATGGTTTAAGTAAATAACAGTGCTGTTCTTCGAGACCACGGCAGGCCAGGTAGGCAGCCAGTCCCAGGCAGGGACGGTGCAGTTCCCCAAGGGGCTGCAGCGTCCCAAGACCACAGTGGCCCGTGTGTGTGTGTGTGTGTGTGTGTGTGTGTGTGTGTGTGTGTGTGTGTAGCGAGAGACGGAGAAGAATAGGCACGCTATGCAGAGTGAGGTTGGATATTTATTTAGTGGGTTATGGAGGGGAAAGAGAAAGGGGGAAGGGGAGAAGGGAGAAGAGAGGGAGGCAGAGAGAGAAAAACAGAAAGGGGGCACGGCAGTAGCTACCTCTTTGGGAGAGAGACAGAAAGGAAGAGCTCAGGCTGGAAGCAGAAGGAAGAGCTGCCTGCCTTGGTGGTGTGTGTGGGGGGGGGGGAAGTGGGAGGGGCTTGTCTCTTAAAAGGACAGAACAGATCATTACATTTGCCACCAAGCCTAAAGTCCCAAATTCAATCCATATAACATACCCTGGAAAGTGTTCTGACCTTCACTCACCTGCTGAGGCATGTGTATCCCCCTCCCCCCCAATAAATAAATGCGAAAAATAAAAGCCGGGCGGTGGTGGCGCACGCCTTTAATCCCAGCACTCGGGAGGCAGAGGCAGGCGGATCTCTGTGAGTTCGAGACCAGCCTGGTCTACAAGAGCTAGTTCCAGGACAGGCTCCAAAGCCACAGAGAAACCCTGTCTCGAAAAAACCAAAAAAAAAAAAAAAAAAAAAAAAAAAAAAAAAAAAAAATTTAACCTAAGAGTATAGCTCAGTGGCAAGAGCATTAGAGATGGTAATTTGTTTGTTTCTTTGAGATAGGGTCTCCGCACATAGCTAAGGCTGGCCTTGAACTCACTGGGATCCTGCATCCTCAGTCCCCGAATGCTGGGATGGAGGAATGCTTTCTTCTGTATAATGGTTTCTAGCATGCGTAAGGGTGTGAAAAGAGATGACAGAGAACTCAGCGGAGAGGAGCGCTTGCCACCAAGCCTGATGACCTGGCTTCAGTCACTGAGACCCACGTGGTAGAAAGAGAACCCGTTCCCCACAAGCCGTCCCCGGACCTCTAAATACATGCTCAGGCATGCGTGTGTCTCCTTTCTGCCATATATATATGAGAAAATAGGAAAGGGACTATTGGTAAAAAATGAGTATTCTGGAGGCCGGAGAGATGGTTCAGTGGGTAAGAGCACTTGATGTGCAAGGAGGACCTAAGTTCAAATCCCCAGCACCCACAAAAGAGTCAGACATGGCTGCATGTGCCTCCAGCCCTAGCCAGCTTCATGGGGTGGAGACCATTACTAAGAGTTTGAAGACCAGGAAGCCACAAGGATGGGCCTCAGGCTCACAGAGAAACCCTGTCTCCAACATGGTGGAGATGAGCTGACGAAACGGCTCAGTGGATAGAGGTGCTTGCTTAGAAGTCTGACAACTTGAATCTAATCACTGGAGGCCATATCCTGGAAGGAGAGAACCAACTCTCACAAGCTGTCCTCTGACTTCATATGCGTGCTGTGGCATGCTCCCCCCGTAAATCAATGACTTCATATATGTACTGTGGCGTGTTCCACACCCCCAAATAAATCGAAGACTTCATACATGTGCTGTGGCATGCTCCCCCCCCCCAATAAATCAATGTTAATTTCAAAGCATCAACAAATCCTTAAAGCTTGGAGAGCACCGGCAGTGGTGGCGCTCAGCCTCCCCCAGCCTCCACAGCACACACAGGACTTGTCTGAGCACAGAAGCACACATTTGCCAGCAAACACACACACAAATGTGTAACACAGCCGGGCAGTGGTGGCGCACGCCTTTAATCCCAGCATTTGGGAGGCAGAGGCAGGTGGATCTCTGTGAGTTTGAGGCCAGCCTGGTCTACAGAGTGAGTTCCAGGACAGGATCCAAAGCCACACAGAGAAACCCTGTCTCAAAAAACTAAAAAAAAACCCAACAAATTAAAAAAAGGATAAAAGTGTAATAAATTTTTTTTATCAAAGTATTAATTCAAATGATATTTTCTCCTTGTGATTTTTTTTTTCTTTTGGTTTTTTCGAGACAGGGTTTCCCTGTAGTTTCTAGAGCCTGTCCTGGAACTAGCTCTTGTAGACCAGTCTGGCCTCGAACTCACAGAGATCCGCCTGCCTCTGCCTCCCGAGTGCTGGGATTAAAGGCGTGCGCCACCACCGCCCGGCCTCTCCTTGTGATTTTAAAGCATTTGGAAAGCCCTAGAAGTGTGTCAGCCTCCAACCCAGGTGCCCAGGGTCCTGAGAGGTGGGTCGAGTGCTCTGGCTTTGTACCTGTTGCTGCTCATCTATCTTGTCTTTTTTTTTCCTTTGAGACAGAGTATCATGTAGCCCAGGCTGGAATTTAGGATCCACCCAAGGATGACTTGAACTGTTGATCCTCCTGCCTCTATCTCCTGTCTCCTGGATGCTGGATCATGGGCATGCGACTCCACACCCAGTTTCTGTCTAAAGGAATTCAACTAGAAAGGTTCTCTACTAACTGAGCGAGGTCCCAAGCCCAGTTCATCCATTTGTTTGGTGTTTTGAGACTGGCCTTTACTTTACAGCCCAGGCTGACCTTGAGACCAGGCTGTTTCAGTGAGGGACCCCTAGGGCGGGGATCACAGGCAGGGGCCACCAGGCCTGGCTCCTAGTTCATTTCTGAGGTCTGTGGGCTCTGTCCTCCAGCTGGATAGATCTATTACTAGTCCTCCCTAGTCACTGGGTTAGGAGCAGAGAGCCCCCTCCTTCACTCTCAGTCCCTGAGAGTCCAAGACAGCTTAATTTCCCCGTAGACTGGGGCTTGAGGATCCAGATGGGGAGTGGAAGAAAGGGATTCTTGGGGCCGGTGCTGTGGACGCTGCATGGCCATACATAGAAAATGGTCATTTTGTGGAACTTAAAAAAAAAATCAGGCTTACTTTATTTTATGTGTGTCTTAGCTAGGGTTTCTGTTGCTGTGAAGAGACACTATGGCCATGGCAACTCATCTTTCCTTCTTTCCTTCCTTCCTTCTTTCCTTCTTTCCTTCTTTCTTTCTTTCTTTCTTTCTTTCCTTCTTTCTTTCTTTCTTTCTTTCCTTCTTTCTTTCTTTCTTTCTTTCTTTCCTTCTTTCTTTCTTCTTTCTTTCTTTCTTTCTTTCTTTCTTTCTTTTCTTCTTCTTTCCTTCCTTCTTTCTTTCTTCCTTCCTTCTTTCCTTCCTTCCTTTCTTCTTTCTTTTTTTTTCTTTTTTTTTTTTTTTTTTTGGTTTTTCAAGACAGAGTTTCTCTGTGCTCTGGCTGTCCTGAAACTTGCTTTATCGACCAGGCTAGCCTTGAATTCACAGAGTTCCACCTGCTTCTGTCTTCCTGAGTGCTGGGGTTAAGGTGTGTGCCGCCACCACCACCCGGCTGACCACAGCAACTCTTTTTTTTTTTTTTTTCGAGACAGGGTTTCCCTGTAGTTTCTAGAGCCTGTCCTGGAACTAGCTCTTGTAGACCAGGCTGGCCTCCAAATCAGAGATCCGCCTGCCTCTGCCTCCCGAGTGCTGGGATTAAAGGCATGCACCACCACCGCCCGGCTTACATCAACTCTTATAAAGGAAAACATTTAATTGGGGTGACTTACAGTTTCAGAGATTCAGTCCATTATCATGGTGGGACATGGTAGCACACAGGCAGACATGGTGCTGGAGAAGGAGCTGAGCATCCTCCATCTTGTGCAGGCAACAGGAAGCAAACTGTGACGCTGGGTGTGACTTGAGCATATATGAGACCTCAAAGCCCACCCCCTCAGTGACACACTTCCTCCAACAATATTTATACCTACTCCAACAAGGCCACACATCCTAATAGTGCCACCTCCTTTGGGGGTCATTTTTTTTTCTCAAACCACCACAGTGTATGAGTATTTTACCTGCGTGTACGTGTGTGTACACGCATACCTGGTGACCATCAGGTTAGAAGAGTATTGGATCCCCCAGAGCTGAAGTTACAGATGGTTATGAACTGTCATATGGGTGCTGGGTACCAAACCCAGATCATCTGATTCACCAGCTTCCATTTTTTGTTGACCTTTTGAGGTAAAGATGACAATTATCAGGGCTGGAAAAATGGCTCAGTGGTTAAGAGCACTCATTGGCTGCTTTCCGGGAGAACCCGCTTCAATTCCCAGCTTCCACGTGGCAGCTCACTGCTGTCTGTAACTCCAGGGGACCTGACTCCCTTGAACAGATAAATGTGCAGGCAAAACACCAATGAACACAAAATAAAATAATAAATAAGTTATATTAAAATTTTTTAAAATGACATTGTCAGAGCCAGACAGTGGTTGCACGTTTTAAATCTCAGTACTTGGGAGGCAGAGGCAGGCGGATGAGTTCAAGGCCAGTCTGGTCTACAGAGCAAGTTCCAGGACAGCCAGAGCTACACAAAGAAACCCTGTCTTCAAATTTAATTAATTAATTAACTAATTAAGATAGCTCGGCGGTGGTGGTGCTTGCCTTTAATCCCAGCACCTGGGAGACAGAGGCAGGCAGAGCTCAGTGAGTTCGAGGCCAGCCTCATCTATAAAGTGAGTTCCAGGACAGCTAGGACTGTTGCACGAGAGACCCTGTCTCAAAAAATAAAACAAAACAAATCATCAAGATTGTTTAGTTAGGGGGCTTCACCCCAGCTCCTGGCATCCATTTTTGGAATGTTGGGCAGAAAGTTCCATTTCAAAGCTCCCTCCCCTGGGAGTTGCCTCAGTCCAGACTCCACCAAATGGCGACCCCTCCTCAGGGAAGGTCAAGACCACTCCCACAGGCTATTTAAACTGCCCCCCAGAGAATGAACACGTGGTTTTCCCTCTTCCCTAGCTGGCAGCCATTAAAACTGGGTATCTTTTAATTAGCTCTGATTTGGTCTGATTGGGATTACTTGCATCAGCGGAGAGGTTGGTCGTGTAAGAAAAAATACTTAACAAAGGTGACATCATCAGAGCCACATTTAGGGCTTGGGAAGTGCCTTGGTTAGTGGTGAGCTTGCCTGATGTGCATGAAGCCTGGGTTCCATCTTTGGTCCCACATTAACCAAGGGAGGTGGTTCAGGCCTGTAATATCAACACTCGAGACAGAGGCAAGGGGGTCAGAATTTCAAAATCATCGTTGACCACATAGCAAGCTGAAGGACAGCCTGAGCTACATGAAACTCTGTCCCCCAAAACATATGAAAGACAAGCATACAGTCTGCAGAAAGACTGAGGGAGGCTGCTGTCAGCAGCCAACAGAGGTGCACAGAGGGACAAGAGCAGAAAGGGGGCTGTGGTCCAAGGGCCTGGAAGACCTGAATGGTATGGATGCCCCAATGCATGAATGAAGAAATGAATGTATGCATAAATATATGAATGAATGATTACAAATGGATGTGTGAACAAATGCATGAATTGACAAATGTGCACACAGGTGAACGAATGAGCATACCGAATGAATGCATGCATGCAGGCATGGATATGGCAAACCGAATGAGGATGCATGCAGGCATGGATGAATAGATCACGAGCACTGGCTTGTCAGGGAAGAAGAATTTAGAGTCGGGGTAGGTCAGTTTTCTCTGAGCCTCTCCACATGGACCTCTCTGAAGGTCCTAGCTAGTTATGACCACAGTGTTGACCTCTGGCCGGATGGATGATAGGATAGGACTAACTACCAGCGACGGGTGCGACCCCGGCTAGAGGCTAGGCAGTAGGCTGGACCTAGGTTAGCATGATAAACGCCCAGTTAGCCGCCTCTGGAGGCTTCTTCCTTCCACCCTGGGGTCACCGGTCAGTCGTGGAGAACCTTAGCCTGATCCCTCATCTTTCCTTGCCCCTTCCTCAGCCTCGGTCCATCCCAAATGGCACCATAAGCCGCAGCCCTCCGTCCCACCCCACACAGAAGCCCTTTCACAGGGCTGGCTCGGAGCTGGGGCCACGCCTCCTTCCTGCCTGGGCCCCCATGCTGCCTCCTGTCCCAGGGCTTCTGTGGCTGGCCCAGGGTGGGGAACCCAGTCAGGGAACACAATGTGGCTCCTTGTTCCCCAGCTCAGCCTGTTGGAATTGGCCGATTTCCTGCTTAGGCCTTGGGGCCTTTTCCAAGGTAAATAAACAAATACAGAGAAGTTGAGGCCTGGGGTGGAGAAAGGGGTGTTGGGGTTTTCCTTCCCAGGCACCCCACCGACGGGGCCCTTACTCTCTGGGATTTTTTTGACCTCTGGGAAGATCTTCTTGAAGGTTTGGGCGTTTTGCTCTGGGCACCCTACCCTGCCCCCTTCCAGGTGCTACCCCTAAAGAGGAAGCCTGGGCCTGAGCAGGGGGCTAACCCAGCTGACGAGCGTTTCAGAAAGGGGATCTGGGGTGCATGGTAAGCCCTGGGTTGCTGTGCCTGCCTGGCGTTGATTTCAGGAAGGAAATGACTGCCATCCAGTTTTGGACATGGGTTCCTCCCATGGGACACTTCCTGGAGAGCCTCAACACCTGGTCCCCAGCTCTGACGTGGATCAGTTGCTTGCTGTCCTCGGGCTTCGGTTTCCATGGCTTCCAAGTGGGGGCATTTCCTCCTTTGGAGTGGTTGGTTGGTTACATAATGCAGGCACTCAGCAGGCTCCGTGGGTTTGGGTGTGGGAGACCCTACACTTTTTCATAAGAAACGCCCAAGTGGGACTTGATTTTCTTGCCCTGCCCAAAATGAGAGGAGGAACCTGCATGGTGGCAGGTACCTGTCACCCAGCATTTGAGAGGCTGAGAAAGAAGGATAGATAGTTCAAGGTCAGCCTGAGCCACACAGAAAGACTGACCAAAAGAAAGAGAAGAAAAAGATAAAAGGGAGAGAGAGCTGGGCCTGTAGCTCACTTGGTAGAGTGCTTGCCTAGTATGCACAAAGCCATAGGTTCGAATCCCATCACTACATAAACTGGATATACTAGAACAGGTCTATAATCCTAGCCGCTTGGGGATGGAGGCAGAAGGATTGAGAATTCAAAGTCATTCTTGTCTGATAGGAAGTTTGAGGCAAGCCTGGACCACATGAGGCTCTGTGTCAAATAAAACAACAATAATAATAGTAAATGAGAAGTCCCTCAGCTCCCGCCAGGACTCAGGTGTCAGGTTCAGGGCCCTCACCTCACTTCTGCTCAGTCCTCTCTGTGCTCCAGGCCCCAGATGGGCCTGCCACGGCCTGTGAGTGTGAGAGGAAGATGGAGAGTATATGGGCAGACAAAACACCCCACACTTGTCTTCCCTCCATTTTAGTTCCCTGATCGCCATATGCTTCTCGTATAGAGATGACACACCCACCATTGCTCATCCACCCACCATCCTCCCACAGTCCATCATCCATCCCCCATCCTCCCATAGACCATCATCCATCCTCCATCCTCCCATAGACCATCATCCATCCTCCATCCTCTCATGGACCATCATCCATCCCCCATCCTCCCATAGACCATCATCCATCCTCCATCCTCCCATAGACCATCATCCATCCTCCATCCTCCCATGGACCATCATCCATTCTCCATCCTCCCATAGTCCATCATCCATCCATCCTCCCACAGTCCATCCTCCATCCTCCCACTGTCCATCCTCCATCCTCCCATAGTCATCACCTACCCATCATTCTTCTGTAGACCATCATCCACCTATCGTCTTTCTGTAGATCACTATTTACCAGCCTTTCTCTTGGTCACCACTGTTCCCCCATTGCCCACCTCCCGCCCACTCATCTGCTCCAGCCTGCCTGTGGCTACCTCCCACACTCAGAAACAGGCTCCTTCTGCACCAACATTTCATATTCGCCTCCACTCCCTCCATGTTCTCCAATCTTTCTTTCTTCTCTCTGCCAGTGTTTGCAAGGTGCTTACTTAGTACTGAACTCTGTACACAGAAGTGGTCCATGCCCCCCTGTGGTGGGGACATCTTAGTGTGTGTAGATGACAGAATAGAGGTTTGAGGAAGTCTGTGAAGAGTCTATATTCTTTGAGAATTTATGTGTTCAGTTTGATTGGTGCTGGGGATCTGTCTCAGCTTTTCTTTCTTTTCTCTTTCTTTCTTTCTTTCTTTCTTTCTTTCTTTCTTTCTTTCTTTCTTTCTTTGTTTTGGTTTGGTTTTTCGAGACAGGATTTCTCTGTAGCTTTGGAGCCTGTCCTGGAAGTCAATCTGTAGACAAGGCTGGCCTCGAACTCACACAGGTCTGCCTGCCCCTGCCTCCCAAGTGCTGGGATTAAAGGTGTAAACCATCATCACCCCAATCTCAGCTTACTTTCTATTTCTGGGATAAAGACCATGCCCAGAAGCAACCTGGGGAGGAAAGGGCTTACTTGGTCTGCAATTTACAGTCCATCATCAGGGGAAGCTGAAGCAGGGACTTGAGGAGGCAACCATGGAGCTGCTGACAGGCCTGTTCCCCATGACTTGCTCAGCCTGCTTTCTTTCTTTTTTTCTATTTTTTTAATCTTAATTCAATTTAAGCGGATGAATGTTCTGTCTTGCGTGTATGTCTGTTCATCATGTGATTGTACTTGTGGAGGTCAGAAGAGGGCATCAGATCCTCTAGAACAGGAGTTGCAGGCAACTGTGAGCGCTGCGATTCAGACTCTGGTCTTTGGCAAGAGCAGCCAGTGCTCAATCACTGAGCCATCTCTCCAGCCCTTCAGTCTGCTTTTTTTCCCTCAGGGCTGGCCTCAAACTTGTGAGTGCTGGGATTAAAGGTGTGTGCTACTACCACCCAGCTCAACCTGCTTTGTTTAGCAACCAGAACCTCCTGCCCAGGGGTGGTGCCACCCACAGTGGGCTGAGCCCTCCTACATCAACCCATCAATCAAGAGAATTCACAGACCTACCTAGAGGCCCATCTGATGGGGGCATTTTCTCTATTGAGGTTCCTTATTAGACAAACCACACCCTAGCCTTTGAGACAGGGCCTTGCTGTGTCATCTAAGCTGGCTTCAAATTCTCAATCTCGCGGCAGCCTCTGTAGTGCTGGGGTGACAGGCGTGTGCCATCTGCCAGTTGCAAGGCTTTGGTTTGTTTTGAATTTGTTATTGTGTGTGTGGGTGTAGGTAAATGTACCACAGCATGCACGTGGGGGTCTGAGGACAATTTTGTAAAGTTGATTTTCTCCTTCCACCTTTCTGTGGACCCTGGGGATCAAACTCTGGTCCCCAGGCTTCTGTAGCATGTCCTGTTTCTGCTATTATTATTATTATTATTATTATTATATATTTAGTGATAGATGCCTGTGAGTGTGTGGGTGCCAGTGTCCATGGTGTGCCCACGTGGAGGCTGGATCAGGGTCAGGCCACAACCTTCTCTGTCCTATCCTTCTCAGTCTTTATTGCCTTAGATGGGGGTAGGGTGGGGTGGGAGAGTGGGGGTGGGTGGGAGGTCGTGGGGTGTCACTCACTGAGCCAGGAGCTCACCGTTTCAGTTGGGTTGGCTGGCCAATGAGCTCTCGGGATCTGTCTCTCTCTGGGCATGTGTAGGTTATGCTAGGGGATTTGAACTTGGGTCCTCATACTTGCAAAGGATATGCTCTTACTTACTAGGCCATCTTCTTGTTCCCCACAACCCAGCGTTTAACATGGATTTTGGAGACTTTCCAGTCCTTGCGCTTGCACAGGAAAACATCTTATGGATTGAATCATCTCCCCAGCTCCGAAGAACTAATTCATGACCATGAGGGCTTGAATAGCTATGTCTTCACACCAAGCAGGGATAAAATGAGTTCTGTCTTGCCAGTGGCCCTTTGTACCAGGGTTTTTCTTTTGGGTCACCAACCAGATCCCAAATCATGACACGGAGACTTCTTATTAGTTTTGAGTGCTCTGCCTACCCTAGGCTCATTTCTGGCTAGCTCTTTTAACTTAAATTAACCTGTTTCTCTCAATGTACATTTTGCTTCAGGGTTTTTACTTTTCTTTCCTTCTGTATATCTTCCTTTCACTACTTCCTGAGTCTAACTGGCTGCTGCCGCCTAGCTTTTTGTCCCTCATTCCCTCTTCTCTTCTTCCTCTGTTCTCTCCTACTTATTCTCGCTGCCCACCAGCCCCACCTAGCTTTTCTCTGCCTAGCTATTGGTCGTTCAGCTCTTTACTAGACCAGTCAGGTGCCTTAGGCAGGCAAGGAGCAACAGATGCAATCCATCTTTACATAAGTAAACACCCATCCTTATGTCCTTAAACAGATGCAACAGAAACAATGTAACACACCTTTACATAGTAACATTCCGCAGCAGAAACAAATGTAACACACCTTTACATAGTAACATTCCGCAGCAGAAACAATGTAACACACCTTTACATAGTAACATTCTGCAGCAGAAACAATGTAACACACCTTTACATAGTAACATTCTGCAGCAGAAACAATGTAACACACCTTTACATAGTAACATTCCACAGCAGAAACAATGTAACACACCTTTACATAGTAACATTCCGCAGCAGAAACAATGTAACACACCTTTACATAGTAACATTCCGCAGCAGAAACAGATGAAATGCCACACATCTTTGCCTAGTTAAAGTAATGTTGCACAACAGCCCTTGAACTGACAGACAAGCAGCCGGGCCTGCCTTCTTGCCGGCAGAGCAGGGAAGCAGGGAGATATAACGGCAGCTGTCTCCACTTCAGGAAGGAAGGATCAAAAGGAACCAATGTCAGCCAGGGCCGCTGGCCCTGGAAACATCCTCGTTCAATCTAGACCTGCCTAAATACCTTACATATCAAGCCACAAGAAATACGTTTTTTTTTAAAAAATAGTATTTTATTCATTTATTTTGTGTGCACATGCAGGGGGTGGACCGGCCATCTCCACATGTGGAGGTCAGAGGACAAAATGGGAGGAGTCAGTCGTCTCCTTCTATCATGGGGGTTTGTGATTAAACCTGGTCTTTAGGCTCAGCAGCGTGTGCCTTTGCCAGCTGTGGCATTTCTCCAGGCCGCCTCCCCCAGAAAGCATCTTAATGTCCATTTTCAGAAGGAACTATTGAGAAGAAGGTGAATTTTAAGTTTTTAAATTCTTCTGTCACCTCTGTTTATTTTGTGTTTGTGTAGACAGTCACGTGTGATGGGTGCGGAGGTCAGAGGGTAACTCGGAGCCCTGGGTTGGTTCTGTCCGTCCATCATGTAGGTTCTGGGGACTGAACTCAGGTCATCAGGCTTGGTGGCACGTGTACTAATCCTCTGAGCCATCTTGCCAGCCCCTAGGATCAGAGGAACAAACAGGACTGGCCTGAGCCACCACAGCTGGCAGATGTTAGGGTGCCTAAGGTCAGACTAAAGGAAGGAACGGAACAGGGTCTGGGTAAAACCAATTCCTGGGTCCAAAAACCCCTCTAGATAGTTTCTGGGAGGAGTTTGAAAAAGACTCAATTTTGGCTCAGTAGGCCACTCCTACCTCCTTCCTGGCTCCTGGATCCCTTCTTTTGTCCTAACTAGTCTGTACATCCTAATCCAAAGCCCGTTTCTAACCCCTCTGTGAGCAGAGTTTATTCCTGTCCCTGCCCCCACCCCCCAACAACGGGGTTTCCTGGCCTTGGCTGATAAACACACTTATACTAAAGCCTGAGGGACCGAGGTGAGCATTTGAGTTGGGAACCAGGCCATACGGGACAGGGCCTGGGCTTTCTCTTCAAGTGAACGGGAGTGTGGGGCTGGGTGTATTTATAATCTGGCCTTGAAGGGGACCAGGCCGCACATAAATCACGCTGTTTCCTAGTGTGAGTAAAAATAGCCTGTGGCAGGCTGCTTAGGCGGGCCTGCTCTAGGGATGAAGTCGGCCTAGCCAGCCTGCCACCCCCCAGACTCAGCCCCGGTCACGCCTGCTTTGACAGTCAGGGCCAGGTTTCCGTTCCTCTCCTGGCACCAGCTTGCTGACTCCATCTCCCAACACAGGAGTGCCCCCCAACAGGGCTAGAAGGCTCACTTGAGGAAGGTGGGGCTAGGGGACGCAGGCTAAGAGACTGGTAATTTGGGCTGGCTCCTGCCTGCTCGGAGAGGGACAAAAGGCAGCCCAAAGTCCTTCTGACTGAGGGAAGATCAGAGCTAGGTAGCCTGCCTGGCCTGTGACTCCTACCCCGACCTGAATCTTTCCAAACTGCCATTGTCCTGTCATTGGGAAACTGAGGCAGAAGAGAAAGGGATCTTAGCAGAACCCAAATCAAGATTCAGGTGAGAAATCCCTTAGTTCCTGGGGAGAAACCTGAGTTTCGTTGCAAGGTCATCTGGGGATGATTTACCATGGACACCACTAGGTCCTCAGGACCCTCACAACATGGACTCTCTGGGGGTGTGGCCAGGACAGCGTTTGGTTTAATCTGGGGAAATGGTGGTGTTGGGGTTCGACCTAAGGGCTTCATGCCATGCTAGGCTACTTTTTTTTTTTTTTTTTTTTTTTTTTGGTTTTTCGAGACAGGGTTTCTCTGCAGCTTTTTAGAGCCTGTCCTGGAACTAGCTCTTGTAGACCAGGCTGGTCTCGAACTCACAGAGATCCGCCTGCCTCTGCCTCCCGAGTGCTGGGATTAAAGGCGTGCGTCACCACTGCCCGGCTAGGCTACTTTTTGTTTGTTTTTAAAACTGGGTCTTGGGACTGGAGAGATGGCTCAGAAGTTAAGAGAACCTGTTGCTCCTCCAGAGGTCCTGACCTGAGTTCAGTTCCCAGCACCCACATGGTGGCTCACAACCATCTGTAATGAGATCTGGTGCCCTCTTCTGGCATGCAGACATGCAAACAGAAGACTGTGTACATAATAAATAAGTTTTAAAAAAATTGGATCTTGAGCCAGGTGGTGGCGGCATGCTCCTTTAATCCCAGCACTCAGGAGGCAGAGACAGGTGGATCTTTGTGAATTTGAGGCCAGCCTGGTCTCTACTACAGAGCGACTTTCAGGGCTACACAGAGAAACCCTGTCTCAAAAAACAGAACAAGGGGGGTTGGGGAAAAGAGGGGAGTGGAGATAAATATATAAATTATAGCTCAATAAAAACAATTAAAAAAGAAAAACAAAACAAAAAACTAAAATAAGTAAGTAAAATAAAAATAAGACTGTCTTACATAGCCCAGACTGTTCCCCAACTCACTTTGTAGCTAGGGGTTACACTGACTTCTGAGCCTCCTGCTTCTACTTTCTGAGCATGGGGGTCACATGTGTTACACGTGTATGTCATCACACCCATTTATGAAGTGCGGGGGATGAACCCCAGGGCTTCAGGCATGCTGGGCAAGTACTCCCCAGCCCTGCTTCTTCTAAGATGAGGTCTCTCTCTCTCTAACCCAGGCTGGCTTTTGTTTCTCCATCATCCTACCTACCTCAGTCTCCGGAATGCTGGGATTAGAGGCCACACTCACAGTGCCCGACTTCCCTGTGCCATCTGAGATCTGAATGAGGAAACTCAAGTGTTTGGCAGAAGTGATTGATAACAGGTAGGGATAGGGTGTGGGGACTCTGTGTGTGTGTGTATATGTGTGTGTGTGGGTAGTTTCTGAGTACTTAATTCATCTTCCCAAGTTACATTTGTAGTCTTCTCCCTGCGGATGGATCTCCGAGGCACTGTCCCTGACTCACACCAAACCTCCCGCCACCCCACTGACCGAAGTGCAGGGCAGGGTCAAGGCCACCTCTCCCACTCTTCCCAGGTCCTGTGGTCGCAAGGTCCCTCCCCGCTTGAAGCAGCCAGCTGTCTGTGGCTCAGCTACTGTGGAAAAGAATGACCCGCTGGAAAAGTGACCTATTTGGGGCATGATCACACCCTACCCTAGTGCCAGCTGTTCCAGTCCTCTCTTGGGGGTCAGGAGAGGTGGCCTTGTTGTGAGGCCTGGGTCACATCTGGGAGGAGTCACGGGGAGAGACCTGGGGGCTCCAACAGCAGGCTCTTCTTTGTTTATTATGTATGCATTTTTTGAGACAGAATTTCACGTAGCCCAGGCTGCCCTCCAACTCACTGTGTAGCCAAGGATGATGTAGAACTTCTGGTCCTCTGGCCTCCACCTCCTACATGTTGGGATTACAGGCTTGTGCCACCACGCCCAGTTTGTGCCCAGCTCGGCCTGAACCCCATGGCTCCATGCAGGCAGGCACGCACTCTGCCATATCCCAAGCTTCCTTGCTACTTTGTTGTTGTTGTTTTGGTTTTGTTTGCTCTGTTCTCTTCATTTGTTAATGACATTTTTAAGACAGGCTCTCATGTAACCCAGACTGACTCTGAGCCGCTAGGGCTGGGATCCGCCTGCACCGCCACACCTGGCTCTGTCGCCCCCCCAACTCGCGTAGAGGGGTCTCAGTCAGGGTCTCTTTGATAAAAATCCACATGGTCTGAGTCAAAATGGAAAAAAAAAAAAAGCCGCAATTTCATTCTTGTGTTCAGGCTCCATTTTGCCACCAGCCTGGCCGCAGCGTCTCCCTGCTGTGATGTTCGGGATGTAGGCAACCAGTTGAGCTCAAGCCAGAGATGGCACGGTGCCCTGCCCTCCCTCCACCTTTCCTGGGCTTCAGCCTCTGCCAGGCACAGCCTCACTGTGCCCCTGGTGCAGAAGTTCTGCCAGTGCCTTCGGGCACTTAATTCATCCAATTAGACTTGAGCAGTGGTTCCAGCCATACTGAGCCCTGGGAGATCTTGGGGAGTTCATTCTCTCCCAAGTCTGATGAATTCCAATCCAGTTGACAGCCTGCTGGTGTCCAGCTCCAATCTGGGATGTTTTCTTGTACCCTATATATGCCCTGCCTGGGGGAGGGTAAGACAAGAGTGTTCCCTGCCTACACTGTTAGGTTTCGGACCACAGAGAGCTGAGGTGCGTATTCAACATCTCAAAGTGGCCACAGGCTGCCGGCTCTTCCTGGCATCCCTCAGTCCTTCTGGCTGGCATACCCCGCCCCCTACCCTGGACCTTCCAGCCCAGATCTTCCCTATATAAGCCTACCATTTTGGTTACCCGCCCTCTTTGTACCTGGGCCTCCTGGCTGCGGCACCTGGATCCCCTCTCCTCCCCTCTTCCTTGTCCTCCCTTGTCACCTCACATGGCCCAGCTCAGTCTGGACTCTCGCAGATGTCCCTGCCTCTGGCTACGCTTTTCCACACAGCCACAATAACCTTCCTCCTCCACCACGCATAGAGTGGCCATGCCCTTTGCTTTTTATTTCTCTTCCTCTTTCATCTGGTGGCGAAAGCCAGAACCAGACGTTTCCTTTCCTTTCCTTTTTATTTTATTTATTTTATTATTTTTTTTTTGTTTTTCGAGACAGGGTTTCCCTGTAGTTTCTAGAGCCTGTCCTGGAGCTAGCTCTTGTAGATCAGGCTGGCCTCGAACTCAGAGATCCGCCTGCCTCTGCCTCCCGAGTGCTGGGATTAAAGGCGTGCGCCACCACCGCCCGGCCTCCTTTTTATTTTTTATTCATATACAACACTTCTAAGGAACATCAAATTATATATAATTATATATAATTTATATAATGTATGAATGTATACATGTATGTATGTATGTATGTATGTATACACACATATAATATATATATATCTTCAAAGCAGAGATTCAGTTGGACGTGGTGATCTTTAATCCCAGCACTCAGGAAGCAGAGGCAGGTGGATCTTTGTGAGTTCGAGGCCCAGCCTGGTCTACAAGCGCTAGTTCTAGGACAGCCAGAGATACACAAAGAAACCCTCTCTCGAAAAACAAAAAACCAAACAAACAAAAAAGCAGAGATTCTAGGAATCAGGGAGAATCAGTCAACCAAGTACTCACTATGCAAGCGTGAGTTCGATCCCCAGCTCTCTTGTAAAGTCCACTGTGCACTCCTAACCCCAGGGAGGAGCAGAGATGGGGGGGATCTCAGGAACTTGCTGCAAACCAGCCAAGCTGACTCGATGTGATTCCGCTTCAGTGAGAGACCCGGTCTCAAAACATAAGGAGGGAGGGCAATAGAGAAAACACCAATGTGAGCCTGTGGCCGATACCCACGTGCACATGAACCATACACACGAACACACACACACACACACACACACACACACACACACACGATATTCTAGAATCATCTGGAATTAAAAAGTAGATTTGATCTATCTAAGGTTGTGACCTTGGGTGAAATATTAACCCCTCTATGCTGTGACTCTCCTGTCTGTCGAGTTAGGACATTTGAAGTACCTATATTGTCTGAAAAGTGACTTCATGGTCCCTGATATAGAGAATTGCTCACTGTTATCCTGTGATAGCCCTGGCCCCAGGACATCACAGGAAATGTGGCTGTTTTATATGCTAATCCAGTTTTCTTTCCCCTTACAAGGTGGAGGTGATGGGTTTTTGTTGTTGTTGTTTTTTGTTTGTTTGTTTGAGACAGTCTCTCTGTGTAGCCTGGTGCCCTGGACCTCACTGTATAGTTTGAGGCTGGTCTCAAATTCAGAGCTCCACCTGTCTCTCCCTTCAGATTGGGGAATTAAGGAAGTGTACTACCACTGCCAGCCTCTTACAGGGCTTTTAAAAGTTTGATACATTGTTTAAAAGAAACAGAAGCCAGGTTTGGTAGACTATGCTTGTAATCCCAGCGCTGCAGGAGTGAAGCCAGGAGAGCCAAAAAATTCTAGGTGTCTAGGTGGTCTGCAGCTCTCCTGCTTGTTCTGTGTCCTGGGCTACTTGAGCTAGTCTCTCTCTCTCTCTCTCTCTCTCTCTCTCTCTCTCTCTCTCTCTCTCTCTCACACACACACACACACACACACACACATGCGCACAATGGGGGATGGGGAGATACATCGGCTAATAAAATGTTTTCCTTTCAAGAATATTTCAAGGGGCTGGAGAGATGGCTCAGAGGTTAAGAGCAGTGGCTGCTCTTCCAAAGGTCCTGAGTTCAATTCCCAGCAACCACATGGTGGCTCACAACCATCTGTAATGGGGTCTGGTACCCTCTTCTGGCCTGAAGGCATACATACAAACAGAATATTGTATACATAATAAATAAATAAATAAATAAATATTAAAAAAAAAAGAATATTTCAAGAATAAAGATCTCCAGGAGGCAGAGGCAGGCGGATCTCTGTGAGTTCGAGGCCAGCCTGGTCTACAAGAATTAGTTCCAGAACAGGCTCCAAAGCTACAGAGAAACCCTGTCTCAAAAAAACAAGAAAAAAAAAAGATCTCTAAGGCTGGTGTAGTGGTGGTACACACCCTCAATCCCAGCACTTGGGAGGCAGGCGGATTTCTCTGAGTACGAGGCCAGTCTGGTCTACATAGTGAATTCCAGGACAGCCAGGGCTATACAGAGAGACCCTATCTCAAAAATAAACTAAAATTAAAAAAAAAAGAAGAATGAAGACTTCTGAGTTTGATCATAAAACACTTTTTTTTCTTTCTTTCTTTCTTTTTTTTTTTTTTTGGTTTTTCAAGACAGGGTTTCTCTGCAGCTTTTTTAGAGCCTGTCCTGGAGCTAGCTCTTGTAGACCAGGCTGGCCTCGAACTCACAGAGATCCACCTGCCTCTGCCTCCCGAGTGCTGGGATTAAAGGCGTGCGCCACCACCTCCCGGCTCATAAAACACATTTTTAAAAAAGGCTGGTGGAGAGATGACTCAGGAGTTAAGAACACTGGCTGCTCTTTCAAAGGACACAGGTTCAATTCCCAGCACCGAAATGGTAGCTCACACTGTCTGTAACACAAGTTCCAAGGGACCCGACACCCTCATACAGAGATACATGCAGGGAAAAAAGAAAGGCTGGGATGTGTCTGGACAGACATCCCGGCCGTTAAACATATTGACTGCTCTTGTGGAGGATCTCGGTTCAGAGTTCAGTGCCCAGCACCCACACGGTAGCTCACAACCATCCATAACTCCAGTTCCAGGGGATCCAACACCTCTTTTTTTAACTTTTAGTTTTTAAATTAAATTAAATTTAATTTTTTTTGAGGCAGGGTTCCTCTGTGTAGCTTTGGAGCCTGTCCTAGAACTTGCTCTGTAGTCCAGGCTGGCCTCGAACTTACAGAGATCCACCTGCCTCTGCTTCCTAAGTGTTGGGATTAAAGATGTGCACCACCACTGCCTGGCATGACACTCTTTTCTGACCTCTGAGGGTACCAGGCACAAGCATGCATTCAGGTTAAACACTCATACACGTAAAAGAAAAGAAATTTAAAATAATTTTTAAAAATGAATACTCAGCTAGATTTCTCATTTATACACAGCTCAAGACCAAGACTGTGCAGCCCTCCTTTAGGGCGGGTCTCCCCACTAACCTAACCATGGTAATTTCACAGGCTATGGCATCTAAATGTTCCCTCACAGGTGTGCCCAGAGTCGGGCTTCCTCAGCGATTCGGCATTCTATGGAGTTAGTAATCAATATTGACCCCCACAGGATACATTAATAATACTGAGGTTGCTTCAGTTCCAAGGGTTATTCTGATTTTTAATACCTCGTGGTTGTCTTAGGGAGTTAACGCCATTACTTCGTTATTTGTCCTCTGAAAGACCCTCGTACCCATGTGCCCTGGTAGAATCAGCTAAACTTAGCTGAGCTGCAGACGGAAAGTCCCAAAGCTCTGCTGGCGCCAGAACAGGATACCTGTGGTTTGCATCTGGTCATGAGACTAGCTGACCGGACCAAGACCCCTAGGGTACCTTATCAAAACTGTCAAATTGATGAAGTATGCTTTATCTAGCTTTGTGGTTTTTCGGGGAACTTGGGAACAGACAAATGGGGCTGTCCTCAGGATGACCTAAGCCCGCCATTTAAAGAACCAATGGAATTGCTGTTGCTATGCTCCCCCATTATGTAACCTGTAAAATCCTATAAATGCCGGTTAGAGAGCTTGTTTGGTGTGCGCAGCTAGCAGGAGCTGCTGAGTCACTCACAAGCACTTGCGAGTAATAAAGAAGCCTCTTGCTGATTGCATCCACTGGCCTGGTTTATTGAGTCTGGGGGTATCTCCAAACACCCTTGAAACAGAGGGTCTTTCACCCTCCACCACCACAGGCTGGACTGGAGAGGCCATTTGCCAAGTGCTCCTGGCCTGCAGCAGGGACTTCCCTGGCACCATGCTATAATTTCTCAGGCTGGACCCCATCACCGGATTTGGATGCTCCATGGGTGGGGCCTGCAATCCCTATTGTAGCAAGACTTGAATCTCTTCTTCCTTCCTTCCTTCCTCCCCCTCCCTCTCTCCCTCTTTCCTTCCTTTCTCCCCACTCTCCCCTTCTCTTCCTCTCTCCCTCCTTCTCTCTCTTTCTTTCTCTGTGTGTATGCTCACAAGTTTGTGCAGGTATGTGTGTGCGCGTGCATGTGCATGGGAGAGCATGATGTGACCTGTAGGTTGGGACACCACTGTCAGCGTCTCTCTTCAGATACTGTCTGTCCCCCTTTTGTTAGATACAGTCTCTTATTGGCCTGCAACTTTGCCACATCAGCCTGGCTAGCTGACTCAGCAGCTTGCAGGGATCCACCTCTCCCTGCCATGGCTGGAATCGTAGGTGTGTACCACCATACCTGTCTCTTTAGGTGAATTCTGGGGTTTAGAACTCAGGTTCTCAGGCCTGCAAGGGAAGTGCTTTACTGAGCCTTCTCCCTAGATCCCTTCTCTCTCCCTCTCCCTCTCTTTCTCTCTCTCTCTCCTCCTCCTCCTCCTCCTTCTTACTCTCTCCTCCCTCTCCCTCTCCCTCTCCCTCCCTCCCTCCCTCCCTCCCTCTTTCTCTCTCTCTCTCTCTCTCTCTCTCTCTCTCTCTATCTATCTATCTCTCTCTATCTCTCTCTCTCTCACCCTTCCTCCCTCTTCATTTGATTTTTGTCCTGTTTTGAGACAGGATCTCACTTCGTAATTCTGCCAAGCCCCAAACTAATTATGTAGACCAGGCTAGCCTTGAACTGCCTCTGTGGGTATGGTCCTGAGGCCCCCCCCCAGGGAGGGGTCAGGACCTGGCCTGCTGGGATTTGGAGTCCAGAGTGCTAACTCTCAGGGTCAGGGGGCTAGAATAGATGCAAGGGGCTGGGGCCTAAGCTCCCTACTTAACAGTTCCTGCTGTTGCTCGTGGGCCCTGTGTATGGAACTGAGGTTACCGGCTTGGTGGCAGGAACTTTTCCCGCTGAGCCACTTCCCCTCCTCTTTCCTCCCTCCCATACTTCCCCTCTTTCTTTCCCAGCCTTTCCATGCTCTGGCTGGTCTAGAACTATCTATATAGCCCAGGTTATCCTTGAGTGTGCTCTCTTCCTGCCTCAGCCTCTGGAGTGCCGGGATCACAGGTTTGCGCCCCACCCACCGCAGCCCCTCTGGCTATTTCTGGCTCCATTTTGGGAATTCCAGGCCCGGATCCATGATGTCAGCAGAACTTCCCTCCTCTTGGCAGCAGAGGAGTGAGTCTTTCTGGTCTTCTGGGGTACAGACGGGGCGGGGGAGGGACGCTGCTCACCGCAGCCCCCTTTGGAATGGTTCCTAAAGGCATATAAAAAGATGAATAAACATTTATTCAAGAGAGTCTACGGACACGTGGGAAGTACAGCGAGAGCCTGTGGTTTTTTGAGCTAGGATCCATTCCCCGCTTCCCATGCAGGACTGGATGGAAATTCCACAGCCAAGAACACCACGGCCCCTCTCCCTGGCTAGCACGGGCTCCGGTTTGGAAAGCTTTTTCCCAAGAAGGAGCTGGGGATACTGGTTCCTGCATCTTCCTCTGCCTTGAAAGACAAAGGATCCACTGTTCCTCTGGCGTTCTTGAAAGAGGGTCTCACGTAGACCAGGCTGGCCTTAAACTGGCTAGGTAGTGGAGAGTGACCTTGAACTCTTTGAGTCTTCAGCTCCGAATTAAAGACAGGTGCCACAAGGCAGCTTCTCTCTGTGAGCCCAACACTGTGAGGTGAGGTAGGTGTCTATCTGGAACTCGCTGACCAGCCACCCTAGCTAATTAGTGAGTTCCAGATTCCATGAGAAAGACAGTCTCAAAATCCAAGATAGAGGGACCTGCAAGATGGCTTCGTGGGTGAAAGCGTCTGCTGCCAAGTGTGACAACCGGAGTTCAATCCTGGGACCCACGTGGGGGAAGGAGAGAAGCGCAAGCTGACCTTTGACTTCCACACTTGCCCCCCCCACATACAAATGAATATAATTTAAAAATAACTAAAAACAAGGCAGAGAAGAACGGAGGAAGATGCCGGCACTGACCTCTGGCCTCCAGACTCAATGCACACACACAATGTGATTAATTTCCTTCTGGTCCTGATATCTGTCTCCTGTCTGTCTGTCTGTTCCTCTCCCGCTCTTTCTCCAGAGTCTCATGTAGCCCCTAGCTGGTGTCAACGTCACTATATATCCAAGGATGATCACGAATGTCTGATCCTTCTGCCTCTGCTTCCTGAGTGGTGAGGTGACAGGCGAGCACAAACCCAGCCCAATGTCAAGTAGTGCTGGGAATCCAACCGAGGGCTTCCTATCAGCTGAGCTACATCTCCAATCTTTTTACATTTTTTAAAAGACGGGGGTCTTGTGTAGCCCAGGCTAGCCTTAAACGTCTGCTTCTTCTGCCTGTCTCGCGAGTGTTGGGTCCTGGGGACGGAACACAGACCCTTACATTTAGGCTCCCCAGCCCTCGCCCACACTGTTTTAAGGCTATACTGAGTATCCTTGTACAGTGTGATCCCCTCAGGTGGAACAGGAGGCCTGGGTGGTCTCTGCTTTCTCCATGCGGGTCCCAGGATGGAACCCTGGTTGTCACAATTAGCTAGGCCGGCTGGTCAGTGATTACAGGGACCCACCTGTCTCAACTCCTAGCCTACTAGCAGGGCCCCTCTGGGCACGAGGCAGCACCCACCTCGCCATGCTTTTGGGTTGGCAGCCGTTTCTCCCCGGGGTAGTGGGAGTGGGGTAATGGGGAAAGGTCTCTTCACTTCTCTCCAGAGCTGAGAGGCAGCAGCTACCCTGCCCAGGAAGGAGGCATTTGTCTCCTCCTCTGCCCCGGGGTTTTCATTTCCTGTTCCCCGGGGCCAAGATATAACCTTCACTGTGAGTGGTTTTGTTTTTTTCCCTTCTTCTTCAAACACACTCTCCACGCACTCACGCACGTGTATGTTGGGAAGGGGGAGGAAAAAGCGTCCAAACTCTGTTAAACAGAGTGAAGTGAGGAGGGAAGGCGAGCGCAGACAGAGGCCCCTTTCATTGCTCGGGCTGGGCGCCCCGGGCAGCTGCCAACACAAATGCGGGCGGGCTCCGAACCCGCGCACTGCCAGCCACGCTCCAGCCCGCGGTCCCGCCGCCCCACGCTGGCGCCACGCGGCCTTTCTGCTGACGCGCTGGAATCGTAGGCACACGGAGACCCCGCGGGGCCACGGAGCGAGCACCGGCGCGGTGTCAGCAGGCGGCCGTGTACCACCGCGCAGCACCAGGCTGCTCGGCCAGCCAGCGAGCGAGAGCCACCTCTTCCATGAAGCCCTCTGGGCTCCCAGTAGCTAACCAAGGCCCCACCCAGCTGTGTCCCTCCTGCTGCAAACACCCCACCCTCTGCAACTCTGGAAGGGACAGGAAAGGGCTCTTGGGGGCTGGCGAGATGGCTCAGGGGGTGAAGTGCTTGTTGAATAAGCCCGAGGACCTGAGTTAGTCAGGTTCCCAGCACCCATTGGACACTCATTGGTTGTCCAGACCTGGGGAGACCAAGACAGGAAGATCACGGGTGAGTCAAATTCATTAAGAGACCCAGCCTGAAAAGTAGGTGGAGTGCCAGAAAGATGGCTCAGTGGGTGATGGGGTTTGCTGCCCAGCCTGACAACAGCCTGAGTTCGAGTGCTGAGGCTCACACAGGGAAAGGAAAAATACTCCCTCGGGTTGTCCTTTGACCCTCACTCATGAACACACGCACACACACTACACACATCACACCCATTATACACACACCACACATATACCACACATACATATCACATACACCACATACCCTGTAATAATGGACACACACACACGTGCACCCTGTGATAATAGATATGCACACACATGTGCATCCTGTAATAATGGACATGCACACATGTGCACCCTGTGATAATGGACATACACACATGTGCATCCTGTGATAATGGACACGCACACATGTGCATCCTGTGATAATGGACATGCACACACATGTGCACCCTGTGATAATGGACATGCACACACATGTGCACCCTGTGATAATGGACATGCACACACATGTGCACCCTGTGATAATGGACATGCACACACATGTGCACCCTGTGATAATGGACATGCACACACATATGCACCCTGTGATAATGGACATGCACACACATGTGCACCCTGTGATAATGGACATGCACACACGTGCATCCTGTGATAATGGACATACACACACGTGCACCCTGTGATAATGGACATACACACATGTGCATCCTGTGATAATGGACATACACACATGTGCATCCTGAGATAATAGACATGCACACACATGTGCATCCTGTGATAATGGACATGCACACATATGTGCTAAAGAAAAAGATGGGAAGGATGTTAAAATGAAAAGAAAGGTCAGACTTGGGCCAATGAGATGGCTCCCTGGGTCACCAAGCCAGATGACCAGAATTTTCTCCCTGACCCCAGAGCCATCTCTATAGGCCTGCTTCCTTTGAGGTGGGCTAGCTATGTAGTCCAGGCTCGTCTCAAATTCACTCTGTAGCCCAGGCTGGCCCCAGACTTACTCCTGTTTCATCTTTCCCAGTGCTAGGATTCAAGGTCTCTGCTATGGTGCCCTGCACAGCGTGAGCTACAAGATCTCACGTGCAGGATGACTATGGTCAAGTCCCCTCCTCTAGCTCAGTACTCCAGTGCAGGTGAGCGGTACACTGGTCTCTTTTCTGTTGTTGTATCAGACATAGCTGGAACTGGGTCCTCGGAGTTAGCCAGGACGCAGCTCAGAACCTTGTGCTTGCTGGATAACCCTCTACACACAAACCCTACACAGAGAAATGCATTTATTTATTGGTGTGTGTCTGTGGGAGGGCATGTGTGCAGGTCAAAGGACAACCTGTACAAGACTCTCTTCTTCCACCGTGTGGGCCCTGGGGAACCGAACTCTGGTCACCCTTACCCACTGAGCCACCTCTGTTGATCCGGCACTCAGGTTTGGAGGCGGGGCATCTTGGACCAGGCCGACTGTCTGTTCAGGCCCCACCCAGGAGCTTTGGGTTAGAGGCAGCCTGATGGCTGTGGCCATCTCACACAGTAAGAAGGAAGCTGGAGACCAGCAAAAGGTCAGTCTTGTTTATCTGTTTATTTATTATTTGGAGTAAGGACCCACATGCCCAAGTTTGATTTCAACTGGATATGCACCCAAAGATGACCTTGACCTCCGGCCTCCATTTTCCAAGTGCTGAGATTCAGATGTGTGCCATCTTGTCCAGCTAAGTCTGTGATGTTGTGTTATTTGTTTATTACTTACTTATTATTATTATTATTTTGGTTGTGTTTGGTTTGTTTGTTTGTGTGAGACAGGGTTTCTCTGTTCAATAGCCCTGGTTGTCATGGAACTCTCTTTGTAGACCAGGCTGGCCTCGAACTCAGAGCTCCATCTGGCTCTGCCTCCCGAGTGCTGGGATTAAAGGTGTGTGCCACCACCACCCGGCTTTATTTTTTGAGATAGTGTCTCACCACGCAACTATGCCTGAGCTGGATTTTGTTATACAGACGAAGCTGGCTTCAAATTCATACCAATCTACTTGCCTCTGCTCCCCAACTCCCAGTGTTGGCATTAAAAGCAACCCATTCTAGGGAGCTAGAGAGATGGCTCAGTGGTTAAGAACGCTGACTGCTCTTCCAGAGAATCCAGGTTCAATTCCCAGCACCCACATGGTAGCTCACAACTGTCTATAACTCCAAGATCTGACACCCTCACACAGACATACATGCAGGCAAAACACCAATGCGCATAAAATAAAAATAAATTTTAGAAAAGTGATCCATTATAGTTGGACATAGTGGTGGATGCCCTTAATTTCAGCACTCCAGAGACGCAGGCAGGCAGATCTCCATGAGTTCAAAGTCAGCCTGGTCTCTATACCATGTTCCAAGTCAGTCAAGTCTACATAGTGAGACTAAGTCTCAAAATAAACAAACAAACAAACAAACAAAAAACCCAATTCACAAATAGGAGAACAAACCAGAATTCCATAAGAACTACATGAACTTCTTCCCAGGACAGAACCTCTTGCCCCTTCATCTTTCAAAAATCAAAGGTTCCATTTCCTTGTACTGTCCTGCACTGGAGATCAAGGTTTTGACACATGAATCCACAGGGGTGAACCACACAAATGGACTGCTCAGAACCATAGGGTGAGCGATTCTTTCCCTAGGGATTTAACCCTGGCCCCTTCCCTCTGGGCACTGTTCACATCTTCCTCCTCATCCCCCTGCGGTCATGCCTCCCACCCCCTCATAAGGGAACCCCCAAGACTCCCTCTGCAGAAGAGGTTTGGTCACCTGGCAGCTTCCTGGCTCCCTGCTTTCAGAACCCGATCTCTAAACTCTTACCCCCCAATCAGAGGAGGGCACGAACCCAGATGGCCAATCAGAGACTACCGCCCTACTTCCTTATTAGTTCAGGGATGAGCACTGAACAGAGCCAATCAAAGTCACACTTGAGCTGTTCTGGAGACAGACCTCAATCTTTCCTCAGTCAGGGTCTCACTTTGACTGGCATGGGACTCAGATCCGGCTACCTCTGGCTCCCACGTGCTGCGACTGAAGGTGTGCCACCACACCAGGCCTCCAGTTCCCATTCCTTCCTCGGGCTCTTGCGGTGGAATAACCAACAGGTGGCCGTTTCCAGCTGTTCTCAAGGACACAATGTAACACTCTTAGCTCCTGGTTGTTTTCGCTCTGTTACAGCGCCAGGGGACCCGCTGCCCCAGGATAGGGTGTTCTGAAGGAGAGAGAGAGAGGGCTCACTCACTCCAGAGTTCCCTTTCAACAAATGAGGAATGAGGTACAAAGGGCAACTTAGCAACATAGTTAACATGATGCACAGAGACGGCTGGAGGAAGAGCAGTTCTCAACACGTGGATCACAACCCCTCTGAGGATGAGCACCCCTTTCTCAGGGTGTCAAGACCATCAGAAAAGTTATTAACATAATGATTCATAAGTTATGAAGTAGCAATGAAAAAAAATTTATGGTTGGGGGTGACCACAGCATGAGGAACTGTACTAAAGGGTCTCTGCATCAGGAAGGTTGGGAGCCACTGGCTTAGATGAATTCTCACAGTGTGTGGGAGGTACAATCAAGGGTTGTACCCTGATGATGGAGGGACAAGAGGAAGACTGATAGGGAGACATGGAGGAGTCAGGAGAAGACAATAGAGCCATTGGAGGAGGCCACTTGTTGGTTCCCAGCTGCTCAGCCCCAAAATAACCACACAGACACTGTATTAATTAAATCACTGCTTGGCCCATTAGCTCTAGCTTCTTATTGGTTAACTCTTACATCTTAATTTAACCCATCTCCATTAATCTGTGCATCATCACGAGGTTGTGGCCTACCAGCAAAGTTTCAGTGTATCTGTCTCCGGTGGCAGCTCCATGGCTTCTCTCTGACTCCATCTCCTTTCTCTCAGCATTCAGTTTAGTTTTCCCCACCTAGCTCTGTTCCCTTATAGCTCTGCTATAGGCCCAAAGCAGTTCCTTTATTAACCAATGATATTCACAGCATACAGAGGGAAATCCCACATCATAGAGCCAGCAAAGTCATAAGAGAAGAAAGATTCATTTGAGGCAGGGTCTCACTCTAACCCAGGCTGGCCTGGAACTCACTCTTGAGCCCAGGCTGGCCATGAATTCAAAAGGCCACCCTCCTACCTCAGTCACCAGTTCTGGTATTACAGGAGTGTCTGTCTCACCAGATTTTTGGATACATAGTCTAACTTGATGTGGGATTCTTTTCTGTATGCTGTGAATACCATTGGTTAATAAAGAAACTGGCTTGGCCTAATAGGGTAGAACAGAACTAGGCGGGAAAAACTAAACTGAATGCTGGGAGAAAAAAGGGCCAAGTTGGGGAGAAGCCATGGAGCTGCTGCTGGAGACAGTCACGCTGAAACTTTGCTGGTAGGCCACGACCTCGTGGTGATACACAGATTAATGGAGATGGGTTAAATTAAGATATAAAAGCTAGCCAATAAGAAGCTAGAGCTAATGGGCCAAGCAGTGATTTAAATAATATAGTTTCTGTGTGATTATTTTGGGAGTCTAGGCAGCCAGGAGATGAATAAGTAGCCTCCTTACAACACTGTGTGTTCAGAGGGGGTCTTGATCCCTCAATCTTCTTGTCTCAGCTGTCCAAGTGCTGGGATCACGAGTGTGCACCTCCAAGCCCAGAGGGAATTGCTGTTTTGTTTTGTGCTGGGATTTGTTCATGCTGGGTGAGCGATCCATGATTGAGCCAACTTCCAGCCCTTACTAGGGGACTCGAAGCAAACGACCACTGAGCCACACTCCTTGCTCCTGACACTTCGATACCATCTTACTATATAGCCTAGGCTAGCCTTAGATTCATGGCTCTCTTGCTTCACCTCCATGGGTGCTCCAATGACAGGTGGGCACTATCTTGCCATGTCCAGAGTGTCACCATTAGTTAACTGTTAATGCCACCTATGATTTGAGTCTAACCCCTTGGTGTGCCTCTTCTGAAGTCCCTTTCAGAGGCTGGCATTTTCACTGTATTTCCTTTCTGATTTTTTTCCTGGAACACTAGGTATGGAACCCAGGGCTTTGTGTGTATCAGACAAGCGCCATGCCCTGGGACTATACGGCCAGTCCTCTTCTGTCTACTATGTGGGCCCACACGCTCCAGGGCCAGGCGTTTAGCTGAGCTGTTTAGACTCACTGCTCCTGCTCCATCAGATGCAGGGGCTCCCTGCTGTTGGGCTTCAGCACCACCTCCCATGAACACTCTCTGGACTTCAGTCTTCAGGGGCACCTCGGCTGACCTACCTAACCAGTGGGCATCTTCTAAGACCTCCCACACATCTGACTTTCCTAGACTTCCTTCTCTGGGGCTGTGGCTCAGCTAATGCAAGTCACTCCTGTGCCAGAGTGGTGACCTGACTTTGGTCCTTGGAACTCAAAGTGGGGAAAAGAGAACCAACTCTTCAAAGTAGTTTTCTTACAGCCACATGTATGCCACAACACATCCCACACTACATATTAATAATATTTTTAAAATCCTTCTTTGGCTGGGGGTGTGGCCTCAGCAAGAAAGCACCTGCCTAGAATCCCCCAATGAGGGGCTAGGGTGTGGCTCAGGTGTAGAGCACCTGCCTAGAATCCCCCAGTGAGGGGCTGGGGTGTGGCTCAGTGGGAGAGGACCAGCCTAGAATCCCCCAGTGAGGGGCTGGGGTGTGGCTCAGTGGGAGAGCACTCTTCCAGCATATCCATAGTCAGGGATTCCTTCCACAGCTCCACAAAAAGATCCGGAAGAAGCAGAGAGTGAGAGGGAGAGTGTTTCTGGCAGGCAGAGTCCCAGCCTCCTTTGTGATAACCTTGCCCTTTCTTGTGGAGGAGGAACAGCCCCTGGGCCTGGAGAGAGGACAGGAAGGCACACCTGGAATGGAAGAGAGGCCTGAGAATCAAAGGCACAGTGAGGAAGGGCTTTCTCATGAAATCAAAAGGGAGCTGGTGACGCACGAAAGGGTGGCCGAGGAATCCTGAGGTTGGAAAACGCACCTCGGTGATTTTTACATCAACTCCATGGTTCCTGAGTGAGGCTCTTTGTGCAGAACGCTGAAGAACACTGTGGCATTGATTTCTGTGCCCGGGTGGGGTCAGGCCCCTCCAGGCGCCAGCCTTTCTCTCTAAATGCTTAGCTGGGTAGGATAGACTCCGCTGAGCAGCAGGCCATGTGAGGTTTGTGTGTATGTGAGGCCAGGATGGGAGTGCATAGCCCAGGAGACACAGGGAGCCAGTGGGTCCTTCTTCAAACCAGGCTGTGGGAGCCTTGCCATCTGGGAGTGAGAACTTCCGTAGGCTGGGGCAGTAGAAGGGTCCACAATGCCTGTATTTCCAGCCAACGCCACACTTACTCTGCCTCCCCGCAGCCTGCTCCCTGATGGTGTCTGGCAAGGTGTAGGTGGGACCTGAGAATGTCACCAGGTTTGATGTTCACAGCCAGAGGGGAGGGAGGTTCCCATGTGTCATGGTCCAAGAGTTATTGAACTGGGCTTCGGGCTCAGCTCTCTGAGCACTTCCTGGATGGGGACTGTGCTCAAGAATTGCAGCCTACAGACCTGCCCAGGCTTCTGGTCCAGTTTCCTTCCTGTTACTGAGATTAAACACTCTAGCCAAAAGCAACTGAGGGAGGAAAGGGCTTATTTGGGTCACACTTGCAGGTCGCAATCCATCATCCAGGGAAGTCAGCGCAGGAATTTAAGGCAGGAACCTGAAGGCTGGCTGGCTTGCTGTTCTAAGCAGTGTTACCTCCAACACCCACAGCCAGCAGGAACTGTGGACGGAGGCTGCTTGTTAGTTGGCTGGTGCATGCAGGTTCATGCTTAGCTGCCTTTCTCACACAGCCAGCCCAGAACTACCTGTCTAGGGTATGATGCTATCCACAGTGGGCTGGGCCCTCCTACATCAATTAATAATCTCAACACCCCCCCAATAGGCACACCCACAGGCCAATCAGATCTGGGTGATTCCTCAACCAAGACTCCCTTCTCAGGTGACTATAGGCTGTGGCAAGTGGGCAGGTGGAGCTGACCAGAAAAGGTTTATGGGAGGGGAGTGACTTTGCCAGAATCCAGAATTCACAAGACCTGGGTGGGATCCTGTCTCCCATCCATGCTGCCCTTCACTCTCCTCCCTGTGTGGACCTCATCTCTCTCCTCCCTGGAGGACCTCATCTCTCTCCCGTATTGATGTCATTTGCCTTTTCAAGGGCTTGTCACTTAGGTTTCCTCCACAGGCCACACCAGTGCAGACCTCAGTCCAGGCCACCTGCTCTGTACTGTCACTACATCTCGTCCATGTGGCAGATTATTATTACTATTGTTAATATCCCTTTAATAATTATCACTGAAGGGGCTAGAAAGGTGTCTCAGCAGTGAGCAGCACCACCTGCTCTCCCAGGGGACCTAGGTTCAGTTTCCAGCACTCACATGAGATCTGTAATTCCCGTTCCTGTAGATCCAGTGCCCTCATCAGCCCTCTGTGGGCACCAGGCACACACACGTGCTCACACACATGGGGCACACACACACACACACAGACAAAACACACATAGACATAAAAGATTAAATCTTTTTTAAAAGTATCATCATCAAAGGGCCAGGTGGTGGTGACACACACCTTTAATCCCAGGATTCGGGAAGCAGGCAGATCTCTTTGAGTTCGAGGCCAGCCTGGTCTAAAGAGTGAATTCCAGTATAGCCAAGTTACACAGAGAAGCCCTGTCTTGAAAAAACAAACAAACAACAAAAACCACTAAAAATAAAAAAGAAAGAAAATATCATCGTAGCCAGATGTGGTGGCCTTTAATAGCAGCACTTGGGAGGCATAGGCAGATGAAGCTCTGACTTCAAGGCCAAGTTGGTCTACAGAGTGAGTTCCAGGCCAGCCAAGGCTACACAGGGAGACCTTGTCTCATTGTTATTGCTGCTTTGGTGCTGCTGAAGATTGAACCCCTGGCCTCCCACATGCTAGACTCTGCCACTGCGCATGCCCCCAGCTCTTCATGGGGAACCCTGGATTCTGAGCCAGCACTCTGCTACCGAGCTGTGCATCTGCCACTTCTCTCTTTTCTTTGAGGCAGGGTCTTCATGCATTACTCGGGCTAGCCTTGAGCTTGCTCTCATGCCTAGGCAGGTCTTAAACTTAAGCCCTCCTGTTTCAGCCTCCCTCCCTAACAGCTATGCTTACAGGCCCACACCACCAGGCCCATCCCACAGAGGGTTCACAGTGGACAAAAGCTTTTCTGAGACCCAGGCTGAGTGTGGAAATTCAAGTCAAGCCTCCAGGGGACCACACTGAATCCAGCGAAGGATGAGAATGAGGGAGCTAGGTATCTGAGAGGACATTTGGGGAGCACCATGCTCATGTGGCTGTTCTGAGCTTGATTAGGATGTCTAAGCTCAATCACGCAGAACTCTGGAATGACTGAAGAACGTGCAGCTGGGGTGAGATAGGCCTGCAGTAGGGAGGGAGGCGGGGTACAGCGAGGACGACAGTGATTGCATGGAGCAGCCAAGGCAGGGTATGGGGACCATATAGCTCTCCCAAGGCTATGGGTAGGGACGAGCATGGGGGACAAGGCTACTATCAGACACTTAGCTACGGCCTGTGCCGAAAAGTCAAGAGTGGTGGCATAGGCCTGTAATCCTAACTCTTGAGAGGTAGACGGAGGCAGGAAGTTGAGGAGTTCAAGGCCAGCCTTAGCTACCGAGTGAGTTAGCAGCTAATATGTGCTACATAAGACCTGGTCTCAAGAAATAAGACCAGCAACTGCTTTTGCAGTGGGTTGGAGAGATGCTTTCTTGGTTGAGAGTGCTTGCTGCTCTTGCAGAAGGCCTAAGGGTGGCTCACAGTACCCAGAGGCTCATGACCCAGTGCAGAGCTCTGGTTCCCTCATCTATGGGAAACTGCACACAACATACACAGATGCACACATGTAAGTAAAAACAAAACGCGAAACCTCTATTTCTTAAAGGACTGCTTCTGTTAAAAGGTACCGACTCCTCACCTAGGCCCAGAAGGTGACAAAGACTGAGGCAAGCCTGGCATCTCCATCCATCTCCACTCCGCCTGTTTCCTTGACTGTGAGTTTGCCGCCGGCTCTGCAGACAGGCATGTAAATCGCTCCAGATGTGTCCCTCTGAAGACTGAGGATACTGCCCTTCAAGGCTGAAGGTATGGGGTGAGGAGTCACTGAGGCACCTTATTGGTGGCTTTCACAATGCCATTCCAGAAACCCCAAAGACATCTGAGGTCCTCCAGTTACTGTCCAAGTCTGCCATCTCCTTGGATTCCAGGGACAGCAGAGCTTTAAAGATGAGGTCACCTTCGAAGCAGAGGCAGTCACCTGAACCAGTGTTTCCCTCAAGCACTAAAGATTTCTCTGGATCACCTCACCTTGCAGACCTGAGGCAGTCATCAACCAGACTGTGCTTGGACCAGGTCTGTGTAATCACACATGCGTGTCACCCCCCCCCCCCATTCTTTCTCTGCTTAAACCCAAAGTTCATGTCAGTACCCTAAGGACGGTCTGGGGGTCATGAAGACACACAGAGAGGCCCTTTATCTGTCTCTCTTTCAGACATAAACACTGGTTAAATCTCTGCTGTCCCCATCCTTCTCTTTAATTGTGCTGGGAAGGTGGCCAAGGCTCGTTTGCTGGGACTTTTCAAGCCCGAGTTTTAACACAGGTCTCATGAGTGACAAGGGGCTTTTCCTAGAAAGAGGCTCCATTTGCACAGTGCTTTTTGTCACACAATCATGAGGACCTGAGTTTGATTCCCAGAACCTATGCAAAAATGCTGGCCACAGTGGCTTGTTGTGCCTGTAACCCCAGCACTGGGGAAGCAGAGAGAGGTAAATCCCAGGAGTGTACTGGCTAGCCAGTCTACCCAAAGCCATTTCTCCAGCACTCTATTTCTGTATCAGTGTATGGAGTGCTGGAGGAATGAGCCCCTGTCTGGTTTTGGCTGGAGAAGGGGGATCCACTAAGTCTGTGGAGGGAGGGGTCCAATGGAGTCAGGTTACACTGTGCCTTGTGTCTTGCTAGCCTCTGTTGCCATCTTCAGGTCCCCTGGATCACACCACTCCTCAGATCCCCTCCCTGCCCCTGTAGCTGTGTGCTGAGGACCTGTCCCACTGACTGCAGGGCTCTAATGTGATGTAATATCCCAGTGGCCACTGACTGGACCAGATGGCACGAAGTGGGCTATGTCGCCCCCTATCGCCTGATGAGCTCAGCATGAGTCAATTAGGTTCAGAGAACTCTCTCTCTCTCTCTCTCTCTCTCTCTCTCTCTCTCTCTCTCTCTCTCTCTCCTCTCTCTCTCTCTCTCCTCTCTCTTCCTCTCCTCTTCTCTCTCTCTCTTCCTCTCCTCTCTCTCTCCCTCTCTCTCTCTCTCCTCTCTCTCTCTCTCTCTCTCTCTCTCTCTGTGTGTGTGTGTGTGTGTACATGTGTGAGTGCCTGCATGCCTTGTAGTCCATGTTGGGGGGCAGAGGACAACTCACAGGAGTTGCTCCTTTCCCATGCTGATCCTGCGGCTGGAACTCGGGTGAGCAGGCTTGACCACATACATGTGCTTTCACCCTTTTGCTAGGTCATAGCCCCTCAGATTCTGTTTTTGAAAGAGACGATCTGAGACTGGGGTGGGAGGCAGAAAGTCTGAGGCTAGTCTGGGCACGTGAGACTTACAAAAGGGAAGAGGGCTGGGCATGGAGCTTACCTGTAGGTATTTCCTGACATGCAAAGGCCCTGGCTTCAGTGCCCAGCACTGAACAAAACCCAGCAACTGGCTTTATATGTGGAGTTTAGGATCCTTGTTCAATTAGAAGCTGGGATCTGATTCAGTATAAAATGTCGGGAGAGCGTGTGTTCAAAATTAACCCCTTGCACTTACCTCAGGCCCAATGTCACCTGACACAAGTACTTTCTTCACTGGGACTCACAGACTAATTTCAGTTGTGAGTCTAGCCTTTAATGTCTAAGCCATCTCTCCAGCATGCAGGGACTAATTTTGAAGAAACCCTGGGGATTCATTCCACTGTGGGTAGAGCAGGCTCTGAGAGGGGAATCATGCTACCGTGTCTGACTAGGAAGATGGTTCTGGAAGCTTCTGGTCATCTCTAAGCCAGGCTTTTCCATCCTAGTGACTGTGGATCCTGTCAGTGGCCCCACAGTGGTGGCGGGCTGAGCTTAAGGAGCACAGCCGAGCCCAGGTCTCAAGCTGCCCATAGGTGGCAAGAGCCATCATATGTTCCCATCAGGGAATCCGGCTATGTGGCATTCACATGGGCACGTTTTGTAAGAACACAAAGAGCACCTCAGGCATGGGGCCAGCTGCCCACAGGACGGACAGGTGACCGGAGACAACATGGTGAGACAGATGGGTTAAGTATCTTGGTCATCTGTGCTGGGAGTTAGAAAGGAGAGAGCAAAGCCCACCTGAACAGAGCACAGCTGGAGATGGTGAGTAAACCTGTTAACCCTGCTCCTGGATGCCTGAGACAGGAGGCTCTTAAGTTAAGGTCTATCTTGGCTACAGAGTGAGTTCTAGGCCAGCCTGGGCAACTCAGTGAGACCCTGCCTAACAACAGGAAGTAAAAAGAGGGCTAGAATATAACTTAGTCATAGAAAAGTTGCCTAGAATCCCCCAGTGAGGGGCTGGGGTGTGGCTCAGTGGTAGAGCACCTGCCTAGAATCCCCCAGTGAGGGGCTGGGGTGTGACTCAGTGGTAGAGCCCCTGCCTTGAATCCCCCAGTGAGGGGCTGGGGTGTGGCTCAGTGGTAGAGCCCCTGCCTAGAATCCCCCAGTGAGGGGCTGGGGTGTGGCTCAGTGGTAGAGCACCTGCCTAGAATCCAGGAATTCAAGGCCTATTGCATAGCATGATCCTGTCTCAAACAATAAATAGCCAACAAAACAAGGAAATAAAAGAGAGAAAACATTATTAGTTCATGAACTGTAACAAAACTACCTTGATTGTGCTGGATAGCCTTGATACTCGGCTATTCAGACATCAGAGGGGCAGCTCATGTCAGGGTAGCATGACATGCGGGGCCTCGCAGGTCTTATTGAAGTGCTTCTCTGGGGGCATCTGTTGTGGACCACCCTGCTGAATTCAGGAAGAAAGTCACGAGGTCATCTATAGCAGGTGCTACACACGCATCTTTAACAGCAGCAAAATGCTCTCCGGGGTGGCCCTGCTGTGATTTCTTTTCCCAGTTCCTCTGAAGGACTTCAGATTCTTTTCTGTTTTATCACTCCATCAGTCATGGCTGAGCTGGCCTTTCATCACTGTGACAAAATGCCTGACAGAAACACAAAGACGAAAGGGTGACCTCTGCTCAGGTCCCAGAGGTCTCTGCGTGGTCAGGTGGGCCTGGGGGAGGCAAAACGTCATGGCAGCTGGATGGCAGGATGCAGCAAAGCTGCTATCACTAGTGACCAGAGGGAAGAGGAGGAAGGGGCAGGGCAAGATATTCCTGCAGTGACCTCTTCCAGAGGCCCCACCTCCTGTAGCTCACTATCTGAGGGCATCAGTGTGCTAGCATGGATGAATCGGTGCCCTCATGATCAATTACCTCTCAGCAGTGCGTAAGCTGGGGACCAAGACCTCAACACAGAGGCCTTTTCACCAAAAAGACACATTCCAACAGGAACAGCAGTACAGCATGAACACCCTTTTAGTCCACGTCACTGTTTTAGAGAACCCTAGGAACAGCAATGCTGGGCTGCAGAGTGTGTATTTACTATTTTTAAGCTTACTTTATGTGTCTGTGTGTGCATGTGAGTGCAAGGTGCCTGCAGATGCCTGAAGAGGGTGGTGGATCCCTGGGAGCTAGATGGAGTCACACAGGTGGCTGTGGGGTACTTGACACGGGTGATGGGAAGGGAACTTGGGGTCCTCTGCAAGAGCAGTACTCCCTCTTAATTGAGCCATTGCTCTGGCCCCAACTCCTTTGGAAACAGGGTCTCATGGTATAACCCTGGCTGGCCTGGAACTCGCTATGTAGACCAGACTGGCCTCAAACCCAGAGACCTGCCTGCCTCTGCTTTTGAAGCACTAGGATTAAAGGTGTGTACCGCCATAGCTGCATCCCCCATCTTAAAACATTATTTATTTTGTGTGTACATGGTAGGCTCCTAGGTGACTGTAAATGCAGGCAAATTGCCAATCAGGATAGGAAGACAGAGGTTTGGGGTGTTGGCCAGGTTCTCAGGGCCTCTTGTAGCTCTGTCCTGAGGCTGATGGCAGCATCAGGAATATCTAGGAATGAACTGCTGAGTTTTCTTGTCCCAGTTCTCAGCATGTACCGTCTTCTCCAGGCAGAGGTGAGCCTGGTTCCAGAGAATGAGCTGCTGGCAGATGGGGGGCATAGCCAGGGCCTCTGTTTGCATGGGGGGGACACTAGCCCTCCAGCGGGTATGTGGCCTCCACGGGTCCTTACCTTGGAGTGTCTTCAGGACACGAATGCCCTTGAGTGGCTTTTCAGTGGTAGGAGATTAGGAGAGGGCGAAAGGGAGGCTCTTCCTGAGAATCCAGGTAAACCTAGCTAGGTGACAGGTTACAGAAATCTAGCTGAGTAGAGGCATCAAAGTTTGCTTCCAAGCTGCAAAGTGGAGGCCAGTCACTCAGGTTAAGAGTGCGTGCAGTCTACATGCTGCTGGGAAAGGAATGGCAGTGGCAGCGGCAGCAAGGCCTCTGAGAGGAAGCACAGGACACTGGGGGAAGACTCTAGGGGTCCAGCAAAAGACTAAAACTGGCTTCCAGTTTCCAATGAACTTGTCCACCCGCACTCCCCACAGAGAGGTACCAAGAGCTCCTGGGTAAGGTGACTGGAGAACTGTGGCTCTGGTTAACAGATCTAATTCCTTCTCGCTACTCCCTGTAAATGACTTCCCTTTGCCTCATCACAGACTTAGGAGTTGAGTGCAATTCACACAATGAATCTGTACTGCTAGGACAACAATGTGTTTTATTTACAACAAAAAACAAATGTAACATAATTTTCTTCAAAATAATCCCAACAGAATACACAAAGCCATTTCTATCTGTACTGACCCCCTGACATCAGCAGCTGGAAAGGAGACACATACTACAGAGCAGTGTTACTATGTATGAACCTGGACAGACAGTCTGGCAGGGCTGGCAGGGGTGTGGCTGGAGCAGTGTGAACTAGGGAGCTCCGTCCATTCCCGCTGCAGCATGATGGAGGAGTCCACTGGCCCTTTTCTGGCAGTGGCTGGCAAACCTAGGAACGGAACAGAGTATGAGGCACGTGCCAGGACCTGGAGTCCTAGTAGAAAGCAGCTACCACAGGACGCCAGAGTGTGGTGTCACACACAAGGACAGAGGAAGTTAGGTCCCAGGTGAGTCTGTGGTCCAGGAAACAGGCCTAGTTCCCCAGTGAGTGATACAGAAGCCAATGTTGTTAAGTATGGCCTCCTTTATGGCTTCAGGAAACCAGAGCCAATGAACATGGTTGCTCAAAACAAAAAACAAAACAAAACAAAACAAAAAAACCAAAAAAAAAACCACCCAAAAAACCAACAACAAAATATAGAGGCCTCAACCTCAGACTGTCAGGCCAAAAAAGGACCAAGCTTCATTTTCCAGATGAGGCTCTCAGAGGTTCAGTTTTTCTTTTTTAATTATTTTTATTTTAGGTATAAGGTGTTTCACATGCATGCAGTGCCTGCAGAATCTCTGGAATTGGAGTTACAGACAGTTTTAACTGCCGTTTGGGTACTAGGAACTGAAACCAGGTCCTTTGGAAGAGCAGCCAGTGTTCTTAACAGCTGAGCCACCTTTCCAGGCCCCAACCATTTTTCCAAAGAGCACTTAATCTTTAAACTACCCCAAGATGAGATGATACCCCTTAAGCCACCCATGGGAGCTGTTTCTCAGTGGATTCTGCAACCCACTGGCATGGTCTGGGCACCTGACGATGTCAACATCCACACTAGAGGAACAGGACAACCTCTCTATGTTCACTATCTTCCTCTACACAGTGTGGAGCTGGCGGACAGACACACGTGCAAGCTGCTGTACACTGGGGCCTCAGTTGAATCTGAAGCCTTTCATTAACAAGTGTCCCATCAAGGAGGTGCTCAGGAAAAGCAGGACTGTACTCAGGGAGGCTGCTGCCAGCTTCAGAGGGACCACACATTTATCCCTGCCACACAAGAATCAACTACATAAACCATAATCAGTCAAGTGGGGAGGAGGGTCTTTGTGCTAGAAGGCATTTAGTAATCCTTTTGATAAATGTCCTTAGAAAATCATTTATTTAAACTGATATTGAAAAAGAACGTCTAAACTCAAAGCCAGCACCATGGCCAATGGTGGAAGTGATCTCAGATCACATGCAAATGCCCAGTGCATCCTACAAAGTTGCTGGCATAACACAGCTGGCTGACAACTCTCAGGTAGCTAAAGCAGAGAGAGATGGATTAGTGGATAGTGCTTGCCCCATAATAAGGCCCTGTGTTTAATCCTTAGACCAAAACAAAAACAAAAAACCTCCAAAAACAAAACAAAAAACCCCAACTACTACAGTGCAGTGGTACATATACATCCGTAATCCCAGAGCTGGGAGGTGGAGATGCATGGGTTCCCTGATGCTCACGGTCAGCCTACCCAAACTGGCAACTCCAGGGTCAGTGACTTGTCTAAAAATAAGGTAGATATGAGGTATGGTGGCACATACCTTTAAATCTAAGATTCGGGAGACAGAGACAGGTGGATCTCTGAGTTCTAAGCTAGTCTGGGCTAACCAATCAAACGCTGTTTCAAAAATGAAACTGTGATGGTTTGAATGACAATGTCCCCACTAGGCTCAGAGAATGGAATGTTGGTCCCTAGTTGGCAGCACTATTTAGCAAGTTTAGGAGGTGTGGTGTTGCTGGAGAAAGTATGCTACTGGGAGTGAGCCTTAAGGTTTCAAAGCCGTGTGCCATTCCAGCTCACTCTCTGTTTCTTGTTTGCAGTACCAGAGGTGGGCTCAGTTGTTCCTGTCACCACTCGCTGGCTAGCACATTCCCCGCTACATGGTGAAGGACTCTTACCCCTCAGGAGATGTAAGCCCAAATAAACCCTTCCTTCTGTAAGTTGCCTTGAGCATGGTTTTTATCACAGCAACGGAATACAAACTAATAAACAAGTGGCAAAGGTTGCAGGGGTAAACACTCCAGAAGAAGCCACAGAACAGACTCTCTTGACAGTGTCAAAGAGACTAGGAAGGAGCCGGGCGGTGGTGGCGCACACCTTTAATCCCAGCACTCGGGAGGCAGAGGCAGGCGGATCTCTGTGAGTTCGAGACCAGCCTGGTCTACAAGAGCTAGTTCCAGGACAGGCTCCAAAGCCACAGAGAAACCGTCTTGAAAAAACCAAAAAAAAAAAAAAAAAAGAGACTAGGAAGGCCAAGTGGGAAAGCAGGAGAGATGGCTCAGGGATTAGTGCCATTGCATGCTGTGCAATCATGATGACGTGAGTATGGGTTCCAGTACAGATTAAAAAAATCAAAACCCAAATACTTCCCATGTGTCTTTTCTCCAGTCAGCACACATCCTATATGTAACGCATACATCAGACATGGTGGGAGTCATGTCTCTTTCAGCAGCTGCTGCTTCTCACTCCTTTTATCAAGAAGTCAGAGCGCTATCAAATAATTCCAATTAGCACAGATACAAGCTCAACCACTGTCAACTCCTGTGGTCTTCACTCTGATGACCTCTGGCAAATGGATCTAACCCACATATATTCCTTTGGTTGTTTTACATCTGTTCTTGTTTTGTGCCTCTTCAGACTTTATCTCTTCTATGGCTCAGACACACACGTCTGCTTCAGCTGTTCGCAGACACTGCTTTCTCTGTAATGGGGAGTCCCAAAATGGATGGAAATCGACAGTGGACCTGCTTACTATCTAAAACTTTTATCTCCTTTTGCCAACTTTGGGAAATTCATGTCTCTCATGGCATTCATACAGCCCTCAGCACAAGCCATAATTAGTGCCCCCATTTATTACTCAAAAATCAAATACATAAACAAGGAAAAATAAGGAATCAACTTCTCAGGAGTAACTTGCTAAACTAACTTAAATTTTTATATATTGTTCCTTCCAATTTCCCTAATGTGTGCAGAAAAACATAGTAAATAAAAAGCTTAACCAAAACTAATGATTTTATGTAAACTCCCTCAAGGGCCCAACCAATGGCTGGGCTCTGTTCTATTAATCAGAGCTGAGGCCCTGCATCTGTGCTTTCTTCTATAGGCCCTCTCTTGATCCCAGCACAACTGGTAAAGCCATAGGAGCTGGTACCAGAAGACTAAAAGGAATCGTCTTTCAGCTTGTGTATTACCATAATGGATGAGCAAGAGCCAGCAAATACTACCAACACCTTCAACCTCCAACCACCATCCAACCTGGGGAGACATCACACACCCAAGCAATGCAACTCAATGTATCCTTGGGAACACTGAGTCTGGAAAACAAAACAAAACAAAACAAAACAAAAACCCTGAAAACCATTCTTACACAGTACCCATGAAACAAGCTGAGTGACCTGTGCATACCTAGGACCCCAGCTCTGAGTTGGGTGGAGATAGGAGGGTCACTAGGGCTTGCTAGTTTCCAGGTTCACTGACAAAAATGAGAGCCCTGGGCTCAGGGAAAGACTATGCCTTGAAGCCAATGGGCAGAGAAAGATGGAGAAGGACTCTAGCTCTCCATACCTTCTGCTTATTCATGTGCACACACCCACACAGAGACATACATACATACGTACATATATGTGTGTATGTGTGTGTATGTATATGTATATATAAAATAATTACATCTTTTTTGTTGTTTTCCTTTTTCAGCAATAATTAAATATTTAAAACCCCACAAAAGAATATTATAATACTCATAGCATAAAATATGAGGTAGTTCTTCATGTGTTGACTTAGAAATACCCAAAACACATTTTACAAATATTCTAGTATATGATATATAACTCTATCTGTGGAAAAAATAAATGCAGAACATTCCTTTACACTGTGTGAATACATGTTACTGTGATTGAGTTAACAAGGAAGCTGACTGGAAAATAACTGGATGGGATAAGGTTAGGAAGGAAAACCACACTAAGGACACTGGGAAGAAGGGTGGAGCCTAGGAGTCACCAGGAGACATAGGGAGGATAGTAATACATAGATTAATAGAAATGGATTAATTTGAGTTGTAAGAGCTAGTTAGTAATAAGCCTGAGCTATTGGCTGAATATCTAATTTAAGTCTCCCTGTTGGTTATTTAGGAACTTGGTGGGAAAGAAAACTCTACCTACAAATAAATACATACCTAACATTTAAAAAAATTCTTTTGTTTTTCAAGACAGGGTTTCTCTGTGTAGCTTTGGAGCCTATCTTAGAACTCACTCTGTAGACTAGGCTGGCCTCAAACTCCCCCTGCCTCTGCCTCCCGAGTGCTGGGATTAAAGATGTACACCACCACTGCCTGGCATATTTAAAAATTTTAAACAAGGGGCCTAGAGAAATGGCTCAGTGGTTAAGAGCACTGACTGCTCTTCCAGAGGACCTGGGTTCAAATCCCAGCACCCACATGGCAGCTCACAATTGTCTGTACCCCAGTTTCAAGGATCTGACACCCTCACACAGACATACATGTAGGCAAATCACCAATGTACATGCAATTAAAAAAAGAGAGGCTATTAAAAAAATTTTTCGACAAAAGTTTCAACAGAAGACACAGGGAATATCAGTGTTAGTTGCCTCTGCAGAGCAGTCTTAGGGCCTGGGGAGACTTACTGTCCCTTTTTAGATAGTTGGTTTAAAACATTAAGCATGATGCCGGGCGGTGGTGGCGCACGCCTTTAATCCCAGCACTGGGGAGGCAGAGGCAGGTGGATCTCTGTGAGTTTGAGGCCAGCCTGGTCTACAAGAGCTAGTTCCAGGACAGGCTCTAAAAAAGCTGCAGAGAAACCCTGTCTCGAAAAACCAAAAAAAAAAAAATATTAAGCATGGACTGTTTTCCCAGAAACCAAAAAGTGAGTGCAACAGGCAGCCATCCGCTGTCAGACCCTCGTGGGTGCACTGTGCAGCCATGCCAGCCCTTTACCTTTGGGTAGAAGGCATGGAGGAAGGTCTAGTGATCACCGAGAGGAGGAAAATTGCTCTGTGTCAGATGCCAGAGATTCAGTGTGCTCTGAGCACGGAGGTGGCTAGGTCCCTGTAGACACCAGGCCTTTTGTGTGGCTCAATGAGTTGAATTTACAAATTGGAACAAATAAAAATGAACATCTTAGCCTGAGAAGGAGTCAAAAGAGAACTGCTCTTCTGTTTCACTGTGAAAACTCAGTGTGCACAGCACAGAGGTGAGTGTGAGAGAAAAACCCAAGGACAGAGTGACACCAGAGACCCATTAAGACAATGGGAGTGATACAGCCTGGTCCAAGGGCAGAGTCCATCTGAAGCTATGAATACAAAGTAGGCTGTTTCCCACGGCCTCAGGAAAAGGCACACAGGCTAGCATGAAATAGAAACTCAGGGGTGATACCATCAGTGTCCACAGTTGTCACCCAACACAATGAGCAGTAATCAAAGAAGAGTGTGAACATGTAACAGAGACAGGATGGAGAAGCCATGTAATCCTGTCACCTCCAGCTGTAGGTTGCAAATCCAGGATGTTTTCAGCACATGGAATCTGAGGACAAAGAGCTGGGGATCAGGGCTGGGAAGTGGTATTTAGTTCCCACGGAGGTAGGGCCTCCAAGACTTCCCTGTGGTTCTGTAACAGCAACTCAGTCCTCAGCCAGGCAGATGTGAACATCACTAGTAAGAAGCCTCTAGAACTATTAGGGGGTCACAGTCTTTTGAGAATGTGAGTGATGCTGGATGCAGGCTAAGGCAGGAGGATCTCAAGTTTATGGTCAACCTGAACTATATGGCAAGACACTGATTAAAAAACCAAACTCCACAGATGAATCAATGGTTCCTACTCCAAAGCCCTAGTGGAGATACAGGGTGTGGGGGTGGCTAGCTGGGAAAGCATCTGCCATTAAGATTTTGATATCTTAGTTTGACTCCCAAGCAACCACATCAAAATTTAGGCATGGATCTAATCTACATGGGAAGTAGAAAGTAGAAAAAGACAAGATCTCCTGAGTAAATTGGGAGCATGGGGACCTTGGGGGAGGGTTGAAGGAGGAGGGGAGAGGCAGGGAGGGGAGCAGAGAAAAATGTAGAGCTCAATAAATATCAATAAAAAAATTAAAAAAATTTAGGCACGGTAAGAGACTTCTGTAACTTCAGTACTGGAGTCCAGAAATAGGCAGATCCCTGGGGCTCAAAGTCAGCCAGTTTAGCCAGTCAGTGAGCTCCAGCTTGAGAAACACTGTCTCAAAAAATAAGGTGAAGGGTAACTGAGAAAAATCCTGCATCTCAATCTCTGCCTGACAAATACGGATGGACGCATGTGTGGACGCATGCAGGTGTGCACACACACATACACACAACACACACACACACACACACACACACACACACACACACACACACACAGTGGAGATTCAGACCTTCCCCACTGAAGGAGATGGAACCCATCACTGATGCTGTGCTCTGGCCACTCTGGGCAGCTGTGTCCCTGACCAGATGGTCCTGAAGCTGACTCTCCTACCTTGCCAGGTCTCCTCTACTTGCTTCCTCAGCATGGTCTGGGGTTCTCTGGTGTCACTTCTGCACCTCATTTCCTGTTGAAGTCCCTGAAACCTTGCTGACCCTCTGGGTCAGCCCTCTTTCTTCCCTTGGTGCTATGCCTCAGCAAGGGGTGCCAAGACCTCAGTCTCTTCCTTTCAGTTGGGTGGAACAGTTCAACCTCACAAGCAAGTTCTTCCTAGTCCCTTCTCACAGCACTGTCCTACAACACTTCCTCCAATAGCAGGAGCTTAAGGTCCAGCTACCACACATTTCAAAACAAGGGTCACATTATCTAATTGTGTTGCTAGCTACCATCTTGGTGTTCTCATGGTTATATCTTGAGAAAGATAACGAATGCTGGGACCCAGATAGCTGTAATCATAAGGTGACCTACCCTGGGGTCAGAAACAACAATCCCAAAGCCGTTAGACCTCTGGGTCAACATCTCTGGGAGGGGCATTGGACTGTGTTTTGCCACCAGGTTAAGGTCCCATCTGTGCCAGCTGAAGCATCCTGCATTGTCTCTCCACACCAGGCAGTCTGGCCTCTGTTCCCATCATGCTGCCATTATCACATTGGTCCTTTATAGTAAATTTGAATTCATTCTTCCTCAAGGGTGTCCAACCTCAGGGTACAGCATTTAATTGAGGATCGCTATGGATATGGCTTGTGAAGTTACCTATAACACTGAACTTTAAATATTGTCATTCAGTGCGGTTCTCATCATGAACTCTGCTGGCAATGCTGCATTATGATGTAGAAAGTCTGCCAGCCCCGCAGACACTCCTCCCTGTTCCTAGTGAGAGCTCACTGGAGGCTGATGCCCACTGTGGAAGTGGTGGTGAATCTAGACTTGTTTCTGAAGCCTTTGAATGTTCTGGGGCCCATTCTGCAAGAGCCCATGCAAGTCCAGCTCTCTTTTCCAGGTTTCCTGAGAAAAGTTTCATTTCTACATTTACTTATTTTGTGTAGGTGTATATTATGTGGGTGGGTATATATGTGTCACAGTGTACATCTGGAGATCAGAGGACAATTTTCAGGAGCTGGTTCTGTCTACTATGTGTATCCTGGTGATTGACCTCAGGTTATGAGGCCAGAGTTTCCTGGTTTGGATAACAGCCCCTCCCCATTCTCCCCAGTCCTGCACCTGCATGAGATCTGGCCCTCCTTTTCTCTCCAATCCAGCTTTCTCTCTGACTCTTCTCCAATTCTCTGCTGGTCACTTCTACCTTCTGCTAGATCCTTCTAGATCCTGCTGCGGTATCTCAAATTCTAAAGCTACAAACTAAACACGGTAGTCCTGAGCTGGGAGGGACCAGCTGCAAAGCTGGGGTCTGGGATCCTCTTCTGTTCCTTCCCTCAACTGACTCTGCCCAACAGCAATGGTGAGATTCGGTGTCTGGCTATCCATCCCTCCTCACTATACCACTTCCTATGCTCAGGCCCTCTTTTCCTTTTTGTGAATGGCACGGATTCCTGGTTCCAGTCTATCTCTTCCCCCATCCCTCCTTTCAGTCACCAGGAAGGATCTATACATTAGAAGAGAATGTTCTAGAGAAGAGTGCTATGTTCTCATGCAGGAGAGCAAGGATGAAGCTTAAGGTGTCAGGTGCCTGGTTCTGAGCTATTACTGTATTAAGCTGGGGAGTTCCCAGTAGATGAAGACATGTAAAACAGTCCTCCAGAGCCGGGTGCACGCCTTTAATTCCAGCACTTGGGAGGCAGAGGCAGGTGGATCTTTGTGAGTTCAAGACCAGCCTGGTCTACAAGAGCTAGCTCCAGGACAGAAACCCCCCGCCCCATCTCGAAAAACCAACAAAACAAAATAAAAACAAAAAACAAACAGACAGTCCTCCAGGCGCCTCTGGATATTTTCTCTCTTTTTCTCTTATGCACAATAAAACTTTCCTCTTAACAATGGTGTAGCCATGTCAACAGCTCTTACTGTGCTCCCTCACGTGTGTCTGATGCTAAAGCATGGGAAGTGCACAATGGACCTTTCCCAGGGGGTCTGCCCCCTCTTAATGGAATCAAGCTGCTGATTTGACTCTTCTAAAATACAGACCATTTGTTTCTGCTGGCTTCTGCCACCCACCATATTTGACTTCAAATTCTAGAGCCCGCCTCTTCAAGTGCTTTCTTCCCCTATCTAACTATTCATCTCTCCTCACCCACTCATAAGAGTCCTCTCCATTTCTCTGGCTCCTGGAGTCTGTCATGCCCTCCTGGGCGCTCATCCCATGGAAAGGCTCTATGTCTGCTGTAGGCTTCTGCTGTGACTCAGGGCACCTTATCTGCTAAGACACTTACCCCTCCCCTCTACAGAACACTCCCCCTGGTGGACCCCTAAGCCTCTCATCTCCTCTTTGTTGTGCTTCTCAAGGGTGACTTCTTTTCTGCTTGCTCTCTTTCTCAGCTCTCACCTGTCTCTACTTACCAGCTCTTACCATTCAGAATTAGACCCCTCACCTGTCTTCTCTAATCTCTTTTTCTTCCTCAGACTCAGGGATTTCATTAAACCTTCGCTGTCTGGTCAAGCAAATGGCTTGACCAGAAAATGGCACACTCAATTTCCAAACTATCAAAGATTGTAACAACTTCTTCTACTGCACAAGTAAATGATCCCCTAAATCTCTCTGTCTCTATGCTATCTTTGCGTTCTGCTCTCAAAAAATAAAATCCCTTAAGACCGTTGTTTAAATAAATTCTCAGTCTCAAAATTTGTAATCTTATTGGGTGTGGTTAAAAAATAATCTCTAAAATCTGTAACAAAAAGTTATCTTAAAACTTACACTAATGGGTAGAAGGGGTTGAGAATGGGAGAAGAGGGAGGGGAAACTGTGGTTGGTATGTAAAAATCTTGTAACAAGCTGGGTGTGGAGGCATAGCTTTAATTCCAGCACTCGGGAAGCAGAGGCAGGTGAATCTCTGTGAGTTTGAGGCCAGCCTGGCCTATAGAGTGAGTTCCAAGACAGCCAGGGTTACACAGAAAACTTGTTTCCAGTAACAAAAATCATGTAATAAAAAGAGTTGATAGATTTGCTACAGAATACTGTAGTTTGGATGTAACTTGAATCCAATTCTTGTTTATAAAACCTACGGCTTACTAACAACATATACTTGATGATTAAGGTTTGTAAATTCCTACAATGTAAAGGTCTCTTCAGGCTAGCAGAAACTGATGTGAAGATGCATGTCTAGCCTCTTTTGTCTTTGCTAACTTTGTTAAGTTTTAGCTATTCAGATAAACTGAGTTGTACAAGAAACTGTAAGATTCTGTAAAGGTACACTATGAAGGGATCCAAAAAGTAAGGTTCCCAGACTCTCTATGAGGTGTATTTAGGGCTTAAAGTTTTATTTTGATGTTAAAACATCTTCAAATAAATCCTAAATTCAAAATTTTTAGGTTTAAACTTAACAGTGATAAAACTGTAAAATCCTATTCTTATAAAAGCTACTTCTTGGAAAATGTTACAGATAATTAAGGCATGAAAGTTAATGGTCAGTCAACTTATAAATGATAGTATTTTTAATGTGCTCATAACTATGCTCATAGTCATACTAAGTAATTCATTTACAGGCACAAGCTTTAGCCTTTTGTATATGGTGTCAAGGTTAGGCCTAAAGCAAGTAACCAAAAAAAAAAAAACAAGTAAAGTTTGTTTAAAATCAGGTATACTTAGGCAGTGGTGGTACATGCCTTTAATCCAAGCCACTCTGGAGGCAGAGGCATGTGGATTTCTGAGTCTAAGGCTAGCCTGGTCTAAGGTGCGAGTTCTAGGAAGTCAAATCTATGGAGAAATCCTGTCTTTAAAAAACCCAACAAACAAACAAGCAAATAAAAATCAGATATACTGTCTAGATTAAATGGTGGCCCTCAAACCCCTTAAAGAGATCTGTTGAATGGATATAGCATTTAAAATGCTTAATGAGCACTCAGGAGGCAGAAGCAGGTGGATCTCTGAGTTCTACGGAGTTAGTTCTAGGACAGCTAGGGTTATACAGAGAAAACCTGTCTTGCAAAAGCAAACCAAACAAAAACCCAAACAAAGCCAAAACCCAAAAAACCTAAAATGCTTACTGAAAGAGCTTTCCCCTGATTGATTAAAGTATCAACTTCTGGTAGTAGCAGCTGAAGCTTTCTCTGAAGAAGATGGGCAGCAATGAACTGGCTTTGAGTTTAGGAATGCTGACCACTGGGCAAAGAACTGCCCCATGTCTCACCCACTGGCAAAGTCCTGCCTAAACTGTAGATATTGTTGGGTTTACTGCCCCACTCTGCCTCCGAAAGGTAGGTCAGTTCCCCAAAGTTCCTCCTCCACAGAAAACTTTCTCAGATCTTCTGGATCTGACAGTCCAAGGCTGAAGCTGCGCTATGACAGCCAGACATTTAACACTGCCTTGTGACAGATGAAGACTAATGACCTCTGCACACAGCAAAGTCACTGAGATCACCATGGAGGATCCTAGGATGGCTGCCCAGGTAAGTATCATTTTAATTGATACAGAGCCTACTCAAATTTATCCTCAGATCTCTGATATGACACTGCTCTGGCTTTATCATACAGCTAAGCACCTTTTGGTGCTGACCTTAGGCTGCTGGGTCAATCCATTTCATATGTAAAAACATTCCATACCTTGCTTTAAATTTAAAGGCAAACTCACAGACAGGTTTCACTGAAAGACAAACACAAACTACCATACTGCTGTTACTAACAAAATTTGATTTTAACCATTTCTTTATTTAAAAGAACTTGCTTAAGACGTTTAAAAAATAAAACTTAATGATGATACATAATATTAAGATTTCAAAGTTCAAAGTTTAACACATTAATCAATAGAGTTCTGGTGAGATGTTAATCTAACCTTGGTAAAGCAATGGCTACTACTGCCATAGTCACAGGCTCAAATTTTTAAATTTCCTTTGGTAGTTTTCTGAATAAGACTTGAATGCTTCTCATTGTTCTGAAAACATCTCTGTCCAATCTATTTATATTCAGACGTCTGGACAAAGGAAAGTGTTCATGCTTTTATCTAAAAACCAACTTTAGGGTCCCTACTTCCCTTTGGTTATTTTTCCAGCCAAGGCATTTCTGTCTTATTACAGATAACCTTTTAGGCTTTATTTTTGTTGCTTTATGTTTGCTATGGCTCAAAGGTATGGGTCTATTCCAGATGTCTACAGACACTTGTTAACTGTGATTTCTACAATGAGGTTTTCAGGGCACACTACAGACATAGGTTGTGCTAATACAATAGATTGTGCTAAAACTTTCATCACTGTAAATTTTAAAAATTCATGGAAGCTTCAGTGACTTGAGACTTGGATCTATCTGTTACAGGTCACACAAGCACTCCTGTCAGTCAACAGTTTAAGCACCCCCCCCCAACACACACACACACACACTGCCTATCCTGAGGGTGGGCTCCTTCCTTTCCCTGGCTTTGGGACTCCTTTCTGCTACCAAGCACTGGTTCAAGTTCCAAGTGTACACCCACGATAAAGATTTCCCCTAGGCTCCGTAATTTTACCGTGTCCTGCTGTGGGACAATGGTCTTTTATCCTGTCACTTGTATTATTTTTAACAAAACATTCATTGGCCAGTAGCCAGGCAGGGCATCCAGGCAGGAAGTAGAGGCGGGGCGATGAGAACAGGAAAGATACAGTCTGCAGTCATCACTCAGACACAGAGGAAGCAAGATGAGAATGCCTCACTGATGAAAGATACCCAGCCACATGGCTAATACAGACAAGAATTATGGGCTAATGTAAGTTATAAGGAGAATGAGCTAATAGGCCAACCAGTTTATAATTAATGTAGACCTCTGTGTGATTCTTTGGGGGCTAAACAGTTGTGGGACTGGGCAGGACAGAAATCTTGGTCAACATTTTCCCTTGCCCGTATCCATCCCAGGAGATTTCCACTCTGCTGATAGACACAATCCGGGAACCAACTACAGCCCTTGTAAACTGCTCCAAAATAGCCTGAGCTTTGACACCTACGGGCCAGTCCTGGACTTGGGGAAAGCTGAACCCGTCTGCCCAATGATTGCTCTCTGTCTCTTCAGGCTTCTTTGGAGAACCAGGTGCTTCTGACAAAATTTCCACTCCTCCTCATCCCTACTTTTAACTTGCATTCCAGCCTTTCTGGGTCCCTGACAACCTTCCCAGCATTGAAGCAGTTAGATTACATTATATTGCTCCTTATCAACAAAAGGCTGGGATGTTAGATCTCAGGAAGTCCAAGATGGACTGCCAAGCACTCCTTTGGGTCTGCCAAAAGGAGCCATTTCCCTTACCTCTGGCAGAAGTGACATATGACTCCACTGACATATACCTGTAGTTGCACATCAAAGTCCATGCAGGCCTCCAGGTTCCCTTAGTCCCTACTCACACGTACTTGTTATACATTTCAAAGTCCATGCTAGCCTCCCCGGCTTCCCTCCTCCCAGATACCCATTTGTTCTTTTTATAATGGCAAGGTTTCTCCCCCTGCCCCTGATAGTCTCTCTTCTTTCAGATAGCCCTGGCCATGTCTAGTCTACTTCTCTTTCTCTCTGCTCAGGACTCCAGCTGCCTCTGGATATTTTCTTTCTCTTATGTACAATAAAAACCTTCCCCCTAACAATGGGGGAAAGTTTCTTTACAGTGCCATGTCTACACTTTCTTTTTTTTTTTTTTTTTGGTTTTTTGAGACAGGGTTTCTCTGTAGCTTTGAAGCCTATCCTGGAACTAGCTCTTGTAGACCAGGCTGGTCTACAAGATCCGCCTGCCTCTGCCTCCCGAGTGCTGGGATTAAAGGCGTGCGCCACCACCGCCCGGCTCATGTCTACACTTTCTATACTGCAATCCTCATTGCAGAGGGAGATATATGAGAGAAAGAAAAGGCATGTGTACAGGAGCAGAGAGGAGCAGGGAGGGCGGGAGACAGGCTGACAGCTCAGACAGAGATATCAAGAGGCTATCCTGTTTGTGTCTGAAGCTAGAGGAATACCAGTTCAGAGTCCTAGTGGTGGTGTGGAGGCCAGGGCTAGCAGGAGTGGCTGGAAGCCTACATGGAACTTCTTCCATTCACATAGTCACAGGAGTTCCCCAAAGAGATGAGTGCCAGTGTTAGGACACCAGCATCTCCTGTTCAGGCTGCAACACTGACCACAACTATTGAGTGCTGTCACCGCAGCAGGGCTGACACCCCCCTTCCACTCTGTGCACGCACAGCCACCTGCTGTACTGAGCACCCTTCTGCTCCCAGCTTTCTGCTACCTCTATCTATCAGGTCTGAGACCCTTAGGCTCACTTCCAGTTCACTTCATCTTCTTCCTGAGTCCATGACAGCTCTGGAGTTAAGGAAAGCAACAAAGATCAAAATCAGCCCTTGGATCTGGGGATGCACCCAGAAGGCAGAGGCAGGAGAATCTCTGAGTTCAAGGACAACCTGGTCTATGGAGTTCCAGCATAGGCAGAACTACACAAAGAACCCCGTCTCAAACAACAACAAAATCAGAGCTTGGATGTGCTCAGTAGGTAGAATGCTGGTCTAGCATGCAGGTCCCAACACCAGCACCACATAAACTGGTTAAGTGGTGTACTCCTGTAATGCTAGCATTCAAGAGGTAGAGACAGAAGTATCAGAAGCGCAACTCGAGCTCCCAGAAACTCGAGGTCATCCTCAGCTATACAGTAAGTTTAAGGTCAACCTAGGACTACACAGGAGCTTTTTTGAAAACAACAGCAAAATACCCAACACCCACATACACAAAGAAGTCAAACTCGGGATATCATGTAGCTCAGTGGTAAAGCACTTGCTTAGCATATGGGAGGCCCTGAGTTCTATCTTCAGTACAGCCGCTTTTTTTTTTTAAAAAAAGGATTTATTTATTTTATGTGTGAGTGTTTTATCTGCACATATGTCTGCACACTGTACAGACAGACACCAGAAGAGGGTGTTAGATTCCTTTGAATTGGCATTACAGATAGTTGTGAGATACCATGTGGGTGCTGTGAATTGAACCCAGAACTTCTTCTACAAGGACAAGTGCTTTTAACCACTGAGTTATCATTCCAGCCCCTACTGCCAAATATTTTACATGTATATGAGGTCAAAGAACCAGAGTTGGTTCTCTCCTTCCACCATGTAGGTTCCTCCCAGGGATCAAAGTCAGGTCATCAGGCTTGGTGGCAAGTGGCTTTACTGGCTAAGCTATCTCATTGCCACCCGCCCCCCTTTGAGAAAAATCAATAGTTCTGTAACTTGAAGTCATATGGGCACTGCCCATGGCCAGTGGGCAAACTCTGGTGTAGTGATGAGCTGTGGGCCGGATTCCCGCCGCCCTGCTCCCTCATGCTTAGGCTTTACACGCAAAATAACAACACACAAATTGTATTCTTTTAAATACTGCCTGGCCCATTATTTTCAGCCTCTTTTTGTCTAATTCTCACATCTCTTGCTTTAACCCATATCTAATAATCTGTGTAACACCACGAGTGGTGTCTTACCGGGGAAGATTCTAGCATACGTCCATCTTGGGCTGGAGCTTCATTGCATCTCTCTCCCTAAGGAGAGGCATGGCGGTCTGCTCTAACTTAGGAGAGACGTAGCATCTGACTGAGCCATCTACCTCACTTCCTTCTTCCTGTTCTGTCTACTCCGCCCACCTAAAGGCTGACCAATCAAATGGGCCAGACAGTTTCTTTATTAGCCAATGGGAGTCCTCCATCATTTCCCCTTTTTCTGTTTAAACAAAAAAGAAAGGCTTTAACTTTAACATAGTAAAATTACATATAACAAAACAGTTATCAAGTAAGAATTACAGTTACAATATTTATATCTACTTTATCTTTTATCATAACAAAGGAAAACAACTATAACTATCTATTCTTCTTCAGCTCCATCAAAGACTCCAGAAGGACACAATATTACCTAAGTAAATAAGAAATATGCAATTTCCAAACTCTAGAAATGATAGAGACATCTCGCTGCCTGGACAGTCACCCAAAGTTCTTTTGTATTGTTGGAGCATCTATCTTTGGCCTATAGGCGCACAGTATCCAGCAGACTTTCCCATGAAGCAGAAAATTTCAAAGACAGTTCAGTCACTATCTGCTGTGTCCTGCAGAATGTCTCGCAGACTCTTTCATGAATCAGGAACCCAGAGAGATCATCTCACCTATAGGCAAGTTCAGCAGTCCTCTCTCTGAGGGTTCTCTGTGTCCAGTTTATGCAATAGTCCAGGCAAGAGCAATTTCTTGCCCAAATGGCTATCAAACTCCATAAGTAGCCTCTTCGATGCCCATCTTCCTCTTGAAGTAGCTGGTGCTGCCAGGAGCAGATGTGTCTCATTGTCATGAAAAGCCTTAAGTTATTAAAACATTTAAGAGGAATATTCTGTAGTCTTTGAAAGATATTAGGAATGCCTATCTAAAATATATCTCTATATATCTAGAAAATCTAACTAACATGACTATAAGCTTTACTATTATCGATGATTATCCATTAACAACCTATATTTCCTAATTATACATTACATTTTTAAAAGAACTACACAATCACAATACCTTAATCAAGATCAGAAATACATATAACAAGATTGACCTTAATATCATTAACCAAGATTCACAACAATCCAACTTATTTATATCTATATCATCTCCCCCTTTAAATGTAAAAGAACATTTATAAACAATATTTGGGAATATGGGCGCAGTTATTTCTCTCCAAACTGCTTCCTGCTGAATGGGGGCACTGTTAATCCGATCTTCTATGGTATAAACTGTGTGCCAGGTTCATCTCAGTCATCAGTTGGGTGAAGTAATTTTCTGAAGGTGTTCACAGCAACCTTTCGGGAGGGCGTGGTCTATCATACCACATTGGGATAGAAGCAATCCACAGTGTCTCATCCTCTGTGAAAACAAAAGGAGAATCTCTTTTCCAAAGTATCATATCCTTAGATCCAAATTCTGAAGTCAAGGTATTTTCAAAATGTCTATGTTGGATTAGTTCAGCAGCATTTATAAACAAATATCTTTTAGCAGCTGTTGCTCCTTCCTCAGCATTTAAACAATTCAATGAGAGCATAATAGCATACAGTATCAAGATTTTCTGTGTATTTTCCATCTTTGTGTGGCTATATTTTAACCTCTATTTCATTTATTTTTACTTTTACTTTTTTGAGACAGGTTCTCTATATATCTTTGGCCTGGAATAACTCTTTAGACCAGGCTGTCCTTGAACTCTCAGAGATCCACTGTCTCTGCTTCCCAAGTGCTGGGATTAAAGGTGTGTGTTACAACACCTTGAACTCACAGAGATCTGTCTGTCTTTGCCTCCCAGGCATTCGGATTAAAGGTGTGTGCTACCACACCTTGAAGTCACAGAGGTCAATCTCTGTCTCCCAAGTGTTGGGATTAAAGGTGTGTACCACCACAACAAACTACTTCCTTTTTTTTAATTTTAAGAACTGTCACCTTTAGCCTGCATATATTTTCAACACATTGTAAACCATTTTGATGTTTTCTTCGACTTTGAATCTTTCTTTTACTGTATATCTCTCTTTTTGTGACCACATGAGTCTTTAATTTACCAAACAATATCGGTAAGACTGAAGCCGTGGCTTTGACAGCTAGATCCAGCCCATTCCTTAGCTTTCCAGCCTCATGGCAGAGGTACCGGCTGTAGCCATGTTTATGGCCACAACTCTATGGCGTTTCATGGTCCCTGCCAGCAAGCAAGCTGCAAAAGTATGTCCACAGACAACACTCAAGTCCTCTCTCTGTAGCCGGCCCTCCTGCCTCAAAGAGTCAGAGTTTGCACTGGCAGGACAGCCCAGAAAGCCGGCATTTTTAAACAGCATAGCTTTTTTTCTGGCTATGGCTGAAAACCGAAAAACACACGTTCAGACCCGAGAAATTGCTGCTACCAAGAAGCCATGTTTTACTCTATTCTTTCCCAAGCTTTCTCAAGCTTTCTGTGGATTCAGTTATCCACGTTGGGCGCCATTCTGTAGTGTGGAGCTGCGGGCCTGCTTTTCGTCCTGCCCGGATACCACATGGTTAGCTTATGCCCCGAAATAACAACACACAAAACTATATTCATTTAAATACTGCCTGGCCCATTATTTTCAGCCTCTTTTTGTCTAATTCTCACATCTCTTGCTTTAACCCATATCTAATAATCTGTGTAACACCACGAGTGGTATCTTACCGGGGAAGATTCTAGCATACGTCCATCTTGGGCTGGAGCTTCATTGCATCTCTCTCCCTAAGAAGAAGCATGGCGGTCTGCTCTAACTTAGGAGAGGCGTAGCATCTGACTGAGCCATCTACCTCACTTCCTTCTTCCTGTTCTGTCTACTCCGCCCACCTAAAGGCTGACCAATCAAATGGGCCAGGCAGTTTCTTTATTAGCCAATGGGAGTCCTCCATCACTCTGGGAAGGGGGAGGGACTTCTCATCATCCCACTCAGATGGTAAGATAGTGATTCTCTTTGCTTAGGCCCAGTCTTTCAGTTTTCCTAGATTTTTTTTTTTAATCCAACCAGGTGTTCTGGATCACATGTGCTCAATGGCAGGGTATATACAATTACAAACAAACCCAAGATATTAAAAACAGGCGAACCTGAGGGTGTTGCTCAGTTGACTTTTTGCCTAGCATGCACAAAGCCCTGGGTTCCATCCTCAGCACCACACAAGCCAGGCATGCCTGTAATCTCAGAATTTGGGAGATAGAAGCAGGAGGATCAGGAGGAGTTCAAGGTCATCCCTGGCTACACAAGTATGAAGCCAACCTGAGCTAATAAAAAGCAGGGTAAGCAAACATATAAAGACCTCAATGAAGTACAACCTAATGACACAAATACGAGACAATCCCACTAAAGTCTAGAAGGGCTGAAATAATTTGGCTAACCTCACAGCCAGAGCACTACAATTGACAATCTGCTTTTTCATTTCTTGACCCTGGAATGAACGGAGGGCATCTCTGTGCTTGCTCACTCTATAAATCAGAAAGGGAGCCTGACTAGCTCCCAAGATAATAATAGCCTAATTGATCCCTCATCCACAAAGAGCATGGAATACACTAAAGCACATCTCAGCGGGAAGCAAGCTGTTGGCCCATGACCACTGCCAAGAAAGGATGTGGAAGAGGTGAAGGGCCAAAGACACCCTACAGGGGAAATGCCTTCCCAGGAAGGGGTTATCATGAAACAGGAGCTACCTGAGCAGGGGTATTTATAGTCCAACAACAAAGGGGTGACTTCAGTGGCACCTCTTGAGCAGGCAGAAAGGCATCTCACAGCGGTCCAGAAGATCAAGAGCTGTGTTTAACAGCCTAAGCTGAACAGCTCTCACTCAGCAACAGGAGGAGGACAGGATAGCTTGACACCCTGGGGAAAATGAGACTCCACAGTCATCAAAAAACACAATGTGGATGTGGAGAGAGGAAGTCAGAAGAATGAATCTCATATTAAGTTTCAAAAGCACATTTAAACAAGGTATCTGTCCAGGATGCCAGTGTCTAATTGGATGCATAGATCATCTTCATAGACTGCAAGCTGGGTTTGAGGGCGTCCACTTTATCTCTTTGGGAAAGAGAGGAAGAGAGGATAGAGGATCAAACAGATTTCCCACATAGATTTGATCACGCGCTATAAGCAACAAACAATGCTAATCACCTCAGGGCTTTCTTGGCAATGGGCCTGGAGCCTGGGCACTGGGACACTGTTCAGAAACAACTGCTCCTGTGCTCCTTCAGCTAACTCTTGAACTCTTGACCAAATTCCTCCATCTTGCCTTCTCCACAGCCTGCACATTTCCACAGAGGCCTCCTGTGACTTCCCAGGAAACATGCTTTTTAAAAATCCCATTGAGTCCCAGAAAGGAAACGGACACACAGAGCAGGGGTCTGATAACCCGAGGTCACATAACAAGAGGCTGAGCCTAAAATCCCCCGAGTTTGACTCTGGAATCCAACTCTTCAGTTTTAATTACATTCAGAAATCAGAGGACAGCGTTGTTTTCTGTCACTACAAAGCTTGGCATGGGATTCTGCAGGGAGCCGATTTGCCGGCCACCATCACAAGATGGTGCTGAGCCCCTGCAGCGCCGAGTAAACAACTCCATATTAGGCAAGGCTCTAGACAGAACCTCCCTCAGGCATGACCCGTGTCCACTCTCCCTATATAAGCAGCTGCCGTTTGGTGCTGGGGGCCCCTCGCTTTCAGCTCTCCCTTAACCAAGAGGCTCCAATAAAGCGTGATTTGAGAAGAATCCTCGACTCGGTGGTCGTTCTTCCCTGCTGGCCAGGGGGGTTCGCCGCAACTGGTGCCGGAACCCCAGGATGCCGGGACATCTTTCGGTCACCGGGCGAGGGGCCCATAGGAGGATCCAGAACTCAACATGCGGAGCGTGATGCGTCGGTAAACAAGTCTCCCAGGTATAATGATTGCTGGAGTTGAGCCCTGAAGTGTTCTGCCTAGCTTTTGTGGTAATTGTGATGTGTGTGTTCCTGTGTTGTTTTTGATTGAGCTGCCAGAAGCCTGGTCAACAGAGTGCCTTTGTTATTGCGACAGCGCCTAGTCAGAATCGAAAGTAAGTCCGTTGTAGATAAAACGGCTTTTCTCTGAGGGGGAAGTAAGACTGCAGTAAATTAAGCAGCTCCCCGGTAGGGCGCCCGTGCATAAGTGCACATTAAGGACGATTGATAACAGTCGTAAAGGACATTGACCAGAACGCACCGTGGTTCGCGGTCTCTGGGGATTTCACCTTGCCTTCATGGGAAAAATTAGGACAGGACTTGGAAAGAGCTAAATATGAGGAAAGAATAGGCAACTGCTTATGGGAGGGTGATAATACAGATCTAATTAGAAAAGGTAGAGAGGCATTAATGACACACCAGGACAGCTTATCAGAATCGGAATCAAAAGGGGAAGACTTGGACAGGCCTAAAAGAAAAAGGAAAAAAGGAAAAGAAAAAGGATCCAAAAGTTAAGTCCAGGAAAATGGGCCAAAGAGAGCCCTTGGACAGAGAAAAATAAAATATAATAAAATATAAAATATAATAAAATATAATATAAAATATAATAATATAATATAATAAAACATATAAAATAAATATAATATATAATGTAAAAAATATAATCCCCAAGGCCAGGGGATTATTAAAAGGGCTAACAAAAGCCTCAAAGATATTCTAACAATACAAAAAGGGGGAATAGCAGAAACAGCATCCCCCAGGGATAGAATTGCCTTGGCATTTTTTACATTTAATTTTTTAATTTTTGATGGTCAAGGCCGAACAGCGGCTGATAGACTTGCTAACATGACCCCCGAAGATAAGGGAGTATCTGTTATGTGGAAAGATGTGTTGGATAACAAATGGTATGGACCGGATCCAGTCATTGCGGGATCCGGGGGAGCTGTTTGTGTTTTCCCACAGAGTCAAGAAGTCCCTCATTGGGTACCGACACGGCTGACAAGGAGCCTGAGACCAACAGCTGAAGATGAGGGCTGCAACAACATGGATGCTGATCCTGGCAATGGCGACAGCCCTGCTGAACGCGAGTTCAATGACGTTATGGGTGGTAACGAAGGCCTGGCCCATGCCGATGCCTGTTCATGCTAATTCCTCCATATTGCCCATACTGTTTTCCACCTCCTGCGATCTGGAGGCACCCTGTCTGCCTAACCTGGACACTAAACAGGAGTTGTTTAATGCTACAAGGATAGCCCTAAATGGGACTCTGTGCTTCTCCCTTGAGGGGAAGGGACCCTGCATAAGGCTTTTACGCAAAAACTTGACCAATTGGATGGATCCTCTGATGCAGAGTAAAGTTGGGTTAGGGTCCCTGGGTGCAGTATTAGCCCAGGTGACTCAGGGATCACCTCAGGGTCAGGAGGGCCCAGTAATGCTACATCTATCAATGCTACCACCTTGGCCATGAGAGTGGAGTCCATGGTACCGTTGGGAGGTGCATCCACCCCTAAAAATGCCACTCGTTTTAGGGCGTCACCAATACCTTTATAATCAGTCTAATCAAAATTCTACTATCGGATCAGGATGGTCCTGGTATCAATGGTTGCTCTCTAATGAAGTAGGAGCCACGATGGACATCTCAGCCCTGGCGATGCTACAATTAACTAAGACTTGGCTCCTTAATGTTTCTGGTAGCATATCAGAGTCACAGGGCTGGAGAGATGGCTCAGCCGTTAAAGGCTAGGCTCACAACCAAAAATATAAGAGTTCATAGCCATGGTTAATCAGGTACAAACGGCGACCACAATTAACGACGTGGTTTCAAGGACAGCTGATGCATTAGAAACCCAGAATAAAATCAACAATCGTATCCTTTCTGGCATAATAGCTGCCAATCAGAGGATAAATTATGTGCAGACTCAGGTGGATAAATTGACCCGTCTGGTCCAGATCGAATGTGTCTCCTATCAGAAACATGTGTGCATTACTTCTCTTATCTTTAACAATTCCAGGAATGAGTCACGAAGAATTGGGGAGTATCTGGCGGGGAACTGGTCGCGGGAAGTGGAGCTGTTTCTCCAGAATCAATTGTTCCAGATCACTATCCTGAATAATACTCGTGTCCAACCCATCACCCTTAAACAGATTTCTGACTGGCTATATTTCCGCTTTCTCCTTTTTTAAGGAATGGGTGGTGGTTGGGATATTTCTGGCATGCTGTCTGGGAGGATGCATGGTCTGCTTGTGGCTGATTTGCCGTCTTCGAGCCCAAACGAATAGAGATAAGGTTGCTGTCCTACAGGCCTTAGCCGCTTTGGAGTGTGGTGACTCTCCCCAAATATGGTTATCGGTTCTTAAGAACCAGTAGGCATTTGTCCTGCATAGCCTTTGCACCCCTGTAGGGCTTGTTCCCATTGCACCAGGGAAGGTATGCTGAGACAACGCTTGAGATACTGCCTTTGCACCTCCTAGGGGTTTGTCCCATTGCACAGGAGAAGGAGTACCATGAGCCTGGGCCTCCCTTGATCGGCCCCCACATCATGAGGTGGGAGCCAGAACGGGAATAAGACCCCTTGTTGCCTACTTTGCTATAAAAACTAAAAGGGGGAACTGCAGGGAGCCGATTTGCCGGCCACCATCACAAGATGGCGCTGAGCCCCTGCAGCGCCGAGTAAACAACTCCATATTAGGCAAGGCTCTAGACAGAACCTCCCTCAGGCATGACCCGTGTCCACTCTCCCTATATAAGCAGCTGCCGTTTGGTGCTGGGGGCCCCTCGCTTTCAGCTCTCCCTTAACCAAGAGGCTCCAATAAAGCGTGATTTGAGAAGAATCCTCGACTCGGTGGTCGTTCTTCCCTGCTGGCCAGGGGGGTTCGCCGCAGGATTCCTCCAATTTCTCTTGGGGATGTTTTCCTAACTCACTATCTCTTCTGTCGGCCCCCCAACATCATATTTTCCAACCAGACCAATCCAACTCAGACTCTGCCATCTGGTTTACCAGTAGTAACCGTAAGTCTAAATACGCCTAAGATGATGTAGACTCTGTCCTCTACCCATCCCCTCAGCTCAATCTGATATTTTTTCTATGTTAAAAATGTATAATAAAATAACTTTTTCCAAAAAAAAATCCCATTAAGATATTCTTTTCCCTGGAGTCATAGAGATAGCTCAAAGTACCCAGTCTTCACGTCAAAGCCAGGCACAGGACTGGGCATGGAGGTACACACCTTAATCCCAGCACTCAGAAGGCTCTCTTTGAGTTCTAGGTTGGCCAGGGATACACAGAAAGGCCTGTCTTGGAAAAAAATACAAACAAACAACAACAACAACAAAACAACACCCCCCCAAAAAAAAACAGAACAGCAAAATGCTAATCCATTCATAGAGGGCAAAGTATGCTATGATCTCGGTGCTGGAGATGTGAAGCCAGAAAGATCCCTGAGGCTTGCTGAGTAGCCAGCCTAACTGAATTGGCAAATTCCAAGTTCAGGAAGATCTTATTTAAAGAAGGTGAAGGGACATGTTCGAGGACAACACTTGATGGTGACCCCATCTCGTGTGTATATACAGACCAGATACTCTCTTATCAGGACCAGCAGGCCACATAGCTCAATCCTTAAAAAAACTGTTTTTGTTTATATATGGAGTGTATGTAGGCATGTGTGTCACTGTACATGTGGTGGTCAGAGGACAACCCATGGGTGTCAGTTCTCTCCTTCCACCATGTGCCATCTGGGGACTGAACTCAGGTCATTAGGCATGATGTGCAAGGTGACCCACTAAGTTACCTCGTCAGTCTCTGGCTCAATTCTCTTAATTCTATGGCCCAAAGGCTTTGGCTTCCTGTAAGAATGGAAAGAGGGCTGGAGAGATGGGCTCAGTGGTTAAGAGCACTAGCTGCTCTTCCAGAGGTCCTGAGTTCAATTCCCAGCAACCACATGGTGGCTCACAAACATCTGTAATGAGATCTGGTACCCTCTTCTGGCCTGCAGGCATACATACAGACAGAACACTATATACATAATATAGCTTTAAAAAAAATGGAAAGCAGAGAAGAGAAATTCCTTCACATTTAAGAGGGGCCACCATGGCCTGATTCCAACTTACATTAAGCCCAACAAAAGCAGTCACAGTACTCACACCAAGACCTCCACAAGGGAAGGGTCTGGATGTGGGAGTTCCATCCTTACCCAGCCTATGAAACAGAAATGCTCATTTCTTTCCCATACCAATGCTGGGTAAGTTATGTGGGTCTCCAGACACCATGGAGCACTGCAGACATGGAATGATGCTGGATCCAGGAAGAGCTGTGGCAGAGACCTTTATTCTTACTCCTGCCATAACCACAGACCTCTGCTCTCTCCTAACCATCAGCACAGCCTCAGCCCCTGGAACCACACTTAAAGTAGGAGAAATGATCTGACCTTTCCTAATTGGTATTTAGCTGAGGTACTTCACACAGAAACTATTTCAGATATCAACAAACAAAACAACCCTAGGAGGGCAAAGGGCACTGGTAGGCAATTTGTATAAAGCAGATATAACAGGGCAGGTCACAACTGTGTATAACTCCAATCCCAGAGGATCCAAACCCCTCTTCTGGCTTCTGAGGATACTGTATGCACATGGTACAGACATACATTAAGGCAAAACATCCATACACTTAAACTGGGGGGGGGGGAGGGCAATATGGTTCAGTGGGTAAAGGCACTTGCCACCAAGCCTTATGACCTGAGTTCTATCCCCAGAACCCACAGTCAAAGAGAGAGCTGACCTCCACACACATGCCATGATAGCCACATATCCTCACACACATAAATAAAATATGAAAAAATAATATGTATATCTAGGCCATAGAGATGGCTCAGTCAATAATGCACATGCTGTGCAAGCATAAAGATAGGAAGTTGATCCCCATCACCCAAAGTCATGGAAAAGCAGACACAGAGATCCACCCACCTCTGCCTCCTGAGTTCTGGGATTAAGAGCGTGCACCACCACCGCTTGGCTCAGAAATATTTCTTTACTTAAAATAATAGTTACATGTGAGCCATGCCATATGAAACTACAAAATTAAAGACGAAAAAGCCATGTGGCTGGGGTGTAGCTCAGTAGTGGAGAGCATGCTAGGCAGGTGTGAGGACATCCCAGCACAAAAGAAAGGAAGGAAGAAAGGAAGTAAGGAAGGAAGGAGGGAGGGAGGGAGGGAGGGAGGGAAGGAGGGAGGGAGGGAGGGAGGGAGAAAGGGGCAGATGCAGGGTCAGAGTGAAAATATGGCCTTGCTAAGTAACCCAAAGGAACTAGTCAGTCAGCTGGGGGAATTACTGTGTGAGTACACAGGAGGGGCATAGTGAGAGTAGATTGTCTGTTGGGTGTCTTGTTTTACACTTGCTATTTGCAGAGGACTATTTGAAATGTGTTGTTCCTTCAGTGACATCAGTATCCACGGGGTTCTCCCATATTCCACTGCCTGTATTGCAAGGTGTGAGGAAACATGAGTGTGTTGGCTTCCTGGTGTTATCTCTGACCAACTGCACTTTTAAGCACCCAAAGCTTGTCTGTGAGGTGCTGCTGGGAAGTCATTTTCTTTGTCCTTTTTCTGATTTCATTAGTTGCAGGGAAAAGTAGGTTAGAATGGAGGTATAGTTGAGCTAGCAAAAACTGGGTCAACAAAAAGGATCAGAAATCCTGGGAATGCACAGAATGGTAGCATGTTACCACCTTCCCAGTTATTCTGCAGCCAGTGAGTAAGGTCTTTCTTTGGCTAATTCTTTACTTCATGCCCTGTCCTAGTTGTGAGGCAGAATTAATATTGTATGAATGACCAACTGTGTCCACTGACAATAACCTCTGCCTTTATTCCACTTTATCCCCAAATTCCTATGTGCAGTTTGGACATACCCATCCCACCTCCAGGCCTTTGGGCTGGAGGATGTCACTGGCTTACACAGGGTCATGCTGACCAAGGACAACACAGAGTGAGTCACAAGCAGAGTCTTTTCCCTTGGGACTGAATGAACTGCTCAGAAGGACTCCCGAGACAAAGGGTCATCTCTTGCAGGACCAATTACAGGAAGGTGAACAGATAACATCCTGTTTCAAGTTGCCCAAGGTACTAGACAAACAAACAAGAAAAGGGATTCAGGAAATAGTGTATTTGGCCCAGGGGATAAAAGAGGCCGTGATGCCAGCTGGGCCTCAGTTTATAGAACCATCCATCTGTACAGACTGTTAGAAAATCCAAAGTTGAGAGGGGCTGGCGCTGCACCTGGCACACAAGGCGCGCGCGTCCGGGGGTCCCTTCGGCGGGGAGGCTCCACCGCCGCCGCCGCCAGCCCCGCGGGACCCTCCCGAGGACGCCCGAGAGGACCCTGCGGCCGCCGGCCCCGAGGACAAGCCGCCGCCGCCGCCGCCAAGGGGGAACCCGTGGACCAAGAAGCTGCCACAGCACCTGTCCCCCGTGGGCACCGGCGCGCCGAGCTCAGTTCCCCAAAAATTATAAAAGCGGGAAAACTCAAGACAAAGAAATCCAACAAGGCTAGTGATTTCAGTGATATGGCAAATTGGCCAACACCAGGTGAATTAGCAAACACGGGGTCTCAAAGTGTTATCAGCCAAGGAAGTAAGAAACCACAAATTAGAAAAGAAAAAGAAGAGAAGATTGAAAAAAGAAGCAACTGTGAGAGCAAAGAGAACCGGGAAGCAAAACTAGATGGTCCTGTTGAGAATGTCAGCGAGGATGAGGCTCAGTCAAGCAGCCAGCGGAAGAGAGCTAATAAGCACAAATGGGTACCACTACACTTAGATGATGTGAGACCAGACAGCCAGGAAAGACCTGGGTCCCGGAACAGCTCAAGATGTCAACCTGAAGCAAATAAGCCAGCTCACAGTAATAGGAAAAGTGATACACGAAGTTGGAGACGGGATAGAGAAAAGAGAGATGATCAAGATGAAGTATCGAGTGTGAGAAGTGAGGGTGGCACCATCCGAGGTTCTGCAAGAGGCCGCGGAAGAGGCCGGGGCCGCGGAAGAGGCCGGGGTCGAGGAAACCCTAGATTGAACTTTGATTATTCCTATGGTTATCGAGAGCCAGGGGAAAGAACTGATCAGCCATTTCCCACAGAGCTTAACACCAGCATGATGTATTACTACGACGATGGCACAGGTGTGCAGGTATATCCTGTGGAAGAGACACTGCTGAAAGTACATTAAGCGCCAGACTGAGTATTACTTCAGCACAGAGAACTTGGAGCGGGACTTCTTTCTTCGCAGAAAGATGGATGAGCAGGGATTCCTGCCTATTTCCCTGATTGCTGGTTTTCACCGTGTGCGAGCTCTCACCACAAACCTTAATCTCATCTTGGAGGCACTGAAGGATAGCACAGAAGTAGAAATTGTGGATGAGAAAATGAGGAAAAAGATAGAACCAGAAAAATGGCCAATCCCAGGCCCTCCTCCACGAAATGTGCCACAAACAGACTTTTCTCAGTTGATTGATTGTCCGGAGTTCATACCAGGGCAGGCCTTTGGCTCCCATACAGGTAACTGCTTTTCTTCTAGTGCAAACAGTGTAACAATGGGCTGCTTGAGTTTGCCTATCTATTTGTAGTTTAGTGAGCTTTCATGGGGAAACTAAAGCTAAGCAAATGACTGCTGGTTCTCCCAATTCTACTTATGTTATCTCCCAGCTAGACTGTAATTATTCAGAACATAGGTAAAGTTCTATTAATGTTTCTTGATCATAGATTTTGTCTGTGTTTTCTTTTGTGGGCATTCTTTCTATATTCTTTTAATTCTACTAAATGACTATGTATAGTGCCACTTTTCTCCATGGAAAAACAAAAGAGCCAAAATTTGTGATCAAGAGTGGGCTAGCCTTCCTTTACGTTTGTCAGTAATGTACTTTAATCTTGTCTTGAAAATAGAAAATAACCCATATTCTAAAATAGAATTGGGATTTTTTTTAACCTGGTTCTTTTGAGTTTCCAAAAACTACATTCATGTTAAGCTTTTTTTTTTCTTTTTTTGCCTGGTTCATTTTAAGATAATTGCTCTTGGGAAAAATATGTGTGCTTAACCTTTTTTCAGTCAGGGTGATGATCTACTGATGCTCTTGGATGTCATATGATCGGAATGTACAGTGGAGTAGGTGACTCCCTGAAATACCATGTAAATATGAGAGCAAATCGTGCTGCAGAAGTGAGAATGACCATACTGTCTTCTGTGCAAGAATGTCCACGCCCACCCCCTTGTGGAGAAGGTTGGGCCAGCCTGCAGTGGAGATAACAACCTTTACGATAATGATGACAGACCAGAGGACTGCTGTCGTTACTGTAGGAGCTTCTCCTTTCTATGTCATTAGCTTAGGCTGCACGGGCTACTTCATTCATGGTGGGAAAGTTCATTGTTATCATTGGGGAAATACTGCAAATTCTATCTTTTGTTTCCAGGCATTTATTACTTTGCCCGGATCAATAAAGCAGAAAAAGAGAGGAAAAAAAAAAAAAGAAAATCCAAAGTTTCCAGGAAGGAAGTTATAGTGGTATATTATTTGTGTTTTAAAAGAAGCTTGCCTGAGGATACAAGATCAACTCCAAAAAATCAGTCGCCCTCCTATACACAAAGGATAAGGAAGCAGAGAGGGAAATCAGAGAAGTATCACCTTTCACAATAGCCACAAATAGCATAAGATATCTGGGAGTATCTCTAACCAAGGAAGTGAAGGATTTATTTGACAAGAACTTTAAGTCTTTGAAGAAAGAAATTGAAGAGGATACCAGAAAATGGAAGGATCTCCCCTGCTCGTGGATTGGGAGGATCAACATAGTAAAAATGGCAATTCTACCAAAAGCAATCTATAGATTCAATGCAATCCCAATCAAGGTCCCATTAAAATTCTTCACAGAGATTGAGAGGACAATAATCAACTTTATATGGAAAAACAAGAAACCCAGGATAGCCAAAAAAATCTTATACAATAAAGGTACTTCTGGAGGCATTACCATCCCTGACTTCAAACTCTATTACAAAGCTACAGTATTGAAAACAGCTTGGTATTGGCATAAAAACAGAGAAGTTGACCAATGGAATCATATAGAAGACCCGGATCTTAAACCACAAACCTACGAACACCTGATTTTTGATAAAGGAGCTAAAAGCACACAATGGAAGAAAGAAAGCATCTTCAACAAATGGTGCTGGCATAACTGGATGTCAACCTGTAGAAGAATGAAAGTAGATCCGTGTCTATCACCATGCACAAAACTCAAGTCCAAATGGATTAAAGACCTCAATATTAATCTGAACACATTGAGCTTGATAGAGGAGAAAGTGGGAAGTACTCTACAACAAATGGGCACAGGGAACCTTTTCCTGCGCATAACCCCAGCTGCACAGACATTAAGGGCAACATTGAATAAATGGGACCTCCTGAAGTTGAGCAGCTTCTGTAAAGCAAAGGACATTGTCACAAAGACACAAAGGCAGCCTACTGACTGGGAAAAGATCTTCACCAACCCTGCAACTGACAAAGGTCTGATCTCTAAAATATATAAGGAACTCAAGAGACTAGACGGTAAAATGCCAATTAACCCAATTAAAAATTGGGGCGCGGAACTGAACAGAGAATTCTCAACAGAAGAAGTTCGAATGGCCAAAAGACACTTAAGGTCATGCTCAACCTCCCTAGCTATCAGGGAAATGCAAATCAAAACAACTTTGAGATATCATCTTACACCTGTCAGATTGGCTAAAATCCAAAACACCAATAATAACCTTTGCTGGAGAGGTTGTGGGGTAAGGGGTACACTCATCCATTGCTGGTGGGAATGCACACTTGTGCAACCACTTTGGAAAGCAGTGTGGCGGTTTCTCAGGAAATTCGGGATCAACCTACCCCAGGACCCAGCAATTCCACTATTGGGAATCTACCCAAGAGATGCCCAATCATACAAAAAAAGCATATGCTCATCTATGTTCATAGCAGCATTATTTGTAATAGCCAGATCCTGGAAACAACCTAGATGCCCTTCAGTGGAAGAATGGATGAAGAAACTGTGGAATATATACATGCTAGAATACTACTCAGCGGTAAAAAACAATGACATCTTGAATTTTGCAGGCAAATGGATGGAAATAGAAAACACTATTCTGAGTGAGGTAACCCAGACCCAAAAAGATGAACATGGGATGTACTCACTCATAATCGGTTTCTAGCCATAATTAAAGGACATCGAGCCTATAAATTTGGGATCCTTGAGAAGATAATAAGAAGGTGAACTCCCAAAAAAAGATATAGTAATCCTCCTGGATATTGGAAGTAGACACGATCGCCAGGCAAAATTGGGAACTTGAGGGTTGGGCGAGACTGGGCCAAGGGAAGATGGGGAGAGAAAAATGTGAAGGGGAGAATGGGGGGAGCTCGGAGGAATGGGATGCTTGGGATATAGGAAGGGTGGATATGGGAGCAGGGAAGCATATATCTTAATTTAAGGAGCTACCTGAGGGTTGTCAAGAGACTTGACCCTAGAGGGGTTCCCAGGTTTCCAGGGAGACGCCCCCAGTTAGTTCCTTGGGCAGCTGAGGAGAGGGAGCCTGAAAAGGCCAGTTCCTATAGCCATACTGATGAATTTCTTGCATATCACCATAGAACCTCCACCCGACGATAGATGAAGAAAATGACAGAGCCCCACATTGGAGCACCGGACTGAGCTCCCAAGGTCCTGATGAGGAGCAGAAGGAGCGAGAACATGAGAAAGAAAGTCAGGACCGTGAGGGAACCTCCAGCTGGCGACAGATGGGGAAGGTGACTGAGCCCCACATTGGAGCACTGGACTGAGCTCCCAAGGTCCTGATGAGGAGCAGAAGGAGCGAGAACATGAGGGAGAAAGTCAGGAACGTGAGGGGTGCGTTCACTCATGGAGACGGTGGGACAGAACTAAAGGGAGATCACCAACTCCAGTTGGAATGGGACTGATGGATCATGCGACCAAACCCGTCTCTCTGAATGTGGCCAACAGCGGGGGCTGACTGAGAAGCAAAGGACATTGGCGCTGGGCTCTGATTCTTCTGCATGGACGGGCTCTGTGGGAGCCTTCTCAGCTTGGTCGATCACCTTCCTGGACCTGGGGGGAGTTGGGAGGACCTTGGACTTAGCATAGAGTGGGGAACCCTGATGGCTCCTTGGCCTTGAGAGGGAGGGAGGGGAGGTATGGGTGGAGGGAAGGGGAGGGAAGGGGGAGAAGGAGGGGCGGGAAGGGGGAGGAGGAGGGAAGGAGATGGGAATGTTTAAATATAAAAAAAAAATAAACCATGAGAATGAAAAAAAAAAAAAAGAAGCTTGCCTGAAGATTAGTGCAAAGCAGCCACACTAGTCAGCCATACAGGCCAGGCAGTGGTTGCACACACCTTTAATCCCAGGAGCCACAACAGTTAATCACAGAGTCAGGGTAGTGGTGGAACACACCTTTAATCCTAGTACTAGAGAAGAATATAAAACAGGAGGAGACATGTCTCATTGTCAGTCTCAATCTGAGGATTCGTAGAGGCAGGATCATCCATTTTCAGTCTGAGGTAGAGGTAAGAGCCAGTGGCTGACTGTTTTGCTTTTCTGACCTTCAGGTTGAACCCCAGTATCTGTCTCTGCGTTTTTATTATTTGTGCTACAATTGGCACCCAACATTTGGGGTAAGAAAAAGCTGTTAGTCTGTGGCTTTACGGGCACTGGCATAGGCCGGAACTACCCATGATTGGGGTCACTGTCCTACCAGCTAGGTTTTCCTTCTCTCCTAGCAGGGCTCTCCCTGAGCCCCTTTCTTGGGTTACTGCCAAATTAATCAGCTGTCTTGAAATTAAGTCAGGCCTTTACTGTTCTATGCGGCAGCAAAAAGCCTCACATATGCAGCAGCAGCAGCAGTTTTGGAAAGACAATTGGGAATTCTTAAAGGGAGGAATTATTTAAAAGACTTTTTCCCACATTAAAAAATGAGAAAGCCATTACAATGGAGGGATTTGGGTCTCTGTATGAAAATATGCTTGACAGTTTGAAACTAGAAGGATTAAATGAGAGGATAACCAATTTAGATGGAATTTATATGTCAATTGTAAGTGTTATCAGATTATCATTTTTGTTTTATCACTAAAAATTGGTTAATCTGAGTGCTAAGATACAGGCCTTAGAAAAATCTAATAAAACAGATCACAGAGACACTCAAATCCAGACAGAGGAATTTAACAGAGAACCAATTTCAGTGTTGCATTTTAAGAATAGAGAGGAACAGCTTAAGGTTTTCAAACAACCAACCATATCCTGTAACCATACAGGAATTGTCAAATGATAGAGTAAGAGCTGATTGGATTCCTGTGCCAATGTTAGATTTAAGGAGATTCAGGGAAGCAATAGTCTCATATGTCTTGCACTCACCTTTTGTGAAGCAAATGTTAAATAAAAACTCTGTCAGTTTGTGACAGAATTATCACTAACTGAATAGAACTGGTTAAAGCTGTTTTAGAGCCTGGTCCACAATTACAATGGAGCATCTGGTTCAGAGAAGAGGCTAAGACTACTGAACAATGGAGTAGAGCTAGAGGTGGGGAGATCTCCCAAGGTCACATTCTTGGAGAAGGAAATTGTGCTACTATAGGAAGGCAATCTTTATATAATGGCCACATCCTGGCTTTATGCTGAGCAGCTGCTTTGAATGCTTGGGACAGAACTGATGAAATAGGAAAGCAGGTTGTATAATTTACTAAAGTCATACAGGGTCCAAAAGAAACATTCACGTATTTCTAACAAAGATTGACATCGGCAGTAAATAGGATGATAGATACCAAATTCAGAAGCTAGACAAATAATAATTAAATCTCTGACTTTTGAAAATACAAATTCTCTACGCAAAAGTATAATTAGGCTATTAAAGACAAGGCCAGCACCTTTGGAGAAGGGGATTCAAGATACAATTAATATTGAACCTCATGACCATGATGGTGTTTGAATAGGAGAGGTGATTTCCAGAGGTTTAAGGAAAAATTGAAATGTCAAACGTTATAACTGTGGCAAACAAGGTCACCTTAAAAGGGATTGTCAACAAGATGTTCAAGACATAAGGTTTTTTCTAAAAATAATCCATTCATAATGCCCCTCCCTTCTAGATATGCAGAAGGTATGGCAAAGCAGACATTCGACTTATGAATGTAGGTCAACAAGGGATATTCAAGGTAGTCCTTTGCTGTTGGGAGAAACTCTGTGAGGGGCCTCTTGCAGGCTACGATGCCAAATTTGGTTCAGCCATTTCCTGCCATTGTAGAGGAAATTCCTTCCCAGAGCAATTAAAGAAACTAATGCCTATTGTAAGAAACTATACTGCTCTGGATAATAGAACAGTTATAAAAGAGAGAACAAAAAATTCAGGAGAAACCATAAAGCAAGTATTCTGGCAAACTTCTATAAATAAACAAAGAACAAAATTAAAAATATGAATAAGTGATGTCATTGAAGGTCTAGTAGACACAGGTGTGGATGTAACAATAATTTCATCAGAATCTTGGCATCCAAATTGGCAAACGTTCAGTTTTTAGGGATTGGAACTTTATCTCAGGTAAAGCAGAGTGTGAGATGGATTGAATGTATAGGAACAGAAGGAAAGAGAGGAATATAAAACCTTACTGGATAATACAGCAATGGATTTGTGGGGACATGATTGGAATGGAATTACAATCATTACAGTAATGGAATACTCAGACTAACATTCCCCCAATCTTAGAAACAAACCATAAATTAACATATGTTTCCAGGAAAAATATTGTAAAGTTTTATAAAGAACAGTCACTGACCATTCAGGTTGTACAAGAACAGGCACAACAGTTGCTGATCTTCCAAAGGCACCAACGGCCCTACCTTTAAAATGGTTGATAGGCATTATCAACCTGTGTGGGTTGCACAATAGCCTTTAACGACAGAGAAACTGCAGGATTTAGAACAGTTGGTACAGCAGCAACTAGGTGCTCGGCGTCTTGAAGAATCAACCAGCCTGTATTTGTTGTGCAAAAGAAATCTGGAAAATGAAGAATGGTAACAGATCTAAGAGCTGTTAATAAGGTGATTCAGCCAATAGGCTCTCTACAGTTTGGAATGCCTTTGCCATCTCTATTGTCTAAAGGCTAAGCTTCTTATAGTTATTGATTTAAAAGACTGTTTCTTCATTATTCCTTTACAAGAAAAAGACAGAAAAATTTGCCTTCACAGTGCCTACTTATAATAATACTCAGCATGCTAAGAGATGTCAATGGAAGATTATCCCACAGGGAACATTAAATAGCCCCACCCTTTGCCAATATTTTGTGAAGTCAGCAATTGGAAATGATATCGAAGCAATTTTCTGAATCTCTATTTCACAATTAAATGGATGCCATTTTACTGATTTAAATGTAGATACTTCAGGAAGAATGTTTGAAGAATTAAAGAAAATTTTGCCTTGTTGAAAATTACAAATTGTTCCCGAGAAAATTATATTATTTAGATTATAAAATAGGTTTATAAAAAAATTAGACTCCAAAAGGTACAAATTAGGAAAGATTGATTGCAGACTCTTAATGACTTACAAAGATTGGTAGGAGACATTTCTTATCTACAGAGCACTATTGGGACAGGTCCTACTGACCTGATTAATTTAAACAAAACCTTAGTGACAAGGACTTAAATAGTCCCAGGGAATTATCAGCTGAAGCTGAGAGAGAATGGACTTTAATTGAAGAGAAATTACAGAAGGCACAGGTGGACGGATCATGTGGATCCAAATCTCAACTGCATACTGGAATTTTAATGCAGAGGGAAGATATTATCTTAGAATGAATCTTTTTACCAGGTAAACCAGGTAAAAAATTAAAAATGTATGTGGAAAAGATCTCTAAGTTAATTCTAAAAGGAAAGTTGAAACTTTGTCAATTAGTAGGAATAGACCCAGTAGAAATTATAGTATCTTTTAATAATGATGAAATTGATTACAAAAATGAGAAGAAAGTGAACCCTGGCAAAGAGCTTGTAGTATTTTTGGGGGGAGAGATTAACAACAACTATCCCAAAAGTAAGAGAATTCAACTTATAAAGAGAACTGGATCCTTCCTCACATTGTATGTGATACACCAGTAACTGGAACCCCAACATTCTATCCTGATGCAAATAAGTTAGGAAAGGCAGGTTACAAACCAGAAAATTTAAGTGGAACAAAGCCCTTATATATGTTCAAAAGTCAGAATTATATTCTATTCTCATGGTACTAATGGATTTTAAAGAACTTCTCAACATAGTTACCGATTTACAATATGCAGAGAGTTGTTTTGCATATTGGAACCACTGAATTTATACCATAATTGACTTAATTATTTATTCAGTTACAAGATCAATCAGGAATAGTAATCATGCCATATATATAACACACATATGATCCCATACAGGTCTTCCAGGTCCTCTAGCACGAGGTAATGCAGAAATCGATCAATTATTGATAGGAAATGTGCTGATGGCCTCAGAATTTTATAGAGGGCATCATGTCAATGGCAAAGGTTAAAAAAAAGACTTATCACATGACAACAAGCTAAGGAAATGTGCTACTTATTCTTTATACAACCAAACACCACTACCTGCAGGAAGTAACCCAAAGGGTACTCTAAGGAATGAAATCTGCCAGATGATTTATTCCATTTCGTAGAATTTTGAAAACTAAAATATGTACACCACACTATTGATACCGATTCAGGTTTTGCATGGGCAACTGCTTTGAGTTCAAAAAACACTGATTGGGTAATCAATCACATATTTGCTAGAAGCTATGGCCATCATGGATATACCTGCACAAATAAAGACAGACAATGCACCAGTATATGTCTCTAAGAAAATGAAACAGTTTTTTTGCTTATTATAATATAAAGCATATTACAGGTTTACCACACAATCCTACAGGATAGTCAGCTATAGAAAGATCAAATCAAACTCTAAAGGGTATTTTAAATAAACAGATATAGATGATAAATACCCCCAGAAATAGATTGCATAATGCTTTTAGCTTTGAATTTTCTAAATGCTAATGAGAAAGGAATAACAGCTACAGGAAGACACTGGATAGTAGAAAACTATAGAATTAAATCAGCTGATATACTTTAAAGACATACTGACCTCAGAATGGAAACCAGGACATGTGTTATATTGGGGAAGGGGTTTTGCTTTTGTTTTCACAGAAGGAAAGCTATGGATTCCATCAAAATTGACAAAGATTCGATGTGAACAAGAGACGCCTTTTAATTAGAAGAGATGATGATAGCTCATCAAACAGCATGGCCATTTAATCTAAACTAACCTATAAAACTAACAAATGCTTTTCATTTGATCAGATGTAACCTGCCAAAAGAAAATCTCCCCAAAATTAGGGTTGGGGAAGGGTTTTGTTTCTGTTTTTTCAAGAGAATAAAGGTATCCAGCTAAGGAATCAGAAGACCACCAGACAAATGAGACCATCTGAAGAAAAAGGACAAATCACCCAGAAAAAATGTCACAAGAGTAAAATGGCCTATTGGTGTATCACATTTACAATAGGATAAAATTCCATAAATCTTCCCAAACGTTTGTTTTTGCTATACTTTACAGACATATAATGCAAATGGTCTTTTGTAGTCCCAGTCCAGTTAAAGATTAAAGTGGCTTTGAAGGTGGAGGCGGCTCTCTCCTCTAAACCCAAGCATGCTTTTTTAAAAGTGAAACCCAAAAATCTGTCTCATGTCAGAAGAGTCAACTGATATATGACAGAAGAAAAACAAAAATTTAAGGACTATTTTATTGTTACTAATCTCACAATCCTTTGATTTTATATTAACTCTTTAAACAGCATTTCAAAGTATAAGATTAATATATATATTTTAAACTTTTTGTCACTATCAGTGGTCATATAGAGTACTAATTAATTCTAGAAAACAGTTTCCTCTACCTTTCTGCACATGATTTCTGGTTTGAATCTCTATTAGTTTTCTGCAGTGAACCATGAGCATGCTTAACGGCGACCTTTGCAGTCTCCAAAAGGAGAATGGGCCCACAACAACGACTCCTCCAGTGATGGAGGAGAGTTATCTGTCTATGTTTCTTTCATTGGTTAATTAATAAAGAAAACTGCCTTGGCCCTTTAAGAGACAGAAAATTAGGTAGGTGGAGTAGACAGAACAGAATTGTGGGAACAAGGAAGTAGAGTTGGGGAGACGCTTCAGGCAGTCGCCATAGTGAGTCTCCATGCTGCTCCTCTCCGAGATGGACGCAGGTTAAGATCTCTCCTGGTAAGCCACACCTCGTGGTGCTACCCAGATTACTAAATATGGGTTAAAGGAAGATGTGAGAATTAGCCAATAAGAGGCTGAAACTATGGGCCAGGCAGTATTTAAAAGAATACAGTTTCCGTATAATTATTTCGGGTGTAAAGCTAGCCGGCGGCCGGGTGGCGGGACACAGCCCCGCCGCTTCACACTACACTCCAGGACTATAACACTGCTAAGCTGAAAAACACCACCTAAATATCAGCCTTTGAACTACAAACTGCTCAGAACAATTTCAAGGTGGCTGAGATGATCCATCCTAACATTCTACCCTAGCCAGGACCTGAGATGAGCCCTGCACTTTTCCAATTACAGAGAATGGACAACAAATGATACAGCTAGCTATCTCTCCCAGGACTTGACAATTAATACAAAATTTTCCTTAGGGTTCCCTAAAGATACTGTTGCCCCCAGACAGCAAAAAGTAAATTTAAGAATACGATGCTCACATTCCCAAGAGGTGAGGTGGATGGTTTTGGTTGTTCAATGGGTTATGGATATTTGTCATTGTTTAGAAGGTCTGGTTATAAGTTGTTATTGGCTATGGTCAGGAGGAAAGTTTAGCAAGGGAGATTAGATTCAGAGTTCTTGTTCTGAAAAAAAAGGGGGGATATAGATGACAGGATAAAAGGGTAGATTATTGAATCTACTCTGGAAAGAAAAAAGGAAGGATATAGATATAAGATACAAAGGTAGATTATTGAATCTACTTTTAAAAAGCAACTACTAGTTTAAAATGTTTTACATTGGATTTTTGTATACTGTATGCAAATTTTGTATATTGATACAAATTTGAGATTAATTTTGTTAGAACATACTGTACCTACATTTTGTTCAAGGTATTGTACCTATACAACTCATTTACCAATGTAATGTAAATTTCTAGTCCTTGAAAATTATTATTACTAACATTGAGGAAAGGATACAGGTTAGCAGTTAATCACTTATTATAATCGAACTTGTAGTCACATTCGGGATATTTTTAGGGTAAATCAAAGATATATTTTAGATAGACAGGTTATCTTCAAGCACTTCAGAGATCTACAGAATATGGCCTTTAAGATGTTTTAATAACACAGATTTTTTTTAATGATAATGAGACATGTGTGCTCCTGGCTGCACCAGTCTACATCAGAGAACATAATGGGCACAGAAGAAAACTCCACAATGGAGTTTACTTTGTGGCAAAAGTAAGCCACTGGGCAAGAAAATGCCCTTGCCTCGACTACTGACAGGATGATGTCCTAATTGGACAAGCAGGAACAAAAGAAAGTGACTGACAGACATTGTCAAGACAAGAAGGGACAGCCCTTTAAGATATTCTGCTTTACAGAAAAGTCTGTCAGATATGCTAGGCCTGTAGGCTGAAGATGGATGCCCCAATGTTGCAGAGGAACTATGGGTGACTGTTTCTGTCATTTCTCACATTTTTTGGAAGTTGCTTACTTACCCTTACTGCTTACTTAGTTAATATTATTTCCTTCTTTGGTCTCTGAGGCTGTTGAAGATTAGATAGTTATAGTTTTCCTTGTACCAGATGCAGAAAGCAAGTTATGGTAGAAAGTAAATTAGGTACAAGACTTTGGACTCAACAAGAAAGGACAGATAATAGAGTATTTTCTCTGAATTTGTCAAATGCAAATGGACTAGACATTATTAATATATTTATTGCTTGTATTTATTGTATATAGTTACTGTACTTACTGTATAGAGTTTTTCTTATATTAGATAGAACCTTTTATTTTAGACAAAAAGGAGAAATATAGTGGTATACATTATTTGGATTTTGAAGACCAGTGTAAAGTAGCCACACTAGCCAGTCATACAGGCCAGGCAGTGGTTGTATACACCTTTAATCTCAGCAGCCACACTCATTAGCCACAGAGTTCAGGTAGTGGAAGGAGAGTTACAAGCCCCAAAAGTTGTCCTTTGACCTCTGCACATGACTTTGTACTCTCTCACACATGAAAAATAATTAATATGTGAGTAACTGGCAGGCCATACTTATGGAAGAACAGGGCCACAGGAACATGACAAGAACTAAGCAGGCTGCGATGCCAACCGGAGTGGGAATATGCCACTGTCATGTGAGATTCAAACACTGTCACTGTTGGCTAAAGGAAGAACACTCAAGAGCTGGGGCTGTTCAGGGAACAGAGCAGCCACAGAAAATGGAAGGCAATCCTATGGCCTAGCTGGGATTCCCAAGATTGGTTCCAAGCTGAGCATGTCAGATCAAAGTTGTACAGAGAGTCTAGGAAAGCACCTGGGAAACAGGCTAGAAGTAAAGTGCTACATAAGACTCAAGTTTAATGCCCAGAACTCACATTAAAATCCAGGCATGGTGGTGCATACTTATAATCCCAGTCATGACAAGATGGGTGGAGGAAATAAGCAGACCTCTAGAAGCTTGGTGGCCTGCTAGCTTATCTTACTTGGCAAAGCTAGGTCAATGCACACAAAACACACACAGTGAGAAACAGAGAAGGGGGGAGGGAGAAAGGGAGACAAAGAAAAAGAGGAAGGGAGAGAGAGAGAACAGCGGTACATACACATGCAGCCACACAGATCCACATACCCACAGGTTGGGAAAACAGATGTCTTACGTCTCTACTGAATGTGACAAGACCCAAAGAGGAGAGGTCCCTGACTCTCAGCTTAGTTCCCAAGTTCCCCAAAGACCCAGAGGATGGGGTCAAAAAGTCACACCCACAAAGGAACTGACTGGTAGCATCTGCCAAGCAGACACCAGTGCTTCAGAGATGGTATGAGGACATGGATGAATGAGCCTTTCATGGCCCCTCCTCTGAAGCCACTTTTGTAGACAGAGGGGCATCAAAGGGCAGATTTACTGCAGGAGCCCGCTCAGCAGCTGCTTCCTTCTTCTTCCTTGTTTAACTTCTCTCAGGAGAGCAGGGCTCTGGACCTGGCTGAACAGGTGTTTAAGGCAGGTAATTTTGTTCCCATTAATTGTCTTAAGTAATAGCAGAGCAGACTGGAAGGTTATCTTGTGTACTTGAGGGGACACTCTGTCCTGTGTGTACTCAATCACAAGCTGACACTGCCTGACAGCAATGCCAAGTTCTGCTTTTTTCAGGTTTCGGCATCTTCAAATTTTGAATTCTGGTAGTTAGTGAACTGGAAAAGCACAACACAGCTCAAAACCTAAACACTGGGAGTTTGCCTTCTGTAGTACTGAGGCTGGAGGCTTTCAAGTTCTTGGGAAATCCTAGATTAAGAAAGACCTGAGCTTTTCAGTGATAGAGCACCGTGCCTACACTTGCCTAGCATATGTGAGGCCCTGAGTCAACCTCAGCACCACACATACAGCCTGCAGCCAGGCATAATGGTGTACCCCTGTAATTCTAGTACTCCTTTGTTTGTTTTGTTTTCTTGTTTTTGTTTTTGGAGACAAGGTTTCACACTATGTAACTGGCTGTCCTGGAACTCACTCTATAAACCAAGTTGGCCTTGATCTCACAGAGATCTGCCTGCTTCTGCCTCCTGCATGCTAGGACTAAAGATGTGTGTCCATGCCTAGTTTACCACTGCCCAAATTAATCCTACTACTCTTGAGGCTGAAACAGGAGAATTGTGAGTTCCAGTTCAACCTGGGTTACACAAGGAAATCCTATCTCAAAAAACAAAGAGGAAGACTGGATATCTGGCTCAATCTGTAAAAGCACATATTGCTCGTGCAGAGGACCAGAGTTCAGGTCCTTGCCCTACACCAGAAGGCTCACAACTGCCTATAACTCCAACTCTAGAGGATGTGACATCCTCTTCTGATTTCACAGGCATCTGCGTTCATGTGAATACACCAATAGATACACGAACATAAACATATAATTCAAACATAAAACACATCTACAACAGGCTGGGAATGTGGCTCGGTTGTAGAGTGCTCACCTAGTTTGTATACACTAGCACACAAAAGGTCCAGGGTCCCATCCCCAGTACTAATCAGAATGTGGTGGCACAATCCTGTAATTTTAGCAGTTAGTAGAGGCAGGATGATTAGGAGGAGTCCAAGGTCATTCTCAGCTATATAGTGAGTTTCAGACCAGTCTGGCCTATATGAAATTATCTCTAAAACACAGTAAAAAGAAGCTCAGTTCTTCTAAGTCCAGCTAAACTGTCACACTAATGACCTCATCCATTGTTTCAGTTCTAAGGAACTTTAAAGAGAGTTTAATTTTACAAACCATGAAAAAAAAGTTTTTTTTAATGGGAAGTTTCAGGACATGTCAAATATGAATGTAACCTCCAAGTCTTCCTCCCTCAGTGACCCACTCTGTGGGAAGGCCCCAACAGTGTTATTTTGTGCTATACTGTCCTCAGTGAAGATAGCCACTGGTCACCAAGACTAGCTGAGGAGGACATCTTCCCCAATGGACAAAACCCTGAATCCTCTCATGCATGCTCAGCCCTGTACCTTCAGTTTCCTCCCACTGAGGAACCGCCCCCACAGGAAGCAAACATCCGGTGACACATCTCTTTCTCTCTGTCCACGTAGTCCCTGTAGTGGCTGTGGAAAGAAAGGCAAGCTTTGTAGGTTTGCAGGAGGTGACATCTGGTGGCTGGAATTCTCTGGTAACAGAGACACTTAAAACTCTGCATTGGAGGCCAGGTGGTAGTGGCACATGCCTTTAATCCCAAAGCTACAAAGAAACCCTGTCTCAAAAAAAAAAAAAAAAGTCCAACTTTGGACAGCAGCCAATGGGGATGACACTGTGGAGAGGCAGGGGGACAGGCAAGGCTAAGCTCACTAAGGATGGTCCTGGATACAAGGCCTTCATTTGGAAAGACAACAGCTGGGAAGGCAGAAGTCACTGTCAGTGGGCTCAAGCCAAGTCTTGCCAAATTACTCCTTGCACTAAGTGACTTCTGACTCATTTTGAGATGTTCTTGCTAAGGAAAGGTTGGGTTCCCCCCATAATTCAGTATCTAACCTGAGAGGAGTCTTTTCCATACCAGACAGGAGCTCCTGGGAAACCCAAAGAGACCAGCAGCATAGTGGCTGCATCCAGATAAAAATGATACACATGGAGCTGGAGAGATAGCTCAGAGGTTATGAGCACTGGCTGCTCTTCCAGAGGTCCTGAGTTCAATTCCCAGCAACCACATGGTGGCTCATAACCATCTATAATGAGATCTGGTGCCCTCTTCTGACCTGCAGGGATACATGCAGGAAGAACACTATATACATAATAAATATATCTTAAGAAGAAGAAGAAGGAAAAAAAGAAATGATGCACACACCTTAAAAACTTCAGCAATGGTGATCAAATGTTTAAGGTTAAGAAGAGACCCTCACCAAGGCAGAAAATAACATGTTAAAAATGGTGGCTGTCTGCTGGGCAAGGTGGCACATGCCTTTAACTGCAGCACACAGGAGGCCAGTCACACAGACTGGCCTTGAACTCACAGAGATCCACCTGCCTCTGTCCCCCAAGTGCTGGGATTAAAGGCATGCGCCACCACCACCTGGCCTTAAGTATAACTTTTTAAAATATTGTTTCTTTGTGTGGAAAAGTTTGTAAAGCTTTAGCTGTCCTGGAACTCACTCTGTAGACAGGGTAGTCTTAAACTCAGAGACCCACCTGTCTGGTTCCTGAGTGCTGATTTCAAGACTTTATCATTAGAGATCTTTTTGTACATTTATTTAGTGTGTACATGTACAAACCATGTATTGTGGTCAGAGGATAACCTGTAGTCAATTCTTTCCTTCCACTATGTAGGTCCTAGGAACAGAATGCCAGGAACTCTTAACGGCTGAGTGTCCTCACCGGCCCTTTGGTTTTTGAGAGAGTGACTTATTTTATATCCTAGAAGGTCTGCATTTGTGATCTTCTTGCCTCAGGATCTCAAGTTCTAGGACTACTAGAGAGGACCACCATACTTGGTTTGTACAATACCCTTTTAAGGTCACATGGGGGACTACAGAAATAATTCTGTTGGTAAAGTGCTCAGCACCATGTAAAAAACCAGACCCAGAGCCGGGCGGTGGTGGCGCACGCCTTTAATCCCAGCACTTGGGAGGCAGAGGCAGGCGGATCTCTGTGAGTTCGAGACCAGCCTGGTCTACAAGAGCTAGCTCCAGGACAGGCTCTAAAGCTGCAGAGAAACCCTGTCTCGAAAAACCAAAAAAAAAAAAAAAAAAAAAAAAACCAGACCCAGTGAGTAGAGCATGTCGGGTAATTCCAGCATCGATTGTCAGTGGGGGTGGGGGTGGGGGCAGGGTCAGACAGGAGGATCTTTGAGACTAGCCACCAGCCCAGTCTAACTGCTGGACCCCGAGCACAACACTCAAGGTTGCTTTCTGGCCTACACATATAAATATACACAAAGGAGTTGCAAAGACTCACTTCTCTAGGAAGGGCTTATCTGCAGGGTGGTACAACAGGAAGGAGGGCAATGCTCAGAAGTGAAGCTTCTTCCCCACCAAGGAACAGCCAATACAGATCAATGAGCATGCAGGTGGGGCGGCTGCCTCTGAGCCAGTTTGGGACAACATTCTTAGCCTGTCCTCTATCCAGATGGTTGAACTAGAATTCTTATAGCTACTTCTCACTGTACCTCTGGTCACACTCCTGCCCCTGGCTCTCACCTGGACAGCTTCTTCAGCTCATTATTGATGTCATGGTTGCAGGGCTGCTCCTTCTGAGCTCGCACTAGAAAATCCCGGGCCTGCTCGTACTCAGTTAGGAGGAGGCAAGCCTGTGAGGAAGGAACAGGGCATTAGATTAAGAGATTAGCATTTGTGGTAGTAGCCCAAGTGAGACCTACTGCTCTGTGTAGGAGTGCGTAAATACACATGTGGATGGAGACCACAGGTCAACCTGACTTCCTTCTAGGGAGCAGCACACGTTATTTTCAAGATAAGGTCTTCCTCTGGGATCCAGGACTCCCAATTCATCTAGGCTGACTAGCCAGAAAACTCTAGGGATCTACCTGTCTCTGCCTCCCCAGAGAGGGGATCTAGCCCCCTGGGCTCTGGAGAATGAACTCAGGCTCCCAGGCTTGCATGCCTGGCAAGTCCTTTACTGACTGAGTTATCACCCCAGCCCCTCTCCCCGCTTCCTTCTCTCGGGCACTTACCCTCAACTCACCTGTCCACACCTGAAGAGAGCCTTGGCGTTCCTTTGGTCAATGAGCAGAGCCTGCTCCCCATAGCGCAGGGCCATGGCAGGTCGGTCTAGCTTCAGATACACAAAGGACAGGTTAAGGAGGACTAGAAGCTCAGCAGGCTCCACTAGGTGCTGCTCCTCACAGATTGCCAGGCGTCGGTGAAGCAGCAGCAAGGCCTGAGGAGAGGAGGGAAGGCAAAGGGTAAGGAGGGACTGTCCTATGTCCTTACAAATCACACAGAACTATGACCTAAGGAAGAAATTCATCTAGCTGTCAGGAAACAAGGTTGTTAAAGTCAGGAGGCTTCTTTTTATATGTGTGGGATAGGATGTGTGCATGTGAACACAGTGCCTGTGGAGGCCAGAAGAGGGTGTTAGATCTTCCTGGAGCTGGAGTTACATGTAATCCTGTGCTTCCTAATGTGGATGCTGGGAACTGAACTCAGGTTCTCTGTAAGAGCAATACATGCTCCTGACCACTGAACCAGCTCTCTAGTCCAGTTTGAAGGTTTCTAACAAAAGGCATGCAAACCTGATTGAGGCAGATAACATGTGTCCTCTATTCTTTTGCCTCAAAAGTAATAAGGACAGTATATTCAACATGAGCCAAGGACTAGATGGATTCCCGGCACCCACATCAGGTGGCTCACAACTGTGTGTAACCCCAGCTCCGTTAGCCACAGAACTTTCACATGCACACACCCCCACACAGAAACATAAACACAGTTAAAAAACAGACATATGGATTTGAGAAAGTATCTCTCTATATAGCACTGGCTGTCTTGGAACTCACTCTGTAGACCAGGCTGCCCTTAAACTCACAAGAGATCCGCCTGATTCTGCCTTCTGTCTACTGAGTTAAAGGTGTGCACCACCACACCTGGCTTCTTTTTTATATAGTTTTTTATTTTATGTATGGATATTTTGCCCGTATGTATGTGCATTACATGTGTGCCTGGTACCCGGAGATCAGGAGAAGGCATCATATTCCCTGGAGTTTTATTTATGAGTTACAGATGGTAGTGAGTCACTATATAGGTGTCATGACTTGGGTCCTCTGTAAGAGCAGAAGTGCTCTAATTTGCCGAACCATCCCTTCAGCACCCCATCCCTGCTTTTTGAGACAAACTTTTTTTTTTTTTTGGTTTTTTTTGAGACAGGGTTTCTCTGTGGCTTTGGAGCCTGTCCTGGAACTAGCTCTTGTAGACCAGGCTGGCCTCGAACTCACAGAGATCCGCCTGTCTCTCTCTGCCTCTCGAGTGCTGGGATTAAAGGCATGCACCACCACCGCCCGGCTTGAGACAGTTTTTTTTTTTTTTTTTTTTTAATATAGCCCTGGTGTCCTGGAACTCAACATGTAGACCAGGCTTGCCTTGATCTCACAGAAATCTGCCTGCTTCTGTCTTCTAAATACTGGGGCTAAGGTATGTACCACCATGCTAGCCCCCCCTTTTTTTGATTTTTGAGATAAAGGTTTCATGTAGTCCACGCTGGCTCTCAAACGCACTACATTACAAAGGATGACCTTCAATTTCTTGTTTTTAATTATGTGTATGCATGTGTATCTCTGTGTTGTCTGTGGGTATATGCACATGGATGCAGGTGGTAGTGAAGACAGATAACGAACATATCCTTTGGAGCTGCCAAATGGGAATGCTGGGAACATAATTCAAGTTTTCTGCACTCTTAACTGCTAAGCCATGTCTCCAGACCTAGCTTCAACTTCTCATCCTCCTGTCTCCAACCAGGGATTATACCTGGTTTATGCAGTTCTGAAGATGAAACCCAGGGTTTCATGAATGTCAATTCACCAACTGAGCTGAATCCCCAGCCCAAGAGGTCTGTTTTCTGGAGAAATGGAACAACAAAGACTACTGACTCTGGAATGGGCAAATAGAGTATTACTAATGAGTGTGTAGACTAGTACTGTTTCCACAGCAGAGAGCCAGGCCTCTGTCCCACTTCTGATTGTCCCACAGCTCGCTAGATAGCTTGAAACCTAAACAGCCAGCCACAGAGTGACACCAGTCTCTATGGTAAGAGAGACAGAAAATCCTGTAAATGGCAAACATGATGGAAAAGATCAGGGCTGGAGAGATGGCTCAGAGGTTAAGAGCACTGCCTGCTCTTCCAAAGGTCCTGAGTTCAATTCCCAGCAACCACATGGTGGCTCACAGCCATCTGTAATGGGGACTGGTGCCCTCTTCTGGCCTGCATGCATACACACAGACAGAATATTGTATACATAATAAATATTAAAAAAAGAAAAAAATTAGCTACAACTGGTGGTGGTGGAGGTGCTGGGATGAGGATTTTTTTTTAAAAATAAACTTTTTTGGAACAGTAATAGGGATTTTTTTATACTTATATGTATGCATGTTTATATGCACAAGTGCACATATACCTATGGGCGTGTGTACATGCAAGACAGGAAGATGACCAGGTACATGCCTCAGGAGTCATTCACTTTGTTTTTTCAGACAGTCTCTCACTGGCCTGAAACTTGCCTAGTGGATCAGACTACTTGGCCAGGTAGTCCCAGGAATCTGCTGCTTCTGTCTTCCCCATTCTGGGATTACAAGTAGGCACTACCAAACCTGGCTTTTTTCTTTATTTTTAAGTATGGGTTCTCAGGACAAAGATTGTAATGCTTGCTTTCAGCACTTTACTGAGCTATTTTCCCACCTCCCTAGGAAGATACTTCTTGAAATACCAAATTAAAATACATAAACACATGGGTAAGAAAAAAGTTCACAGCTTAATGAACTTTCATAATTCAAATATACCCAGGAAAACATCATGATCAACACATAGGCCAGACATGGTATGCACACCTTTCATCCCAGCACTCGGAAGGCAGAGGCAGGTGTATTTCTGTGAATTCAAGGACAACCTAGTCTACAAAACAAGTTCTGTCCAGCCAAGAGTACACAGTGAGACTCTTTCTCAAACAGGCATACAAACAAAAAGAATCAACGTACAGAGCCAAGTTTGTATCTTATACCTATAACTCCAGCACTTGGGAGGCTGAGGTAGGATTACCATAAAATTGAGGTCAGTCTGGGGTAGACAGTGACCTTGTCTTGGAAAACAAAAGGAAAAAAGATCAACATAGAGAACATCACCTCACATCACCCAGTCCCTACTACCCCTCAGTCATTTCCTTCTAGCACAAGAATTTTCTCTGTGTATAATGTGTATGGTGTATGTACATGTGTGGGTACGTTGGTGTGGCCATTAGGAGGCCACAGGATAATGTCAAGTGTCCTGCTATATCACTCTACCTCAATGGTTCTCAACTTGTGGCTTGAGACCCCTTTGGGGGGGTCGAAGGACCCTTTGACAGCAGTCTCCAAAGACCATTGGAAAGCACAGATATTTACATTATGATTCATAACAGTACAAAATTGCAGTTATAAAGTACCAACAAAAATAATTTTATGGCCGGGCGGTGGTGGCGCACGCCTTTAATCCCAGCACTCGGGAGGCAGAGGCAGGCGGATCTCTGTGAGTTCGAGACCAGCCTGGTCTACAAGAGCTAGTTCCAGGACAGACTCCAAAGCCACAGAGAAACCCTGTCTCGAAAAACCAAAAAAAAAAAAAAAAAAAAAAAAACCAAAAAAAAAATAATTTTATGGTTGGAGGGTCACCACAACATAAAGAACTGTATTAAGGGTCATAGCATTAGGCATACTGAGAACCACTACTCTTCCTTATTCCTTTAGACAAGATCTCTCACTGAACTTGGAGCTAGGTTTCAAGTCTCAGTAATCTTCTTGTCTCTGCCTCCCACAATACTGGGGTTGCAGCACACATGAGGCCATAGTTGGCTTTAAAAAATCCTTTATGTGTAAGTATGCGTACCTATGTAAACTTACGTATATCATGTGGGTGAAGAAACCCACAGAGGTCAGAAGGGGGCATGAGATTCCCTGAACTAGAGTTACAGGCAGCTGTGAGCCATATGGATGCTGGGAACCACACTTTGGTCTTCTGTAAGAGCAGTAAATACTCTTCTCTGTTACACCATCTTTCCAGCACCCATGCTGGGCATTTTATATAGCTGCTGGGATCTCAACACAGATCTTCATGCTTATAAAGCAAACACTCTTACTCACTGAACTATCTCCCAAGCCCCTTTTTTAGTTGGTTGAGACAGGGTTTAGCTAAGAAGCCAGGCTGGCCTGGAATTTATAATCCTCTTGCCTTAGCTTCCTGGGTGCTGGGATTACAGGAATGAACAACCAGGCCCATCTTAATGTGATTTTTTTTAACTGAGACAGAGTTTCTCTGTGTAGCCCTGGCTGTCCTGGAACTCACTTTGTAGACCAGGCTGGCCTCAAACTCAGAGATCTGCCTGCCTCTGCCTCCTGAGTGCTGGGATTAAAGGCATGTACCAACACTTCCTGGCTTACTGTGATTTTATTAGCAGATGCCCATGAAGAATAGCAGAGATGAAGCTTATGCTCTTAAGTTTTCTGGAGTTGGAGCGATGGCTCAGAGGTTAGGAACACTGGCTGCTCTTCCAGAAGATTAGGTTCTATTCCCAGCACCACATGATGGCTCAAGCTGTCTGCAACTCCAGTTCCTAAAATCAATTCTTAGGAATCAGATGTCCTCTTCTGGCCCTGTAGTCACAAGGCATGCATGTAGTGGACAGACATACATGCAGATTGCACACCCATCCACATAAAAGTTTTAAAGATGAAAGTTTTCCAGATCATACACTTCCAGAGCATTCTTACCCGCTTGTATCTCACTTTGGCATCACAGAAGCGGTTCTGGCGGAAAAGATAGTTGCCAAACTCCCTCTCAGTTGCTGCTACCTTGAGGACCTTCTGAAGTGGAAACTGTTCTTGCTGCTCCTGAAGACCAAAGACAAGAGCAGTGACATGGAGCAAGAAGCCTCAGTGGCACAATGGCAGTCATGTTACATTCATCAAAATTTCCCTCTAGGACCATAAACTCTGTTTAGTTCCCTGTGTGTGCAGAGGCCACACATGTGGATGCTGGAACAGGCCCACCTACAGAGCAGTGCAGGTGTCAGTGGCTGCTGTGATCCTCCTCAGATTTCCCCAGAAGCAGAAGCATCCATAAAACCCATAAAACCTGAGGGAGTCTGCCAAGCTCAGAAAAATTTGGCACTTTCTGGTTGGTTCAGGTCCCTAGGTTTCTATATGCTCATGCTGCTATCCTGGCTTCCTATCAGAACCTCCTGCAAAATCCTATCCAGAGTCCCAAATTAGAACCCAGGTAAGTACAGGACCATTTTCTCTGTGGAAAGATGTGGGCATGGTGAGACACTCAACTGCAGTACTGACAGTTTTAATTTAGTGTAGAAGATCCAATCATATGGAGAAGCAAAATCTGGAATGAATGCACAGCTACCACCACACATGCAGTTGGTAGATGACAACATCACAGAGACACGCATGTGATTGTTGATGGGATTATACACTGTGCTTCTATGGGCTGGGAGAGTGAAGGACTGCATAGGAACCAAGACTTGGGTTGTAAGAATTGTGACTCTATACCCAGTATCCTGAGATTGTCTTAGCTTGCACCTCATGTCGTAATTATCTAGTAAAAGCCTCTTTCAGTTATCAAGGAGGCACCAATTCTCTAGCTTGTTTTATTGGTCCTGGCGATGAAACTTAGGGTTTGTTAATGATGTCACTCTAGGCAAGAACTCTATCACTGAATTATATCTCCAAGCCTCAATCACCTTCATTATAAGCTACCAGGGCCTAACTTCCTGAAAAGCAGTTACCACCTTGTAGTGAGAATTAAGCAAAGGGTCACTAAAACAGTAAACAGCTAATACAGAACCAATCTATACCTTCCAGTGTATGTTTTACCTTGGACAGACTTGAGAAGATACCACTGTGTGGGAGGCTTGGGTGGAACCTAGGACAGGCAATCTGACAGAAACACCCAAACACAATCCAATCCCTCCCCCTTTAGAAAGTACTGGAAAATCTGAGGTATTGAACTTACAGCTGAGAGTGCACAAAACTTGTCGGACTCAGCAGAATCAAGGAAGTCAATCAGCTCAATCTCAAACAGGACAGTGGCATTTGGAGGGATGAGGGGCGGGCACCCCAGGGTGCCATAAGCATAGGTTGGCTTGAACAGGAACCTGGCCAGTTCCCCTCTGCGCATGCTTAGAAGGCCCAGCTCCATGCCCCAGAGTGTAATATCTGGAAGAAAGGACAGAGAACTAAAATAACACTCACCCCGCATCCCATTCAAAGTCACCCGTCTCTCCCTACTCCAAGTGTACGTGCCAATCCAAGTCTTTTGCACAGGTGCCCCAACTCAATGCCCAGTCTTGTTTCTGCTGTCCTGCTTCCTCCAAACGCCATCTTTCACAGGCTCCATTTCTACCACAGTCTGTTCTTCCTTCGAAGCTCTCTTCCCTCAATGTCTGTGGTCTGCTCTAACTGAAATTCTTCAAGATTTTTTTCCTTTATGTTTATGTATGTTTTGCCTACATGTACCACATTCATGTAATGCCCTCAGAGACCTGAAGAGGGCATCAGATCTCCAAGAACTGGAGTTACAGATGGTTGTAAGCCATCATGTGGGTGCTGTAAATTGAACCTAGTCTGCTGGAAAAGCAGTCAGTACTCTTAACCTTAGTGGCATCTATCTCTCCACTCCCCTTGTTGAGATCTTATTCAAACCTCAGGACCCTCATCTCAAGCCTTTTCCCTGTAATGCATGTGGCCTTGCCAGAAGGAAAGTAATTATAATTTCATTAAGCAGACCCAGAACATTCCCCAAAGCTCCATGTTTCATTCAATTCTATGAAGTTAGTTTCTGGATTAAAGACCAACTTCCCCCACCCTAGTAACATGCACAAGGACAGGGTTCTCATCATCTGGGCATGGCCTGAGATCTGTGTATGTTGTTGTGTATTACACATGCATGTGGATGCTAGAGGACAATCTCAGCTGTCACTCCTCAGGTGGCATCCACCTTGCCAGGATCTCTCATTGTCCTGGAGTCTGGTAAGTAGGCTAGGCTGATTGGCCAGAGACCCCCAAGGATCCATCTCTTTCTGCCTCCCCTACACTGAGCTTATAAGCATACACTATCACATTTGGTCTTTTTGTTTTGTTTTTTTAAATGTGGGTTCTGTGGGATGGAAAGCAGGTCCTCATGCTTGTATGGCAAGCACTTCACTGACTGAGCCATCCTCCCAGATCCTACAATTTCACCACACATGCTGGGGAGTTAAGTATTCACTACATTTATTTGATAAATGCACAAGGAAAAGTGCCCAGTGGATCCAGGTGCATGTTTATCATTTCCTCACTCAGCGCTGGGGCAGGAGGCTTTTGAATTCAAGGTCAGTGTGGGCTATACAGTGAGATTCTGTCTTAAAAAGTGCCCTGTAGCTGGAGAGATGCCTAAGCAGTTAGAGCACTTACTTATTGGGTTTGGTTCCAAGTAACTACATGGTCACAACTACCTAACTCCAGTTCCAGTCCTAGCAGACTTGGCACCCTCTTCTGGCCTCTGCAGGCACTGGGCACATACACACATGTGAACAACATATGCATAAAATTAAAAAATCAAGAACAGAAAAAAATTCCCAATGAGTAACTTAGATGCCAAGATAAATAACTTTGCCAGGAAGGCTATCATTCAAAAATAAAGTCCCAAGAAGTGACATATAACCTGGGTGCCTCCCTGAAAACTAACATCAGCTACCAACTGTAAGAACCTGTTCTCAAAGGAGTCAAGACCACGATGGGGAAACCCACAGAATCAACTGATCTGAGCTAGTGGGAGCTCACTGACTCTGGATTGACAACTAGGGAACCTGCATAGGACTGAATTAGGCTCTCTGAATGCAGGTGACAATGTGGTGTGGCTTGGGCAGTATGAAGAGCCACTGGCAGTGGGACTAGGATCTAACCATAATGTGTGAACTGACTGTGGAGCCCATTCTCTATATAGAGAGATACCTAACTCAGCCTAGGCATGGTGGATGGGGGGGAAGAGCCTTGGTCCTGCCTTAATGAGGTGATGGGACAAACTTAATTGACTTCTCAGGGGAGACCTCACCCTCTGAGGAGTGGGTGGGTAGGGTGGGATACTGTGACGATCCTAAAACATGTCATGTCTTCGCTTGCCTAGAGGTCCCAAACGACCTTACCTTCCCCGAGTTTCATCAGTCGAGGTGCTTTCCTGAAGTAGTTAGAATCGAAAGGCTTGTCCATGTGCTCCAGGTACCCAGAATATTTCACTAGGGCAGAGGGAAAAAAGCAAGAGTGTGAGGAAAACATTACAAAGACACCCCCAGAACTACATCAATACCACAGGGAAACACAGCAATTAGCAGGGCATGGTGGTGTATGTCTATAACCCCAGCACTTGGGAAGCAGAGATAGGAGCAGCCTCAGCTGCACAGCAAATTCTATGCTAGCACCAGACACAGGATTCCCTGTCTAGGAAAAAGAAGAATTAAATGAGTTTCAACTGTCTGGCGCCCAGATCCACAGGAAAGCTCTTGTGGTGTTCTGAATCTCTCTCAGTCCTGAGGTTCAAGAGCTCTCCTGATGAGCCTCAGCTCACTGTTCACAGTGGCATAAAGGAAAGGGCAGATCAGGAACCTGCTTTACTTCTTAAAACCCTGAGGAAGGCAAGGGTAGCAGCCATTTGTCGTCCCAGATCTGCAGAAACTAAGGCAGGCAGAGTGCCAGTTTAAGGCTAGCCTGGAATATAGATCCTGTATTTGAAGAAAAAAGAAAAGAAAGAAAAAGGCTGGGCTTGGTGGCACATGCCTTTAACCCCAGTGATGAGGCAGAGACAGGTGGATTTCTGAGTTTAAACTTAGCCTGGTCTACATATGTCCTGGTCTACATATGGAGCTACAGGCCAGCCAGGGCCACACAGTAAGACCCTGTCTCAAAAACTAACAAAAAAACAAAACAAAGGCCAGGTGGTAGTGACACAAGCCTAATAATCCAAGCACTCGGGAGGCAGAGGCAGGTGGATCTCTGTGAGTTGAAGGCCAGCCTGGTATAGAGAGTGAGTTCTAGTATAGGTTCCAAAGCTACTTAGAGAAACCCTGTCTCCACAAACCAAAAACAAACAAACAAATAAAACAAAGGCTGGAGGTGTAACTCAGTAGGTAGAATGTTTGACTAGCATGTATAAGGCCCAGAGTTCCATCCCCAACACCATATAGACCAGGCATGGTGGCATAAATGAGCAATCTCAACAACTGGGGGTAGAAGCAGGAGGATTAGAAGTTCTAGTCATCTTTGGCTACATAGGATTTGAGGCCAGCCTCAAATCCAGGATTTTGAGACTGTTTCTCAAAAAGCAAACCTTCTCCATTCAAAAGAAACATAGCTAGTCCTTTAAAATGCTGTATTTTGGAAAGATGCAACCACATACCTGAAGACACCTAGGTTCTGGGTTCAATCCCCAGCGCCTTGAAACAAAGTGTCATGGAGTCCACTTGGAGCCAACACAACTTACATGCCAAGTCAATGCAGAAAACAGAAATGTAATCAAGCCACTACTGAGCAGTCAGGGCCGCAGAACAGACTGCAGCTGACCCGTGGCCCCGAACCAGAATGTTAAGAGCTTTTAAGCCTGAAGAGCACAAACATCTGTGCCAAATACAGCTGCGTTTGTCCACCAATCAGGATCCAGGGATAGGGGTCTGTCCTAGGAACATTTGTTCTGTGGCACACTGACCATATTCTCATTGGCAGGTTTACTCAAGTGCAGCGGGGTGGCCTGCCCACCACTCATGTCTCATCTTGCCAACCAGGACATCAGTTACCCAACCAGGTCTGGAGATCTTGGCAACTTAAATTTTATTTAACCCTTACTCAAAACGGAAGTTCGAGACACAATGGCTTCAGTTTGGTTCTTTGTTACAAAAGAATGCTCTAAACCAACCAGGACGATTGGTGTACATGGTTGTGATGCTAAAACCTGGGATGTAGGGGAAGGATCATCCTGATACACAGGAGGTTGGAATTCGGTCTGTGCTATTTTTGTGCCCGTGTTTCAGGAACAAAACAAAATGACATAGATAAACAGCAGGGCTGGGGATGAAACTCAGCTGGCGGAGGTTTGCCTAGCATGTGCAAAGCCCTGGGCTCGGTCCCCAGCATCACATAAAATGAAGTCCCACCCACCCTTAATTTCAACAGAGACAAGTGTCAGTGAAAGACCCTCAGGACCCCCTCTCAGAACCCGCAGCTGGCCTGCTCTCATGAGAATATCCCGTTTGCTTAGGAGAACAGGATATCTGTAGTCGGCACCTGTGCCAAACTTAGAATGTCAGCAGTTCACAAAAGGGACAGTCGCTCCCCCCCCCCATGCTGGACTGCTTATCCTCCTGTGTCCTTGTGAATAATCTTCAAACATAACTCCATTCTGGGAATTGAGGCAAAGACAACCCACAGATGTTTCCCTTATCACGCAGCTATTCTCCTGCCCTGGAATAGACCAATCACTGCTAGTAACCCTTTAAATAAGTCAATCCAATAAGTTGGAAAACCACCTACAGGTTACCCCCCCACCCTTGTGTCTGTGACTTTTTGCTTTAAAAGATGGACTGTAACAGCTATCGGGTGTCCTTCATATCCCGAACCTGAAGGGCCCTGTCATGACAGAATAAAAATCCTCTTGCTTTTGCATCAATTGTGGTTATGTGAGTGGTGTCTGGAGCAACTCCTCCCTGATGTTTGGACTCATTCCTGATGTTGATGTTTGGACTAGAAATCCAAACATCAACATCAGGAATGCTGGGCGGTGGTGGCGCACGCCTTTAATCCCAGCACTCGGGAGGCAAAGGCTGGCGGATCTCTGTGAGTTCGAGGCCAGCCTGGTCTACAAGAGCTAGTTCCAGGACAGGTTCCAAAGCTACAGAGAGACCCTGTCTCGAAAAACAAACAAAAAAAGGTGTGAGGCGTTCAAGGTCATCCTCTGCCTACACAAGACCGTTAGGAGGCCAGTCGGGGTTGCATAAACCGTAGTTTCTCAAGGACGAAAAGCGGCCTAGTGGCCTCCGTACCCAGCACGGAAGCATCGGGCGTCACGGGATCGCCAGCGCCCTCGCGGATGATGTCCTTCAGCACACCTCGGTCCCCAGAAATGTCCAGCATCCGCTGGCTCAGCCGCTCGTAGGGAGACTGGAAGAGAGAATGCCACAGGCCTCAGGCGCGGGAGCCATGGCTCGCCTCCCCAGCCGGTGTCCGGTTCCCGCCCTCACCTGGCCCGGGGCCTCGCCCCCTTCCGGGGCTCCTGGGCCGCGGGTGCTGCCACCCATGGCCGCGCTCCGACTGCTCCCCGGCTCGTGCCCCCAGGTCCCCGACCCCTGCTCCGTACCCGGCAGTCGTCGCGCGACGGCGGGATTCCGTTCCTGAGGCGCGAGAAGACGCTCATCTTGCCGCTCAACC